>NW_019392767.1:300655-900655 GCF_000648675.2 Cimex lectularius | reverse complement strand
GGTGGCCGACTAATGCAACAAAATCCAAGAAAGATTAAAAAATAATAAAATAATAACAATAACACAACAATACTAGAACTAAAAAGTATTGTAATTTGCGAGCCGGAGGGACGTACACAACGGCCGACGGATGGCTTACGAAGTTTGAATTCCGACGCCGTTCCCTCACCATTCATATTTTAATAATTTATGTCTCGTCATCACCATAATTAATTTATACATTTGTTAATTTTCCCAATAAATTTTATGTCAGGGCTTTCGTTTAAGTTATCAATGACGAAAATTCGTGTAGCGGTTTGGCATAATTTTGATCGACGTTTCGGGCGTTCACAATTTTATATAAAAAGATGACTTTTATGTTAGACCAAGGATTATTGACAAGGGAAAATGAAAGGGAATTTTGGTTAATTAGCTATTGCATAGCAAACTACAATTCTAAGAAGAGGTCAGTTAGTTTAGTGGATGTGAGGGGAAAAATTGAAAGATTCCGTACATAATGATACTGTATAATTACTGTATATAATATTCCCGATTGACATGTTTACTGCACATGTGCCTGACCGCAAGGCTCCTGTAGCTATTTTCCGGTGTTTTGAATGGTATATTTTTGTATGATTTTGCCTAGAAGTTAAATTGTAAGCTGGGTTTATTTGCCTTGGCAAAATTATTTGGCTTATTTATTGTAATTATGTGTAATAGTTCTGTTTATCAATTATCAAAAAAAATAAAGATAAGTTATTGAAATCCGACGAAAAGGCGATGATGCACAGATCAGAATGATCGCAAACTCTTAAAGTACACGTTCAGAACCCCACAGACTTCAAAAGCCCCACAATTGTTTTTAAAACATACACTGTAATCATGATCAAATGTTCTCTATACGTTCCATATTTATGAGGAACGTAAAATAAATAAAAAATGGTTAGGGATGGACAGGGTATAGGGATTTTTCAATGATAGCGTTAGTGTTGGGTTTATGTTAATTTGGAATGAATGTAATTTATTAGCGTGAAAGGAAGAGGTTGTTTAACCCCGCCACTAGGAATATGGAGTACTCTGGGAAGTGAATGTAACCGACTTTTTAGATTATGTTTATGTATATGTATATATCATATGTTTTATATCTATTCTATAATTGGCAACCTCAGCTACAAAAGGCAGGCTAGCATTTTAGGTTATCGACTTAGTTTTTGTACAAAAGCAGGAAATGAGTAACAGATCGAGACGCGGTTAATCATAAGAGGAAGAAAAAAAAATGTCTATGTACATTATTTCATAAACGTATATAATGATGTAAATGTTATTAATGGAAAACAAATGTTAAAGTATATTTTTAAATTTCGTTATCGTGCATAATAATTAAATAAAATCCATTAATCGGGGGACACTTCATCACCTCATTGTTGCCGATGTGTCATCCACAGAAAAACATATTTCATCATTCAAAGAACATGGAAGCTCAAATATTATTTATTAATACTTTTTAAAAAAAATTAATTTAACATATCTGGCAATGTTATTTTCAGTATGTTTTGATTTTTAACATAATTTCTACTTCATTGAAACGAAAAGTCATCTTTTAACTGAAGAGATTCTGGCCTTCATAAAAATAAACCCGTTGTGTTGCTATCAGTGGTTCACAACTGATGATTATTGAATGTACAAGTGATTTGGCGAACGCGATGAGATTTCCATGTAGTGGTATGTCTCTGTACAATAGCATCCCCCCCCCCCGAGGGAATGAATTTTTGACGGGAAACTCGCCGAAAATAACTATCAGCGTTGTCATGAACTATACTTGTTGGTCATACCACGACTCAAATATATCAATTAATACCGATCTTTGTTTGTGGTATGCTGAACCGTCGTATATACAGATTAAATTCATCCATAGCAAAAAGCGACGTATACATATATAGCTTCAATTTCATTGCCCTTTCTCTCCGTTGAAATTTCCGGTGTCGACGTCCTGACAAAAATAGATGCCCTTGATGACCTTTGATAACTGTTAAATTGTATTTGAATTTGCGACCATTTGTCAAGTTTAATCAACAAGGAAAAACTTTAATTGGAATCCAATAATATTAGTCATTTAACTGATTTTATTTGTTATATTAATAGCATTATTTGTATTAATAAATAAAAAAAGATAATGAAATAACAGAAAAACACGGACAGGTAAAATTTGTTTTGACTTTGTTTTAGATTTTTATTTAACATTTCAATCGCGTATTTCCTCCTCTAGCCTTAATTACATCTAAGACTCCTCAGTTCAAGATTCAATTGTTTTTTCTATGCGCATGGCAGTACCCACTTGCTTACGAATCGTCAACAAAATTAATTATAATAATAACAATTTCTACTTGTAGGTCTAATTTTATTAAGAGCAACAACAAAAATCATATGATTTTTGTTTAAAACATTCATACTTACAACATATGTCCACAATTACTCTTTACACGAACAGAAACGACAGACAAGAAATTAACAAAACGATAGTCACCTTTCCAACCAAGGCGACATTAGAAAATGTTAATTCCGATAAACTTTTTTCAACGATGTCTACAGTATCGAAATATTTGGAGAAATCTGTTCCTATGGTGTGAACCAAGACGTGGCCGTTCCCGCCCATTATCGCAATACCGGTCAAGTATGTACCGCAGAAAACTGGAGATCCTCTCACGCGGATTCCATCAGAGAATGAACTGTTTTGGTACGTGAAGCATTCCAAACCTCCTACATGCAGCAAATGTGAAATTATCCTTGCTTGAGCTTTGGTCGTGGCGTTGGTTCGCCTCGAATCGTAAAGTTGAGTTGCGCAATTAGAACTAAGCGCGAGAGAAAGTTCGTCTATTTCGTAGTAAATTTTTGAAGAATTGCCTTTCAGCTTGGGGTTAAAAAATTTACAGTCTTTTGTGTCTCCCGTCTTTGCTCGGTTGTATCCCGTCCAGAAAGGCGTCTCTTCTTTCGTCATCCAGTTCCCAAAGTCGAAGTTTAACAAATCCGTGTTGTTCGTAAGTTTTTTGCATTTCACAGACCGCATCGACAAGACAATCGTGAAACGAACAAAGTTTAGGTTGTATAGCCTGAGTTTCTTCCTGTCATACGGCACGTATTGGTTACCGACGAAGTGTCCCACACACGAGCAAGTCGTCAGGATGGTGCGTTTGCTGATAAAGTAGCCGATGCAGTGCAGGTTAGCTTCTGACGGTGGATCACCGTTAATAACAAGCACGAGCGCCTCTGCAATGATGTCAGTCGTATTGCTAGAAAATGACTGACTAATTTTCAATAAAAATATAAACATAAAATATGCTGTTTTCATTTTAGTGTGATAATTTAGTTGAAGACATTTTCCAATGACCAACGAATTTAAAATTTTAAAAAATCAACATATGATAATAAATAATTTCGTTAAGTTCATCGTTGAGAATGTGGCATCAGCAAAACGTCAGAACATATGTGATATCACTGTGGCATATTATCAAAAATAGAAATACAACCTGATAATTCGCATCCTCTTAATTCTCAAATCTCTTTCGCAAAACACAGCTGACCCTTTTAAAAAATTGCGGTTATATTGTTGATGTTGTTGATGATGATGAAAGTAGACTAGGAGGTGGGGATTTGTGCTTTCCAAGCAGCCTTCTGGCTTATAGTTCCTTCCTAGTTCCTTTGTCTAGTCTTTCGATTTGATCCTTCTTTGGAGAATTAATTCCTGACTGTAACAGAGGTTTATAAGGCAATTTTCATTGAGCGCGGTCGCTTTCCGGCCAGAAGGTGCCCGTGCGTTATTCTCGTATGACCTATGCGTAGTGTTGTCAGTATGGACTTTTCCCTTTTCGAACCGTTCTCCGTGGACCAGGGACCGACTTCTTTCTTAACCTGCCACAGTTTGGCAGGGTTAATTATATTTCTTCGAGCCCAGAATTCTCATTCTTTTTTACTGAGTTTGAAATTAGTAGTTTTAGGTCCGCTGGGCGTATAGGTTGGGAAGCGTCGTGGGGCCTTCCAGCGGCACCTTTGGCCGCCCTGTCTGCTTCTTCGTTCCCGGCTATCCCTATGTGGCCGGGAACCCATGTCAAAACGATCTTCTTCCCAACGGCATCGATCCCTTTTAACTGTTCTTTTATCTTGTTTATTAAGGGGTCCACAGAGGCTCTTCTCCTGAGCTTCTGGACCGCACTGAGCAAATCGGTATATAACAAAAAAGAGTTGTCGTTTTTATTTTTTATCATGCTCAGTGCGAGGGCTTTATTATTAATTCATATTATCATGCTTCTAACAATACTTATTATACTTTGTACCAATTGTAGTATTTTTTCTATTTTAATAAAGTATTATTATTATTATTATCGGGTTGTCCGGAAAATAATGCAGGATTTTAAGTTTTCATTAAAAAAAATCTATATAAAATATTCTGTTTACGTTTACAGGANCACGACCTTCTTCCCAACTGCATCGATCCCTTTTAACTGTTCTTTTATCTTGTTTATTAAGGGGTCCATGGAGGCTCTTCTCCTGAGCTTCTGGACCGCACTGAGCAAATCGGTACATAACAAAAAAGAGTTGTCGTTTTTATTTTTTATCATGCTCAGTGCGAGAGCTTTATTATTAATTCATATTATCATGCTTCTAACAATACTTATTATACTTTGTACCAATTGTGGTATTTTTTCTATTTTAATAAAGTATTATTATTATTATTATTACAATTTCCTGGGATTTTTTTGTTTCCCAGGTTGCCTCCATTTAGAGGTTGCATCACATTAAAATGTGGCGGTTTATTCCACTTCATTGCATAGTCTACAAATGGCATTATAATTGAATGTGTTCATGTTATGTAGATATTTTCTCGTGCCAGTACCGGTAAATAGTCCTATCACTCATCTGAGTTTTGCCCTCATTAATTGTAGAAGTGAGTTTGCCAGACTTATGTGGGTGACAAAAGGGAGAAAACCCACCGTACGTTTTGATTTCGAAAATTATTGTCTTATGGGATTTTGTGGTGCGGTACAAGTAGTGACATGCGATACCAGTTCTCGATACTGGTATTGAAAGAAATATTCGATACTACTCAAGTATCGACAGAAATTATTCGATGCTAACGAGTACTTATTCATATGAGTACATTGTCGTTAATTCATAAATGATCAACTTACTATCGACTTGTAGGTAAAATACGCTCATGCGTTAAAATAAACAAAAATTTACAGTTTTTTTCGTATTTTTAAGTATTTTTTCATTCTGTGGGTACGTAGGTTCGAACAAGGGAAAGCTGTCAACACATTTCAACAAAATTGATATTTCATTTTTATCGTTATACAGTTTTGGGAAAATTGATCAAAGGGTGTTTTCTTTTCAAGTGTTTGAAAAGATTGAACGTATTCCCACACAGTTTACAAGACGCCGATGATTCAGTTTTCTTAGTAAAGTGTAGAGATTAGTGACCGTTAATCGATAATTATTCAGATATCGTGATATGCGGTCTGGTGTGATGTAGGTTTCAGAAAAACATTTTCTTTATTGAGATCATCTTCATGGCACTCTCAACACCACACGCAAGAATGGCACAATTACACAGAAGACAAACACTTTGAGCCCTGAAGATGATCTCAATAAAGATCGAAACATTGGCACGATAAAGAAAATGTTTTTCTGAAACCTACATCACACCAGACCTCATCTCACGATATCTGAATAATTATTTCTTAGTAAAATAACATCATGCCTTACTTTTGGTAGGAGACATGATTAAGGTATCTATCTATGAGAAGGAATGCGAACACTTTTTAGGTACTTAAAGACCAAAATATTTTATAAAAAATTACTGAAACGCGGGGAAGAATTATCAGCAGAGTTATCAACCACCAATTCGAAATCTCGTTTAACTTCGTTGAAATATGCTGCTTGTAGGCGTTCCTAACAGTAACATGTCAACTCCCAGTTTGATGAAAGGTATGTTTCGAACGGAAAATAACAATTCAATATTACTTGAACATTCAATGAAAAATCTGTATGAATATTTTTACCATTATTACAAAAAGTACTCGACACAGTACTTGTATCGACTGACAATATTTTATACCAAAAGTACTCGGTATCGAAAGAAAATGCTCGATACTTTACTCATATCGATTGGTATCGCACGTCACTAGTTCCAAGAAGGTTAAGCTGAAGTTCATTTTGATTTTGGCTTTCAACGGCCGAGCCGGAATTTCATGGAATTCCATGGCGTACAGTGCTTATGGTAATAGTTTTATTTGAGTTGTGGCAATCAAAGTATAATCATTATTATTACTACTATACAATTGATCTTTTATTGATAAATAATTGTAATCAACTAAAAAGATAAATTCTTTTCAATTAATTAATCTTTAAGTAATGTATTGGTTGAGATAAAAAAGCCAGCATCACGACAGGGATTCGAACCCACGACCTTCTGCTAAATACGCCACTGCTCTACTACTTTTTTATTTCAACCAATATTTTACTTAAGGATGAATTAATTGAAAATAATTTATTTGCTTAATCGGACTAAGAAACCTAATGGATTTAAAAAGATAAATTTAAATCAAAATTTTGTTGATTTTATAAAACGAAGAAACGAAAGATCCAACAGTTTTCATTAGATAAGAAAACATTTAAGTAATATAATTTAAAGATTGATAAAAGCAATAATTGTAGAAATAATTAAATAAAAATATTTAAGACCTTGATTTACTTTTTCAATTTCAGTCAGAAAGTCCTTTCCTCTTAACTTGGACGACAGAGGAAAAAATTGTTGTAGGAGGATTGTGAGACAGTCGTCGTATTTATGACCAAGGGGGAATGTTTAATTCATTCTCTGGCGAGAGAGCAGCGGTAGTTTTCATTAGGGCCGGGATACGTGCTAGAGACAAATCGGTGTAGATGTGTTAACTGCCTCCCCGGCTGATACCTAATTCATCTCGGGCCTACGTCCGTTCACTCCTTGTCCCTGATCCGAATTCGGATCACTTCACAAATACGATAGGTATTTAATCTGTATGGTTAAGTGAAATTTCAAATTGGTTCCATCGATCCTTTTCCTTTTTTAAAAAAAATTGTAATTATAATTTAAGAACGGTTCGACCTTGTGACA
Source organism: Cimex lectularius (assembly GCF_000648675.2). Taxonomy (NCBI): domain Eukaryota; kingdom Metazoa; phylum Arthropoda; class Insecta; order Hemiptera; family Cimicidae; genus Cimex; species Cimex lectularius. The sequence continues at coordinate 893,532 of NW_019392767.1, read as the reverse complement.
AGGGTCCCTTTTTTAAACCAGGTTATAAAATATAAAATAAATTCCCTTTTTTTAACGTTTATGAAACAAAATTTAACATTGATTAAAATTACTATTCTATGATTGGGATGAGTTTTCAAATTAATTAAATCCTTTGTAAGGAGGTAAAGGTAATGTGCAAGGCCAAAAAAAATATAGAGCTAATAAAATAATCAATCTTACCCTATCCTTAATCAATGAAAAGGCACTTTCCTACACGGATGTCCAGCTTACTCTGTTTATTTTTTTTCCTAGAACAATCCGTATAGGCCAGGCGTCAGTGATAAGGGAGAATGTCAGGGGATTATTGAATCAATGAGTTAATCATGATCCTGACAACCTTTAGTATGTTGACTCAGCTAGTTAAACCTTTTGCCCAGTATTTTATTATAATCTGCAATTTCTGATATAACGTGTAATTTAATGATACATAGATATATATACAGCAACTTACATATTTTAGATAAATATAGATATATATAATAAAGCAAATAATCAATATTATTCTCCCGCTTCATTGCACTAAATAAACTACTTACGCCTCAGAAAGGAGGTCTCCGGGCATTTTTTGTAAATCATAGTTCTACTCACAAATTTGTTGTTTACAGATTTCACACATTAAACGCTCATCATCAGATTGATGGAGTTACAATACGTCTCTCGACATGAATTGTAAGAGAGAACCCACCGATAGATCTTAGTTTTTGTCAGACGTGTTTTTAATTTTTTCACCCTGATGATGATCGTTGAATGCTTGAAATCTGGATAGATATAAACAACAAATCTGTGAGTAGAACTATAATGTTCAAAAAGTGCATCTATATACTCGCTCTATCTTCATCATTACCGGGGTTATTTCCTTTTAAGATGGCTTATGGGTTTACCTACAATCCCTCGATTAGATCTGTAACAGACCAAACAAGTTCTAAACCTCGCGGGCTACTAAAAGAAATCCATTATTTGTTTTTTCAACTTCGTACTTGGATGTTTATGGGTCAGGTGGATGGATCAAAACTTCCAGGAGGGACAATCGAAATAATACCAACCAATCGGCTACCGAGGTCCCCAATCTCGAAATTCAATTTTGTGCATTTTTTTAATATATTGTTTTACTTTACAAACATTTTTATTTATTTCTATTTAATGCGTCCGTATGCCTGATACGGAAAGGCTTTGGAACATTATGATTAAAGTCCTTGTACGAATACTCAGATCAAGGTATGGTGAGGGCAATACCAAATATTAATTTCACATTATGAAAAACATATTGGTAAAATTGATTTAACAATCAATATAACTATATAAAACTTATAAAACTAAATTTGCTTTCTTCTTCAAGACAACCCTTGATAAAAAATGTTGGTAACTGAAAAAGTGGTCGATACTTCTAATACTGAAAACAAAGTTCTTATCTACGTATGTGTAAATCAGTGGAGAGCATTGCAGTTTTTTGCTGTTTCCCAATAAAAATAAGATTTTTACTCACAAAGTAAATTCAACAAAAATAACTGAGAAGGCACTATGAAAGCTGTAAACCACGTGAGGAAGATCACTCTATTCCTGTTTATGCGTGTTTAGCTATCTAGAAAAAATCTGAAATCTGATAACTTGAAGTACAAACTGAAAGATTAATCTAATTTAGAAATAGGTTGTTTTTATTATTGTTGCATTACAATGGTTTGCTGCATTCATACTAGATAAGGCTAACTAGTGATTGTATTTGGGGCCGGAAAAGTCAATCCATCAGGCATCTGTCTCCCGTTATCTTCCTGGGTAGAGTTAACTGGGCAAAGGGCCAGGCATCCGTGTCAACAATAACAACTTCAGCCGTCTTCCTCCTGCCCTCGGGAAACGCACGAAAAATTTTCTCTCGATGCGTCGTGTCTGAGGTGTTCCTCTGTTATGGACATAAAACTAAAACTGTTTTGCCCATCAAGAGGACGAGGACCGTGATGAAATCGATCCAAAAAATAAATTACGAAGACAAAGTTGGAAATACGATTGCTCAAGTGAATATCATCAAAAATTACTGATAGTTTAGTAATACTTGATAGTATTGATTAAACAAGGGTCTAGGAGGCAAAAGGGTTTTCTGGTTAAAAGAAATGCTAATGGAAATTGCCTTGTAATAATTATTATGCTATGTAGTATCATATTTGAAAATCTGTGTAAATATTGCATTAAAAATGGGTCTATTAAAATAATAAATACACATCATAAATTATATTGTAAAAATTTGATCGTTACATATCAATTGAGCCTCTTAAATCCTTTGCTTGTATATTACACATAACATAATACAAATGACGGCAAACAAAACTACGTTAATTTCAACGAAAAAATATGTATACACACCAAAAAAAGGAACTAAGAAGGGATTTCCCCAATTCAACCATAGTCGTTTATTTACGAAACTTTGGAAGGAAATAACGTCCCGAAATTATGGCAAAACTCAACACCAAGTCGTACATACAGATACAATGATGACATACTTCCCTATGTATGCGTCAACAATGAAAACATAAACCATATATTGACAGACGTGCACTTCTTACAAAAAAAAAATTTATTGTAGAACTAGAAAAGATTAACAATTTTAATCTTCTGGATCTCACAATCACAAAAAGTCAAGTAATTTAGGAGTGCTTAACGTCCAACTGCCGTTGGTTGTCGTGGACGAGAGGTTAAACACTTTACAATATTTGTATTGTCTATCTCAATTAAAAATCCATGGGCTGTGCCGTGATTCGAACCCAGGACAGCTAAAGTTGCAAATACGAGTCGGACGCCTTTCACTCTGCACTGCGTACCCATCCTCAATCACAAGACCAACAACAAACTACAGTTGGACAGCAACTGACCACATCAATCTCCCCCAACGATCAAAACGGCGACACTAAAATACATGACAAAGATGTTAAAACAGCACTACTTACAAAAGAGACTTGCAAAACCGAACTAGAAATAATAAAAAGCATCGCTTACAATATACGAGATAATAAACAAAACGCACAATCAAGAACAGACGCCATAGTAAGAAATGTAAAAACTAAGGAATCTATTCAACAAATTATGCATTAAAACATCACTGAAAATTATAAAACAAAGAATTGACAGAATCAACCCACTTGACAAAAATGGCATATACGCCATGAAAGTGAAGACTTAGAATAGAAATATGTATGTTATCAAACAGATAGGACGAAAAATAAGAGATAGTTACAAAACCATGTAAAAACATTGTGACAATGTCGGAAACTTATAGAAAACAATCGTGAACACTTCATAATATAGATAAGCATGAAACCCCACGATAGGAACCGAATAAAGATGGACTAATAAAAATGGAACAATAAAAAAATCCAGACCTGACCCACCAAAGGCACCGATACTTAATAATAACGCCGACACACACTCTACCTCTCACGACAAAAAGAAATACACTTCACAAAAATTACCCAGGCACAACACTGAAGATGGTGAAATGACAAAACGCTTCTGACCGACCAACAGCGTGGATAGGCTGACCAAAGTGATCGGTAACTATGAATTATAGGCTCATAAAACCGCGGACAACAATCTCGTGTCCTTTTTTTAAGCATTGTTTAATGGCTGGGGAAACTAGACAAAAGAATCTTATACAAATGCAATTAATTAAATATTTATTTTTGTTAGTTTATGTTAGAAAACATTTCCATGAGTTTTATAATTAAAAAAGTAATTACATTACTTATTTACATTTATTTGGTCGTGTCGGGAATTTATACTCTTCGTCAGCATCTTATATTAACATCCTATGTTAACGTCATCTTATGTAACGCCCAAATAAATGCAAATCAGTAATTTATTTATTAATTATTATTTAGAGATCTTCAGGGCCTGGCAATATATTGTATATATATATATATATATATTGTAAATCCCAGGCCGTGATGATGATTTCAAAAAAGATCGAAACGTTGGCACGTCAAAGAAAATGTTTTCAAAACCTACACCACACCAGACTGCATTTCACGAAATCTAAATAATAATTATTTATCGGTCACCAAATATTGTAAAAATGTATTTATTTTTTTATTCGAACAACCAAATGGAAATGTTTCTAATATAAACCAACAAATCTGAATAACACAAATTAGTCTTAAAAAGTCGATGATTACAAATAAAACACCTTTAATAGAAAAAATATTTATGGAAACCCGTGAATATGTGTATTTTCTGTAAATTATTATTAAGTTAAATCAATGAAGACGAAATGTATCCATACTTGACAAATCTAGACTTAAGTCTAAAACTGGTGTGTTGTACAGTTCTTATATTTCTATAAACTGAAAATTTAATTATGGCCATTTTCCAGTTATTTCGTTGAAGGAACGTTATTTACCTTTTACAATGTGTTTATGCCTTTTTCGCCGTTCGCAAAATTAAATGTACAAAATAAAAGTACTAAAAGGACACTTTTTCTTTACTTAATTAATTTGAACTTGATGTGGAATGTTTTTTTGTTCTCTTGTTACTATATCGTTAAAGAATTTCTTGAAGTGAGTACATTTTAACAATAGTTCCTGCACCTAAAATAGCGTAAATTTTGTATGTTGATTTACTTTTAAATGTCCATTCAATCATGCTGATGAAAGTACAGAAAAAAACATGAGTGCAATTTTTAAAATCCTATTCACGATTGTTAGTAATGACTCATTTGATTATATTTATTTCGAGTGCTTCTTGATCAAAAAGCAAAATGAATGACGCTACGACAATTGATAGGCATAAGAGTTTCATTATTGAATCAATTCGATTTCTTATTGCTTTAAAATCTTTGGGCCAATTACCTTTTCAGGGCTGGGTTTTACGCTTGGGGAAGGGGCTGAATTATTTTATAAAGGTCTATCATCCATTTTTACTCCTTGCATAAAAGAAGTGCATTATCATGGGAGATAAGGGGTCGGGTGGATAAAGGGGATCTAATCGAACTCTTGACAGAACCAAAGTGCCCCTAGACTATCGGTCTTAACTCAATCAAATCGGATTTTGCTTTAAAAAGCTCCACCCTAGCACCGTAGCTCGGACGTACATTCAATAAAAGCTCTCGACAATATGGAATGCGATTTTCATTAATTAATTTTAATTCGAAGGGTGAAAGTCGTAAACTGAGGTATCTTTCAATTATGATATAGTTACTCCCCGTATTTTAACACCGGGGTTTTTCCGGCTAAAAAGCTTTTAAAAATAAGCAATTAAATGTTCCTCCCTTCCTACGCTATCCCGCTAATTGCATTTTTATGTTGAGTGCATTTTCTGACTTTCTTATTAAAAAATTCCTGAATACAAATTTTTCTACATTTTTTCATACTTTTTGCTATGGGGAATAAAATAAATCATATCAAAAACAGAAATGAAAATCGAGTTGATGGCCTAAAAGCCGCGTAAAGTATGCGTTTAAAAATTTTACCCATTCCAAGGATTAAAGAAATTTCGTAAAGATATGTATAAATTATATCATACATGCCCAAATGGAGTTGACAGGAACAATAATTAAATATTAAAAACGTTCGATGGGAATGTATTACAAAAAATCTTGTAGCTGTAAAGCTTGTAGTTTCATTTTGCCTGAAAATAGTACACAAGCTAGTTTGTCCGACAGTTTTTCATTGTTTTCATTGTGCACTGAAGTGTTTGCTTGATTTATTTTTTATGTTATCAAGCAAAATGAATAAACCTGATACAAAAATAATCTACTTGTTTAAATTTAAATGAAAAATCTGTATTAAATTTTATTAAGACAAAATTAAATCAAATGTAGCAGTTAATTTTGAAAATTGAACGAATAAATTTAAATTTTAAGCTTGGTGTAATACACACATTTTTATTTCATGAAATTGCTTCACCATAAAACAAAGAATCGAATTCTACTTCACAATGATGTTAAGGTTAAGTTGACCTACGTATATTTTACCATTAGTAATTAAAATCTAAATGATCATTATGATTATTTTCCCAATATAGAAAATTTATCATTTTTAGCGTAATTGTAATAATACAATATACAATATTTCTTGGAATTGTCATTCTGGCAATTGCCTATTCTGAACTTAGTAAATCTCTCTGCGAAGAACTTTCCGAATCTTAAGAGCATGTAAAGTTTTGAAATCCTTAAACTAGAAAAAACCCAAATTAAAAAAAGCCTATTTATATTTAGATTATTTAATAATGGTTTGAATGGTTTGATAAACAAGCTGGTTTATTAGGAGATGCAAAATTGGGTGATTGTAGACTGCGAATTGGGTAGAATGTCACAAAAATAGGTTTTCTGACTTGCTCCGTGGAACTGTTATGCTTTCTTCTTTCATAACCAAAAAACAAATTCTATCCTTTACCTCAAACTGAATTCGTTTTTAAAATGTTTGTTAAATTACCTAAAGAATAAGTGTTCTCCTCCCTTTCAGTCCAAATGATAGTAATTTGGCTGGCACAAACTCTAAATCTGAACATTTGAAGATCTTTGAAGAATTTCAAAAAATCAATACACATGGAAGTTTTTCTACAGATTGGCAAATGTTCCAAACTCTGAGTCATTTGTTAAGCTTTTGAATGGTATTGTTCGTATGATTGGTGAATGGTGAAATTGAATTCATGACAGAAGTGCCTAATTCATGAAAAAAGGAATTTTTATTCAAATACTTCAAAGGTCTATGGTTAAATTTTATAGATTTATTCCAGTGAAGCGCTATCATTTGGACTAAAACTGTGCAGTGTGTAGATGAGTCAAAATTTAGACAATTTAACGTAGATTTTTAAAATTCAATTTTAAAGGATAACGTGTAGAGCGCAGAAATTATTTTGATCATCCGTTTTTTTTTTCCGGAAAAAATCAACTTTATTATATCCTCCCAATGGAGTAAGATAGCAAACCCATTTTTCCAGCATTCTACTCAATTTACAGTCTACTATCACCCCATTTATGTTTTTTGCATCTTATATCGAATGACTTTGCATAAAAATATAACAAATATTTACACTCGGGCTAGGAAGAAAAATAAATATATAAAGTAGTATAGAGAGAAAATACCTTATTCTGGGACTAGGGTCCGGTCCCCTAAGACTAACATTAGACCACAGAAATTTTTGGCACTTGACATGGTTTTGCATGATAATACAATCGCGTATTAACCGTTTTTTGTTAATCGTAATTACAACATTCGGCAAATTTAATTTTAGTAATTTTGTATTCCATTCTTTGATCAAAATACTTGATTGCTCAAAGATTTCCTAATCGCATATAGTTTCATTTTTTCAGCTTTTCAGACATATTCTTCTTTGATAATGACAATAATTACGATTCTGTAACAATTCCTTAAAATTCCACCGGCATCTCGAGGGTGGGTGATAGCCTGGCAATTACAAAAGGGCCAAGGAGGGTAACAGTCCTTAAAAACATGACAGTTGTACTCTCATGAATAAATGCATAAATAAAGTCACCCCCCTCGTGCGAAAGCGACAGATATACGGCTTGAAATATTTAGAATTATCGTCCGGGACTTTGTATTTATTTCAAGGGGCGTAATTATGTTTTATAACGTTGATTAGATTAATAAACTTAGGTTTAAAGTTTCTAATTCTCTCCCCGATGGGAAAAAGGGGGGCTTCTTAATGCAAATTTAAGGAGCAGACATTTATGCAGGCCGAAAGAGATTAAAGAACCAAGGAAAGGGATACAATATTTAACTTTCTCCCGCTTTCTATTCATTTCCGTGAGTCTCTCTTTGTCCAAATGAAAGGTGAAGGTATTTCAACATTTTACATCCAAGGCTATTGTCACTTTTATAAAAGGTGTAATAAGTTATTTAACCAATGTAAAAAAATATTGCAAAAATTTGCCAACAAAATAATGTAAAAAGTACCGTGAACCTGTATTCAATTGCTGGCCATAGATAAGTAGTTCTTTTGTAAGCAGATAAATTTGACCAACAATAGCACTTGCAGCTCCCGTAAGTTTTTGTGTGTATGCTTAAGTATGGTCTTGTACATTAATAATGTTTCTGTTCAAAAAATATTTAAAAATTGGTTTTTGGAAAGGTTGACAAATAAAGTTGATGTCGGAGGATCGTTGTCTTTCTTTTTTTTATAGATGGGTTCTCTAAAGAACGTTGTTGAATCGTGTCGAAAATAACTCATCTTTTTATAGAAAAACATCAGTGGCAATATTTCACGACGGATTTATCCTATTCATTCCCTTTTCCCCATCTAAGGGCAACGTACGCCTGAGTTGGCGGCGTTAGGAGTTGAAAGTCAGCCGGGTTCACCCCTTGTCATTTCACGTGTGATTTCACCGCCCCCAAACCTCCGAGTAATAAAAGCCCCGCTAATACACACCACGTATTTTTTTTAATACATTCTTCCCGTTTACATTTTAATGTTCGGTTCGTGTGAACCAAGATAAAAAGGGAATTGATTTATTATAAAAATAGCGGTAATCGCTGTTTTTGAGGGTGGAGATTTGATTCAGCAGTTTTGTATGGGGGATGGCAGATAAAATAACAGGATTTGTTATAAAAATCTACTCGTGAAGAAATGTGTGGTGTTTAGTGACCGTTAGTCAATGATTATTCGGAGATCGGGAGATGCAGTCTGGTGTGATGTAGGTTTCAGAAAAACATTTTCTTTGTCGTGCCAACGTTTCGATGTTTAACGAGATCATCTTCAAGGCTCAAAGTGTTTGTTTGCTACGTAGATGTGTCATCGCTGTGTGTCGTGTTGAGAAAGCCGGCACCTATGTCATGAAGCACGTCCGCTAAATATCTTTGCATTCCTTGGAAATCATTTCTCATAAAATCCTGAGGAAGTCTTTCCCATATATCAAGAACAGCCGTTTCCAACTCTATGGGCTGTTAGGAACCGTCGGTTGGTCCAAAATTTGTTCTATTTTGTTTAAAATCTGGACTTCGAACTGGCAACACCAAGCACTCAATTCCAACCGCATTTAGGTAATCATCCACAATACTTCATGGGGTCTGGCTTAGGGGCCGTCGGTGGCCGCAACGGTTTTGGCGTTGACACGGCGCTCATCACTGTAAGGTAAAGGTCCAGGGTCGTAGCTTTATCCAGCATTAGGAAGAATATCTCACGGATTGGGGGGGGGAGGCAAATGGCACTACATGTTCTTTGATTATATTTAAGTACCTCTGTTAAGTTAGAGATCTTCCTCGCACTAAAACCCAGAACATCAATGACCCACCGTGGAATGCCATCTGAACAATCATACAGAATGGGGCGTGCCTTTCTCGTCGCCCCTGTATTTCAATTTCACTCTCTCACTTTCTGTATGTCTGTCTGTCTCTGTCTGTCTCTGTCCGTCTCTCTGTCTNACATTCACACACACACACACACACACACACACACACTTCCCAATTCAATTCTGTTTATATATCCCTATTCCACATTTCTCTCTTCTCTTCTCTTTATCTGTCACTCTTTTTTCACATATACACTCTTCTCCCTCCTCTCTCTCTCTCTTTCACACAGGCACACATAGATACACGCTAATTTGAATCTAATACGCCTATTTTTAACAAACTGAATGGACGATGTAATGTAACTTCAAATACCTGTAAGTAGGAGGAAACATATTCCCTCTCACAAGTAACCCTTGAGAGAGAAAAATAATTAAAACAAAATAAATAAATAGAAACACATTCTTTCCATCTCTACTCTGTTCATATCCATATACCCTATATATATATATATACATATCCGGATGTAATAGTAAATGGTACATGTACTGTTTGTCAAAAAAATATATACTTTAATGTACCCATCCAAGCAGTTGTTCTTACCATAAAACTAGATTTTAGTTATTTAAATTGGAATATTTTCAATGCTATTTTTTGTAATATTTGAATCATTAGCAAACAGTAAGAATTAATTGATGCAATATCTGGCTTATAAATTTTGTTTAAATATTGCTATACAGGTTATGTACATATATGTACTATGTTTTTTATTCAATCTGACGTAAAATTGGAATGTCCACCTCCCCGAACGTTGTTAGCAAAAATTACTTTTATAAATGTTGTACATTGAACGTTGTAAGGAAAGCGGATTTTTATTTCAGCACGCGCCGTGCATCTGGAATGATCGAATTAGCCCCAAATGCGATTAAGAGGTGTGACTCATTAGAAGCACAGTTCTAATTCCTATTTGTTATTCCGGGCCACGCACCCATCTCGCCTCAAATATTTAAATGGAACACCCTCAAAAGCCCCATGCTAATCGTTACCAACGGGCCTTCGGTCCCTATTCAGCAAATCGCCAAAACTGAAACTTTCTTGCCCATTGTTTAGAAATTTGTGAAAGACACATGTCAATAAATGAGCGATATCTGTGTCAATAAGAGAATGAGAGAAACTTTTTTGGGCCTTTTATTCCCTCCCCCCCCTACCGGTTCGGCCAAAGGATGTTATCTTCCAATGTCCGTTCCATTCCGAATGTTTATTTTGATATCGTAAAATTAAATACTTTGTTCGTCCGTCATTCCGAATTTCGATGAAAGGTATCACAGAACGCTTTGCCAAGCCGGGAGGGCAACCTGCCAGCGACAGACCCATTAAAAACGGGTAATTCGATAAATATCAAAACAGTCGAGATGTACATACAATCAAATTCATGTTAAGCTCATGTCTTTACACTTGATACTCATATTTTTTATTATTAACTTTAAAAAAACTTTAACAGCACATCATGCCTTAATCGCTAAGAATCAATTGATCTACCCATAGGTTTTGCCAACCAAATAAATCAGTAAACAAATTCTCTACAGACCCGCTGAAACAAACAATATGGTGATTTTGCGAAACATTAATTTGAACGGTAACGTTATATTGATTGAAATAAGCAGGTGCAGAATTAACGGCACGGTATAGTGTCCTAGTTTATTGGCCATAGAATAGCGTTCTTGTTAACGGTTTACAATAAAGTTAACAAAGTAATTTTTTGTTGTAGAGATTGTCACATTTAAAAGAATAACATTACATAGGTGGAAATATAATAAAACCTAACTTTCAGTTCATGTTTCCATGTATCTCGCTTTTATGAATTTCTGAATTTTTGGGGTCCTAGCATTAAAATATTTAGCAGTTTTATTTACTTACAAGTAGGAATGACAGCTAGAGATACATCAAACTTATACATCTTTCCTTCAATAAAGCAACAGCAAGTGTATCTATTGTCAAATGCTAAGATACAGGTATAGAATGTCGTTAAATGGTTAACTAACTGCAGGGCAATATTTTAGTTTAAAAGCATTTTTTCTTAAGAATTTGTGACTTTTTTCACCCTTAATTTCATTTGAGTTGAATTTTCCCCGAATATCCAGGTAATTAATGTTTACTTTTTACATTGGTGTTTCTACCACTATCAGATCCACATAATTTGCCAAACTGTTGTGAGCAATCAGGAGAAAATCTATGAACGGTGCTCTGCTTCGTGACACTCCCTAGGTAACAGCGTTAGAAGAAAATCCGTTATGCAAAAAGTGTTCAAATAGCGTTAACGTTACCTGAAAGAAGTTAAATACAACGGTTACCTTGAAATAGCGGAAACGTTATGAAAAATCTCTGTCATATTTGAAAAGATAGGCAGTGTCTCTGGGTCGCATTTGCCTGAATGTAGCGTCTGAACTGAAATGATAGAAAAATTGGAAAAAAATCAAAACCCGTGCCAAAAATGAATAATAACGAATTATGTTAACTTCAATTAGGATAGGCTATACCCCTCTCAAGCCTAGCCATTTTCTGGTTAGCGTCGAACACCAATATCTTCAATGAGATGAGCCGAAGATAGTGCGTCACCTACTAGCAGCCTTTATACGCTTGCGCAGATTATTTTACCTTGGTTTACGATTAATATTTTTATTAGCGAGAACGTTAGCTGAATAAGCGTTAAAAAAACATCCCGTTCATCGGCACATCCCAGTATCCCAAAGGCTTGCAACTAGGTGAGCGGATACCATCGGAATGTAGAGTACTGTGTTAGCCCACCCACATATTGATTTAGGCAATGGTACGTTTTATTCTGGTTATGTACATGTGAACAGGTCGTCGACGGAATTTATATACATAGTACCTACAGTATTATAAACTATTATCATATATAATAATTTTGCACAAACAAACTCTTAAACATTAACTAGATATTTATGATATTCTTCAGATGTTACAAGAGAAAAAAACAACAAGAGATATTCTTTAATTTATGCTATGAAGCTACTTTGTTCCAGGGAAAAGTCACGCGAAGAAAATTATAACTTTAATGGATTTTCTGGGTAATCATGTAGCTAATTAACCTTTGAGAAGGGAGGATTCGTAAAGAAGGGTTACAAATACAACTGGCTTCACAGAAATGCTAATAAAAATATAACAAATAGCTTGTTTTTAAATATTCTCGCGATTTAAGTTAATTATTTCGGAAATTAATTAAAGTTACTAGCGAACAGAAAATATTTCAACTGCTGGAACAATCCAGAAAATATGAAAAAATTAACGAGTACAGTTCTTTAAAGATTGTTTGATTGACAAACAGCATGGTTTATATATGCGCTTATTGATATTTTGAAGTTTCCTTATTTGTAGAGAAGCACACACACACACACACACACACACACAAATACGTTGTGATATTTTCGTGTTTATGCAGCTGTTATAAATTGTTTTAGAGTAGAACCAGAAGAATACGCGCATTTTATTTCCGACAAATTCTCTGATCAAATAAAGATAGATGATGCTCGAATCTGAAGGACATTCCACGCGATGTAACGGATAGGCCCTGTCAAATCGGAAAAATTAATTCAGCCTCGTTATTCAGCTTTACATTGGTAAATATTGTACAGTTGAGCAGATCGTTTTTCGAGGAGAGCATTTGTCGGCAATCGAAAGTATTTCTTGATGAAAATAAAGGGTGAATTCGAAAACAGAGGAATCGACCTTCCTGCATTTGTCGTGAACGTGCCGTCGCATCCGTCGTCGAGTTTTCCCGAGGGACGAAATCGAATTAGGACGAACAGGACGATTACGATCGTCGTCGTCAATTGTGAGCCCTGTCAGCGAACAGATGCTCCACGGTCCGACGTGCCGACTTATGATTGTCACGGCCAGGGCCTGCGCAAATACTGATACCAATGATTCACGTTTTGTAAACAGGACTAATTACGGGATCTTATTTGTAAAACGGGACGGGATTTATCGGGGGGTTGTCGTTTCGCTTCTGATCTAAAACACCCCTGTGAATAACGGCCCGGTAACTCCCTCAGCAGATTTTTTTTTAAATCAGCCTATTAGCAATTTAGCACGAGGAGTTTCAGTTAACATTAGTATTCGGAAAGAGACAAATTTACAAATATTTCCTGTCTTTGATTTCGTTTCGACTGCATTATTTCAAAAATTTCACGATTTTGACATATAATATCAAATAAAATACTTAAAAAGGAGGTTCTAACATATTCTCTCTTTTTTCAGAACATTTTCTAAATCAATTGGTATAATAATAATATCTAAAACCAACTTAGAGCTTTATCAAGGAAAGGTTGTCTAGCCACCGACCTCACTTCCTCTAAGCCACTTGGTGATACTATGATCTAAGATACCTCTGCGGATCATACCCGTTAATCCAGATTGGCCCATTATCGAAGACTGGTCTGCTAAGAAATTGGAATATTGTGATTTCGTGGTGAGTTGTAGCATAGTTGCTTACGTACAATCAAGTAAGAATCATATCTTAAACATTTTAAGGTTTTAAGTTTTTTTAGGCTAAGCAACTATAGCTAAGCAGGGAGTGATCAATTTTAAATTTTAACCGGGCTTAGAAGGATTCACCTCGATGTGCTGATCCTAGGGTTTATAACTCAGGGGGAGTTGACCTATTGAGTTGAACATTTTGGGGTTCGGTCTCCAGTATCCTCCTTGAGTAAGATGCTCAGAAAATCGTCGCTTCACAACCAACGGGGTTAGGATCCGGAGGATTTCGACATCTAGGTCAATTCAGCCCCCAACGCATGTAAAATATAATCTAGCCTACAACTAACTAACATCTATCATAAAATCGCACAAATACATACATTCACACCTATGTACATTGCATTCATGCTTTTTGGTGGTCGGTGGAATAATCGATACTCCTCCATCCATTTATAAATACATTAGTAATAAGCTAATCTAAATTAACGCCGATGAAGTACTCAGACCCTAATTTAGGGGTCAGAAAATCTCTGCCGTGCCCGAGAATCGTTCGATAATCCGAAAACTAGCCTACACGCTCTCTATAAGGAGTCAAGGCATGGGATACATCGAGAATCTTTCTCTGCATAAGAGGCACCTGCGCGGAATTGCCGAATTAGGCCTCGGCGCAGGTGAGGGGTTTTTCTCTTTTAGAAAAAGTCAGGAAATAGATTCCAATTTTTTACGCCTTTTTTTACTGAAAGGAGATTCTTTTCTATTCCGTGATTCACAGACCTTCAGACGAACAGCTTTAGTAGCAACAGATAAACGGATCCCATAAAAATCTTTATTATATTATATAATTTATAAACAACATATACCTTGCTTATTAATGAATCATTACATATTATGTACTTAAGAAGTCGATGAACATTAACATAAGTGCAATGAAACACATTTGATCAATTTTAGTCAAACAAATGTGTAATCAGAAATGTAAGAAAATACAAGTCTGCTTTATTTAAAAAAACAAGCAATTAAACTTTTATTATAGTTACTAGCAAACAGACCGCATTTATTAATTTTGATCGTTACCCGATTTTGGTCTGTCGGTGTGTCAAAGTCAGTGATTTTGGCATGTTTAGTGTTAGCTCTTTAGGGTGATTTTTGTGAAGTTAAGACACTTTTTATAAGGTCGTGTGGGTTGTGTGGTGCCCAAAAATAAGTTGAAAAAGTTAGTGCTAGATAACGCATGGGAGGAAACTAAACTAAAAAATTCTAAAATTATCTACAGAACATCTTTACTATTACATTTATTTAGTATATTTGCTGACTACATTGACCATATACAATCGTTTCTTCTTCTTCAAAAAATTATGTTATTAATTTATGAAAAAATAATTTAGTAACGTATTTACATAAGCTTCTTATAAATAACAGCATTCTCTTTGGACCGTCACGGACATTCGTATTCTTACAAGTACCTCTAAATTCAGCTAGGTGCGTATTATTAAATTTTACAATGATCGTATTATTATGATCCTATTATATTTTCCATATTACTAGAATGTAATTCCTGACATAGAGAAGGAAAGGACGATGAAAATGTTCGGTAACGACCGAATTTTGGATTCATGATCCCGCAGACAACAAGTACAAATTACAACTTTCACAAAGCATTAATTAAGTTTGCATATTATCATTTATTTGTGAAATTCTGACAAAGAAGCCCAAACCCCACAAACGATGACTAAAACCAGCGTAGCGTGAATTAAAATTTAATATTATGAAAATACTTTAATTATGGTCAGAGAAGTTTATTTAAATAAATTTATTATACATATCTTTATTGGTAAATGTATTGTACATATTTATTTGAAGAACTCTTTAAATAATCCCATTAATTAACTCATTCCCAATGAGCTAACGATAATCAGCAGTTTTATCAATTCTTTGGGGTCCAAATGAAATAAAATTGATGTTGCCTTTCTTTCAAATAATGAAATGTACGTTTTACCCTGCCGAAGTTTTCTTTACGAACATTGGCGTGTAGCTTAAATTCACCATGCAATTCTTGGATATAAATCCAGACAAAATGGGGTTCTCACGCCAAATCGCTATTTGCTAATTGCTACAAAAAAATCACCAGCATAAACTAATTTTGTATGCACTGCTCGATAGAAGTTAAACGTTTTCCTCAGAGAAAAACAATTTTTGACATGAAATACTCTTTCGATAAGTTCACGAGTAGAGCCCCGTCTCTAGTCGCTGGGGTGGTTTGAATTGGTCTGTTGATTTTCTGTACAAGTCGAAATGTTCCTAGTTCTGCCGTAAACCGCATGTTTTGGGTAAGGAGTGAAGGTATGCCAGTGTGTGGTTTATATTGTTGTTGTTGACATGTGTGGTGTTGTTGTTAACTTTGTATGGCGTTAAGCGTGGATCACACTTACCCGATGCAACGCTATACGTCGCTATCCGATGCTACCCAAATCCAAAGTCCAATTTTCCATAAGGTTGAATTACCCCCGTGCACCGATATAATGCAACGCTACCCTGCTGTACGCTACTTTCAGATTTTTGTCGAGAAGCGTCGAGTACAGTCGAAGACAAAAGAACCGGACACTCATATTTTTATTTCGAAGTATATGTATTATTTTCGTTATACTAATTACAACATACTTATGTTAATATAAACCAAGTTAAGCGAGATCAAAAATTCATTGGTTTTTAATTTTAATGATTTGGCAGAAAATTGATCAAAACACCGGAATACCATTTGTTGATAGAATAAATTTAACTAACAATTTATTACATGGATTTGCTCAACAAATTTAACTAAAATTTATTACATAATTTTGCTCATAGAATTTTATTAACAATTTATTTCATGGATTTGCTCATAATATTTAACTAATCATTTACTACATGGTTTTGCTCATAAAATTTTCTTAACAATTTATTTCATGGATTTGCTCGTAAAATGTAACTAACAATTTATTACATGATTTATTCATAAAATTTAACTAACATTTATTACATGGCTTTGCTCATAAAATTACACCATTTTCGTCGATAGCGTCAGAACCGGACACACATTTTTTTGTACTTTATTTGAAACTATGTATATGTAATTTTGTCGTTATGTTAACTACAATATGCTTTTTTTAATGTAAACCAAATTAAACTAGATCAAAAATTCACGAGTTTTTATATGAATTATTTAATTATGATGGTTAGGAAGAAAATTTATCGAAACACCGGAATAACTTTATGTAAAACAATTAAATTTAACTAACATTTATTACATGGCTTTGCTCATAAAATTACACCATTTTCGTCGATAGCGTCAGAACCGGACACTCACATTTTTTTGTACTTTATTTGAAACTATGTATATGTAATTTTGTCGTTATGTTAACTACAATATGCTTTTTTTAATGTAAACCAAATTAAACTAGATCAAAAATTCACGAGTTTTTATATGAATTATTTAATTATGATGGTTAGGAAGAAAATTTATCGAAACACCGGAATAACTTTATGTAAAACAATTAAATTTAACTAAGAATTTATTACATGATTTATTCATAAAATTTAACTAACATTTATTACATGGCTTTGCTCATAAAATTACACAATTTTCGTCGATAGCGTCAGAACCGGACACTCACATTTTTTTGTACTTTATTTGAAACTATGTATATGTAATTTTGTCGTTATGTTAACTACAATATGCTTTTTTTTAATGTAAACCAAATTAAACTAGATCAAAAATTCACGAGTTTTTATATGAATTATTTAATTATAATGGTTAGGAAGAAAATTTATCGAAACACCGGAATAACTTTATTTAAAACAATTAAATTTAACTAAGAATTTATTATATGGTTGTACTCATAAATTTATAGAACAATTTTTTACGAGGTTTTGCTAAAATAGTGTATTAAGAACAAAAGAGGTGTTGCGATTGTGATACACGCTGTGTGACTGTACGTGACGTGCGCTGAACGTCGAGTAGATGTGCACAACCTACCAAAACAGGACAAGGCGTTGGGTAGCATCGGGTAGCGTCGAATCGGATAAGTGTGTTCCCCGCTTTAATGTTATGTTTTTAAAAAATTTCAGGGAGGTATTTATATTTTATCGATGCCGACACCCTCGCCCTCACGACCAAAGAGCTCGATTTCACAAAAAACACACATATCCAACATTAAAAATGGCGATATGTCGAAACGCGTCTGACTGGCCATGCAGTGAGTACATGGTGACCAACGTGATAGGTTACGGCCAAAAGAAATTAAAATACTGAAGGCTTGTAAATAATTATATCGGAGATGTTAGTAAGAGCACATTTAGATGTGTAAAACTAAATTTTCTTAACTGGTGATCTGTTAGAAAAATCGTAGAGCACATAACGTTTTGAATTGTTCAGTTGGATTTTATAATAATAAATTTGTCTAAGTATTAAATTTTCATTGCAAATTTTGCTAATCAGTTGTTCAAAGGAGAACATCCACTACAGGCATTATAATTTCTCTTGTTGGTTAGGTCGACTAGTTACAGGACAAGTGATAATATTGTTAAATCAGCACTTGGTCAACATTTCAAATTACAAGCCTTTATAATTCTCTCCCTGCGCGCAATCCTTTAATTAAGACCAAAAACAATTTGTCAGATAAATTGGATTTTACTAGATAGCTCCCTGCCTGCAGTGTAAAATTAGTAGTTGATGAATAATATTGTCATGAAAGGCCTTGTTAAAATACACATTTGCAAGCAAGTTTAATTACGTTTCGGAATTGCTTTACCTGACTCGGCGCAAAAGTTGGAAATTGCGTTAGCAACTTTTATGCCGGTGTCTATTTCGCTTTCAGTGCATCCAGGGCCGTCGAGTTAGTTACGCAGTTGTGCGAAGTTTGCCGGCGGCTGTGTCATTACACGTGGGCTCCGAGCAGTGCGGTTGCCGCCTTTTTGACCGGTTCTTTTGAGAAAAAAAAAATTCGATTTTGCACAGTGTGCCGCGATTCTGAGCAGGACAAACGCCGCGCTGCCGTAGAAGGGCCATGATTATTTATCGGGACTGGTTTTAAAGACTATAGAATTTATAGCGGCCGGTTTTATACCCGGATCCACCCCTTCCACAGGGAATTTAACGTCCCGAGATTTGGACGATATTCTTTAACGAGATTGCCGAGGATCTGTTAAATGACCCTTCAACGTTTTTATGTCGATGGAGTACTCTTTTTACTTTTACTTAAATTAGGACAAATCCACATGAACGCCTTGCCCCAGTGAAAACTGCGGGAATGTCATTTCAAAACGAACAAATGACCTGCAAACTTCGGTTAAAAAAATAAAAAATAAAAAATAAATTACGATAGTATTTTATTATTTTAACTGATAAAAGAACAAATACACATAAATATAATTTCATTACATGAACCGAAATTCGGCTCAACACATCCACTAACATACAAAATGACTTAGAATTTGGCTCAATTTTTGATATAGTGACTATAAAAGTGTTTTTAAAGCTGTAAACAATTACATTCTGTAAAAATAATCACATTCATCACCCTTTCTTTCTTTAACCTTCTTGCAATTATTGCAACACCAAACATAAATATTTGATCCGACATAGAAGAGGGAAATAAATGTGTACACAATATTAAAAGTGAAATTTTTAAGTAACTTGAACTTCTTAACAAATGTGTTTGTAAGTACAATATACTTTCTTTTGCATTACTTATTGAATTTGAACAATATTTTTTAAACAATGTACCATTAGCGATGATTGATTCTTTATCGTTAATTATTTATCTGTAGACTGTGTATTATTAGGGTGATAAAAAATGCGGGCATTAAAAAGTTTAAATTCCTTATTGATTTGTGCAAAATTTATCCGAGGACTATTATTTTATTTACTTTGGAAAAACAATCTTAGCTTTAAGGTAGATGAAGATATCAAAAAGTATAGATTGAAAAAAATTCAGAAATATTTTGCTTTATTTGTTTTAAACTTAAGATGTAGTAGACTTAAAACCATTTAAACTGAAAATTTATAGGTTTAAATAGACAGAAAAACTGAAAGATTGATGAAAGAACATGAACTAAACTGGTATGAATGTTGTGACATTACATTAGGTTAAAACTTGAGAATCTAACGTTTATTGCTGTCCCTGAGAGTCTCAATCAGTTATTTTTATAAAATAATTAATCGTCAAAATTATTTTTATAACACTTTTCTAATGAGATCAATAGTTATGTCACACCATCGCCCCTGTAATTTCTGACCCCTAACCATCACCCTATAAATTCTGTTCATCAAGGGCGACGTAAATTCCCCCCCCCCCTTGAGGGATAGCTGTTATTATATTACACTCAACTTTTTACTCGATGGATTGTAATTTTGATATGCAATTTTTATCAGGGGAGTCTGCACTTTCTGTTGAAGCATAAAATTTTATATTTTACAGCATTTTAGCAATTTATCAAAATCAATTAGTTGTTCAAAAAGGAGATCTAAAAATTGCTATTTTTCGTACCATTCTCACAAAATCTATTTAGTATATTAAAACCAATCTTTTTACGTTTTATTTATCTTTGTATATACGAAGTCGTGTATAGGTTTTTTTTTTAAGTGTATAGTTATTTTTGGCAAAAATCGAAAGTTGTGAAAATTTTGTACACCTTGTCTTGTATAAAAACAAAATATTTATCTGCAATTGGGTGTTTTTCTAAAGAAAAAAAATCTCGTAAGAATTGTTTCAATATGATAAAGTATTTTGGAATAATCTATTCCGAAAGGTGAAAATAATACTACAATAAACTTTTAGGGGGCGTCGGTGGCCGCAACGGTTTAGGCGTTGACATGGCGCTCATCACTGTAAGGAAAAGGTCCCGCGTTCGAATCCAGCAGCTCTGCATTTGAACCCGACATACATAATTTTCAAAAACACCGGCACCCTGAGGGTTGATATAACCTTTGCTGTTGCGAACCCTCGTAAAAAAAATAAAACAATAACATTCAATTAATTAAGGTTTTATGTTGAGATAATTGGTCAAGCGGACCACGAAAAATAGTGAATAAAAAAATAAACTTTTAAGGAGGGGCAAATTTCAGATCGTGCTCGAATCTTTCGCGTTGCCGTCCAATTTACGGCTTAAAAACATTACATATCAATTCCTCTTTTTCAAACAAATTCTCTTCTTACTCTTTTTACCAGTAGAGAGTTGATAGCTGTTTTCGTTTGGAAGGTCGTTTTGGACAGAGAATTTACATAAAAGACGGTAGTTCAAACGTTGCAAGTTCGTGAAAAGATACATGAAACACTTCTATATTATTTGCACCCTCACGGGGCGTTTCATTCAAGTAGTTCAACATCAACAAAATATTTTTAAAATGTGTTTTTTTGGCCGAAAAACGGTTTCCACCCATAACATAGTAATGGCGTGGTTAATCGAAAACATAATGCCATTAAAATTTCTTAAGAATTTATTTTAAAATAGTTACATTTAACTCTCGATGCTTTGAATAGTAATTTACTTTTAATTCCCCATGGATATGTTGACACAAAGCAAAAAAAAAACTTACTTTTGAAAACGTATAATTACTATTTACTATGTACTGTTTAAAATTTGCAGAAGAGATTGTGTTTATCTTGAATTTACTTAAACAAACTGTCTACATTTAACCATTTCTTTAACCCTACAAGTTGTTATTAATCTCGCTAAGATATATTCCATAATCTTTGGAATTTGGCAAAGTTATTTATCATGGGTGTCTCAGTTTAGGCATCGAAGTTTGGTGACATTGTTTAAGTTGAATGTGGGCGGCAATTAAACTTCTATAAGTTTGGACCCACCACAACACGATTTCTATAGATCTAATGACATGTTACAAGTAATGCAAGGCCTTTTGGTCAAAATAATAACAAACATTTGATCAGATGGAAATATGCAGTCGTCAGCATAACGCTAGACATTTCTCGTATTTGGATAAATCTGAAATTTGGGTCACATCATTCTGCCTAGATTTGAATATGTAATATCAAACAACGCTTTATATTTTTCTTTTAAATAAATAATCTTTATAATCAAGACAACTTTTGAAAGCCTAAATGAGGTGCTGTTTGGCCCAGAGTTATTGTTAAAGAAACGTGTTCAGAAGGATTATAAGACTAAAAAAAATTTCCTTTAATATCAATAAAAAAATTGATAAGCATTACAATAACTGTTGAACAGATTCGGCCCTAGATTTTGATTAGTTTGAGATATCTCGTCAGCTTAAACTATGGCCACTATGAATCAAAAGCTTTTTCTGATCTCTACATAGGTCAAATATTGTCTAATATTCTTTTAGTTGTTTGCAGTCTTGAAAATTTTATATATTTATTGTTTTATTTAAATTATTATTATAATTTTTATTTAACCTTATTATATAAATATTATGTAAAAGTAGTTGACAATTATGTTTTATACGGTGGCAACCGTTCTCTTTCGTTTTTGTAAGTTGTCTATTGCTGTCAATTTGATGTCCTTTAACTTTTCGGGTCAAGGTCTATCAGTGTTTCCAATTTATTTCCTTCATTTAATTTTATTGAAATTCTATATGCGTTTATTTTTATGAGTTATCGATTTTTTATGGTTTTTATTAGTTTGTAGTTAAACCACGTTTGTTAGGGAGATGTTCAGGTAAATATTTAAATGACCGGTGGGAATTACAACTTTTGTTGACCTGTAGTTTCGGGTGACGGCCTGAAAATCCCTTTGTACTAAATAAATTGTTATTTAGATTGTAAAACAGTTTGAAGAAACGACACTAAAAGTACAGAAAGGATATCAAACAGATTTTTTTTTAATTAAACCGCCCAACGGTCAGTTTCCGAGAAAGCGTGAGTGGCCGCCTATGTTTTAATGTCGCCGATATTAAACTAACAATAACCCCTCGACGGTCGTTTACGACGTCTGTTAAACTTGTTTACAACGTGCTACAACTATAAAGCTCCGCGCCGCCCGTGCTCCAATATAAATAAACTATTAAGACGTCTGGACGGGCTCGCTGATGAACGGAATGATACAGAACGAGAAAAATAGGACGATCTCGTGACCGATGGCGATCAGATAAGATGTCGGTAAACAACAATAAAACTCAATTAACAATGAAATTGCAAATTGCGAAGCGTATAGTTTAATGAGGAATGAATTCTGCACCGCCAGATATAAAAAAGTGTTAAACTGGGTTAGAAACCTACAGTTTTTTTTTTTTATAGCAATAGTTTCGTACATGTTTCACGTAATTTCAAGATCAATAATAAAGATCAGCACTTGGATGTAGATTACTGAATAAATATATTTTTGTAATTTAGATTTATATGCAATAATTAAAGTCATTAACGACATGCCTTGCTTATACGCTTCTCGGGAGTAGGAAACAGATCACCCCAATTATCACTATTAATTAAGCCTACAAACTTGGCAAGTGAGAGAGTATATCCTTTACATAATTTTTGCCTGACTTCAGCCAGTTTGGAGCAAAACGCCCAAAAACTAAACATGGTTTCAGGCTCATTTGGCAGTCTGCGTAGTGCAGAATTATATGGCATAGTGTTCAAAAGCAGGACGCCACCTCAATTTGTAAGAGCAAAGAGGATAGATATTTTGTTATATCTTGGTCAAAATTATGTGTTCTGTGTATATTACAAGGGATAACTTTCCGTTTCTCCGATTCATCTGCCCAACATGGCTTTGTAAAAACTAGCTATTTCAGAATATCCAAAAATTCTCCTCACCATCTAGAAATATTATCCAAGTGTAGTTCCCAGACTATTTTACATACGTATATTTATTATTTATTATTATTTGGAGATCGTGAGATGGGGTCTGGTGTGACGTAGGCTTAAAAAAACATTTTCTTTATCGTGACAACGTTTCGATCATTAATGAGACCATCTTCAAAGCTCAAAGTATTTGTTTTCTTTGATTGTTTCTTGTTGTTCGTTGAGACTTCCCACACGACACACCATAATGACATATCTACACTGAAAAAAAAAACAAAAAAACTTCGAGCTCTGAAGATGATCTCAATAAAGATCGAAACGTTGGCACGACAAAGAAAACAATTTCTAAACCAACGTCACACTAGACCCCATCTCACGATCTCCAAATAATCGTAATTAACGGTTACTAAACACTACACATTTGTGTATTTATTATTGATGGGACCGCCATAACCCACCAAACCTTGTACTTAACTGTATTCATGACCATTCATTGGGGAAAAAATGAAGAAATTAGGGGCACTCCCACACCTGTACTCTATAGGAATTCATAGCTCTGGTTACTGACTTTCATATGAAAGAAATTTTGTGATTTTTGATAGTAGGACTCCAGATTTTATTTAAACTATTTTCACCAAAGACGATTTTTTGCGTACAAAATGCGTATTTGATGAGGGTTTTTGAGTATCGTGCCAATGTAAGGGTATTTATTACCAATTTTTATTTTTTTATATTTTTTTTCACCCTCTTGATATTGACTGATAATCATAATGTTTAGTTTCATACACACAAAATTTTAGATAAAAAGACTAATGTTCCGTATTGAATTGGATTCATCCCATTCGTCACATTAAACTTTTAGAAAAACAAAAGCTGTAACAAAATTTTAAAACTACGTGAATATACTGTTTAATACTACGAAATATATATATATATAATTTTTTAATTTTGTTTATAATAAACTATAAACCATATTTTTAAATTTAATTTTTTGCAAATGCATTTTTGGGTCCTAATTTTTTTTTGTCCAATCATCAGAATTTGTAAATTTTATATTGTAGATTTTCCCGTTCTTGTATACGATGAGCCTTTTTTCGTTTCCAAAATGTAATAATAAAATGATTGAAATTTCATTATAAACACAGAACCGAAGAAACATAAGGAAATTAGAGAAACCAAAGAAGAGGTTACAGGAGGGGATAATTGTACTTTATGAAAAGCGGAAAAAAAATCGATAATTAGAATTACTACAGAATGAACTTTATATAAGTTATAAAGTATTATTTATTAATATAACCATTCTGTAATTCATTAGTTAGTTACTGTAATTCATAATTATTGTGCAACGTCAATTAAGTTCAACGTTACATTATTACAATAGATGCCAATTTCTTTTATGTATTCAACACGATTTTCTACTCTTTGTGCACACATTTACAAAGTAAATTCGACCGCACCGACGAATTTGAACACGGCTGTTATTTTGCATGTCAACTAAATTTTCTTTACTTGTGTATATAAATAAATAGAAACATGATAATGTCATAATAATATTATTATAATAAGCTTTAGAATTGTCATATAGAATGCAGGTTTTATGGTAGTTTAACGAAAGTGATATTATATGAAATTATTTTCTAGGTGGAACGCCATAGTTACTTTGATTTGACAAGTTGTAATTTTAAAAAATACTTAATTACTAAGCATTATACAATATTTTGTAATAATTGTTTAATTCAAACGTGCTTCTTAAAAAGGAAAATCGTAATCTTTAGAACTTTTTGTTTTAGCTGCACACTTGCATATTTAATTGTTTCAAATTCTATTTTAACTCACTGCCAAAAATAGACGGTTTATTATAACTTTATATATAGTTCATGTATGCATGCGTGCATAAATCCAATATGAAGACCAAGCCTAAGTTGCAAGTGCCTTTGTGACATTGTTTTCACGAGTTTTTTATTGGAGGAGTTTGATATTGATAGGAAGGAAAGGCATGATATAAAAAATAAATTCGGAAGTTTCTTCGACCGTTTTTTATTTGGCTGTACAATATACAACTTACAAGTTGTTTTATTGATCACTACATAGGAAGATGCACATTGGATAATTAAAATAGCTCATTTGTTAGAATGCAAAAAAATAAAATAAACAGAATGGTTCATTACGAAATGAATTTAGAATGATGGAATGTGATGCCCATCCTCCTGGAGGTGGCTTAGAATCCACCATTGTGAAATAGGGTAAGTTCATTTCATTCTAAGTTGTTATGTTTAGTTAAAATAATAATATTTCTCTCTCTCTCTCTCTCTCTCTCTCTCTCTCTCTCTCTTTATCGATTTATCTATCTATATAACTCTTCATATCTATTTATCTATTCATGAATTTATCAAATTTATCTCTCTCTCTCTCTCTATCTATCTATCTATCTATTTATCTATGTTTATAACTTTCTCTATTTATTTATCTATCCATCAATTTATCTCTCTCACTCTCTCACTTTCCATCTAATTATCTATTTATCTTTCCCTCTCCCTCACTCTCTTTATTTCTTTCTCTCTCTCTTTCTCCTTCTCACTCTCTCTCTCTCTCTCTCTCTCTCTCTCTCTATCTCTTTGTCTATTTATATATCTTTTTCTGTTTATTTATCCATACATCAATATTTATCTCTCTCACTCTCTCACTTTCCATCTATTAATCTATATTTCTCTCTCTCTCTCTAGTTATCTATCTATATAACTCTCAATTTCTATTTATCTATCCATAAATTTATCTCTCTCACGCTCTCACTTTCCATCTATTAATCTCTCTCTCTCTCTCTCTCTCTCTCTCTCTCTCTCTCTCTCTCTCT
This sequence comes from Cimex lectularius, assembly GCF_000648675.2. Lineage (NCBI taxonomy): Eukaryota > Metazoa > Arthropoda > Insecta > Hemiptera > Cimicidae > Cimex > Cimex lectularius. The sequence continues at coordinate 867,178 of NW_019392767.1, read as the reverse complement.
AGTTCTCTATCTACATAACTCTCCATATCTATTTATCTATCCATCAATTTATCAAATTTCTCTCTTTCTTTCTGTCTCTCACCCGCCCTCTCTCCATCTCTTTCTCTCTCGTTTTTTCTTTCTGTTTACAAGTGTGCATGACTGTCCACTCTAATCCTTTTAATCGGACTGATAAGTAATGTGTTCAGCAAAATTAATTTTCATTTATTCGTTTATTTTATTGTTATTATATTTTTTATACAATAAGTTAATTGAATGTATATAACCTTTCGAACAAAAAAATAGGGTAAATGAAAATAGGATACATAATGATCTCTTATTTATGTATTATAAATTTAAAAAAAAATTTATGAATTAAATATAAAGTAATTAAACAAATTGATAAGCCCAAATCAAATTACACATTCAATAATGATTTATTTGGCTGATTCATTAGTACAACAGAAAAATGAAGTACTAGTGTATGAAGTATCATCCTACAGTACACTTCTTCCAATTGGTCACATTCTAACATTCTTATATTTTATTCCTCAAGGTCGTTCGACAATTAGGCAAATTCGTTAAAAAGGGATTCCAGCCGGATTGATCCCAAGGTACTGAACTGTGACAGTGTAAGCGTTGTCATGGGGACGGGAAGAAAACGGATTGTGACGTTATTAGTTTCCGCTGAACTCCCGTTACACCTTCGCTAACTTCCTTCGCCTTTTCTCTCGTTCGCCTTCCGGAAACTCTTGAAACATCCATGACGTAATTGAGGAGATAAGAAATAACCCTTAGCGACCCTCACCCGGTGTGCGCCACCCTCTTTACTTGCACTTCGCCCCTCAAAGCAAAACTTATCCGAACAAGAATAAGCTTTTATGATACGATTATCACCTTATTACGGCAAAAGGGCAACATTTTCTTTTTAAAGTAAAAAAACCGCCGGACCACAATTTTGCTTAGATAATTATTCGGCAAAAAGGGTGTACTGTAAGTAGCCTTGTAAGAAATGAATTTCCATCGCAAAAATATTATTTGGATCTGGTTTTGCTGTACATGTCACATCCTCTCAATAGTAAAAAAATCAGTTAAAATTAAGTGAAAATGACATTGTAATTTCCTTTGATGTTGTCTCAATGTTTCCTAACATTCCTCTTAATGAAATATATGACATCATAAAAAAAGGCAATTTCCTGCCTAGCCAGCAGGTACTTTAGAGCATTGGCCGGATCCTCACGCTCTCCTTTATACTGGATGGACGAGGGTATCGTCCTCGGCCCAAGACACTTGGATATACTGCTGATATCCCTTCTATCCTCTAACTCCGACCCTCCCAGACATACCTATATTCCAATCGTTCAAAAAAGGGCGAATAAATCTAAACACTAACAAGTCCTAAAACCAAACTTCACCCTGCATCGCATTACTCTACATCCAATCTATCCTGTATACTCTACATTCTCTACTCACTCCCTTTCCCAACGAAAACGTCATCCGCTACCTAAGGATATATTTAGACAAACTAATGACATGAACGAGGACTTCTAGTTTCTAATTTATGTGGAGACACGGAACTGAACCAACGATACAGATTATTTAAAAGACGACTAGACAACAGGTTTAAACACTCGGTTGACAACAGAATACATAAACTCAGTACTGAAATCAATATTGGCATAGAACTATGTGGTTCAACCATGCCTTCCAATCTCCGTAAAATTCAGTCCTTAAGGTAAGTACACACTGGGATTCTTTGAATCTCCAGAGAGTCTCGGCTCCGTTTAGCCTGAATCGGGGCAGCCCCGACTCATTGTTCCGGTGAATCTTGTGTGTTGCGGGCTACTATTTTCGGACTCTTGAATCCCATCCGATGTGGGATTCTTTGACTCAATGTTGCGCAACATTTGCCAGTGTGGACTAACTAGTTGACGTTCTAGTGAGTGTTTTCTTGAAGATTTTGGTAGTGTCTTGTATAAAGGTATGTTGTGGAGTACCGAGTTGACTTTAGAGTTTATTAAAGACATCCATTCCCATCGGTGTTTGTGGGATTTATCATTCATGAAATACAGAAACAGAGAATTGAAAAGCCAAACATTGAACGGTTTAGCCCAAAAATTCAATGTTTCCGTTGCCGAAATTGAAAAAAAATTGCACACTTTAAAAGGACAGTTTGTTAATTCACTTCCGATTGGATGCACTACGTGGAATGCAAAAAAGAGGACGGGAAATTTTCGAGAGAGCTAGTTCCTCTGACATTTTCGTAGGCACTGATGGATGTGAATGTGAATGTGCACATTCACAATGTGAAAATGTGAATCTTGGTCTGGACACGGTTGCATAGGATTCATAGTTCCGATGCAGCCCCGACTCTGCCCCGTAACATGAATCAATTCAAAGAATCCCACTTAACTACAATCACGAATCCTTAGATCCCTGGTCGATGTTCCCTTCTATGTTTCTAATCACACCATTCGTAACGTCCTAAATGTTCTCTTTCTAAAAGAAGTTGTAAAATCCAGCTACAAAATATCTACACAACTTCCAATACCCACGTATAACTAACTACCTCCATTCGATTTCTTTTCGTTTTTGTTTTATTTTAATTTGAATTAACTCATTACTTATTACTTATTTACCTACTAATTAGTTTTACTTCAAACAAAACTTACTACCCAGTTAAAAAAAATATTCTATTCATTATTCACTAATTCACCTTTATTTAATAACAATTTGCAATTAAAGAACGGTTTCTGTTAATTCCCAGGCCGTGCTTGTCTCGGTGTTGGTTATCGCGATTCTGTCGCGGGTCGAGCCACTTTCGTCGGACAATATCCACCGTAAACAGGTCTTGTTTGCCTAGGCTAATGCAATTTGAACTTTGCCGGATTCAAGGCGGACAATGAAGGTAATTTGGCCCCGGAGGAGGGACAAATATTTAAGCACCGTCTAATTGCCAGCCCTGTCCCTCGGGTTCAAGCCGTTTTCCCTGCCGGGAATTTTTCAGTAAATTTTCTTTAAAAAAAATAAAAATAATGTCGACCGTAACATAAAAAGTTGAAAATATCCAGTTGAAAATGTGATTCAATTATTAGAAATGAAACTGTGATTAATTATTTTTGATTTGATACATGGTAAAGATCTTGGAAATAATTTTACACTCAAACCTCAAAAATGCTTAAAGACGCAACATAACAAAATGTGAGATTTCCTTCTGAACTCTGCTGAGTGGTTAACGTATAGACGAAGGTCGTGCGTTCGAATCCCGCTCGTGACCCTGACTTTTTTATCTCAACTAATAACCTTAATTAATTGAAAGATATTAATTGGTCAAGCGGACCACGACAAGTAGTGAATTATTAAGTATGTGGAAAGTATTAATTTAGCATTAGTTCATTCCGTTATTGAAAGACTATTTATAACTAACATCTGAACTAATGTAAAATTAAATGTACGCTTGCTAATAGACAGAGGTTCAACATTTCCTCGGTAGAGAATTCGTTTGTAAGTGCATATAATATATAGAAAAGAGAAGCGCTGTAGTAAAAACGTACTATAAAAACAGTGAAATTGATGCAATAGACTTTAACAGACATATGTGTAAAATGCTCTGTTTATTTTCAAGAAACAATAGACATATTTTCCTATGTTGTGGTTTTATAAATATTTTCAAACAAAACGCGTTCAGACTTCTTATCCAAATATTTGAGAGTATTGAAAAACAAATCGAATAGCATGAGATGAAAATAAAAATATGACAATCATGAGAATTATTGTCTATCTCTCGCATAAAACATCCGAAACAATGTGGCACATTGCCAGGCATCGAAACAGAGTGGCGGTCATAGTTATTCAGTAGAATTTATTTTAACCTTCGGAAGAGTTAATATTTAACCGTTATCGATATTCGTTTATAATTCCCATGCCCCAATGCAATTTCCTACGTCAGAATAGCCAGGAATAGACCAAGACGAGCCACGGATTATTTTATCGGACGGTGTTTCTGAATTGATGGACATGCGATTCGGGCCGAGAGACGGAAATCGTCACGTCAATATCGCACAGGTCGCAAGAAGGAATTATTCAGAACATAGGATGGCTCGCCGGCTAATCGCTGATTCTACACGGCTGTTCGTCCATTATCCACTCTCTGCTAAAAATTTGATGGAATAAAAAAATATACACCGGTTTACCTGTGTGATTGGATGGTTCCGTTCAGCTCGTTCATGTATTCCGGAGATTTTAGCGGATACGACCTCGGACTGCCGGTTATCAGATAATCTGGAAAAGGAAATTAAAAATCAGCAGACTCAATTTAAACAAATATATGTGCATATATAAATTTTCTATTTATAAAGGATATGTTTTGTTACTGAACGTTCTAACGCTTTATTGCACAAACTGCACAAACAATGCAATTCGTTCAAACCACCGATTTATTGCACCAATTTTTTACACTTATATCGGGTTGTCCGGAAAATAATGCAGGATTTTAAGTTTTCATTAAAAAAAATCTATATAAAATATTCTGTTTACGTTTACAGGATTACTCATTTGTATGANGAGAGTATGGGAAATTATTTTGATTAAAGAACATTGCTTTAAAGTAACTAGTTTCTTTTTTTTTGTTTAATACCAAAATCCTGCATTATTTTCCGGACAACCCAATACAAACACACACACAAACACAAAAAGACAGAAAGGCAAGATATGAAATGGTAATATTTTTTTCATGTCAATTTTAGTAAAGTCAATTCCTTTAACACTGTTTAGAAAAAATAGTAACAGCATTTGACATCGTTTTGGGTTACATATGTATTTGAATTATAATTTACTTTTTCTTCATCGTTCTGTACTCTAATGAAAATGGCCTTTCTTTTAAATAATAAAATTATGATTACCACAAAGCTACTGTCATAAAATTAACCTAGTAATATGCGTGTTTTCAAATTGGAAGAAATCAACCATACAAAAAGGCCTAGGAATATGGAGTAAATATAGAAAAGATATTTAAATGATTCTATGCTGGACTTATTCTTTTTGTAGGTAGTTATATTTAACGTATGTAGTTAGAATAGCAACTAAAAGAGAATGTGTGTGTGTGTGTGAGAGAGAGAGAGAGGGAGAGAGAGAGAGAGAGAGAGCGAGAGAGAGAGAGAGAGAGAATCTGAAAGAGGAGAGAATGAGAGAAAGAAAGAAAGTGAGAAAGGCGAAACGAGAGATAGTGTATAACACACGATGAGAGAGAGAGAGAGAGAGAGTGAGGAAGGATAAAAGAATTGCTTGATCAGGACGTCTAATGTTATCTCAGTCATAGTGTATGTTATTTGTTAGAAAGCTACCTAAGTTAAACACTAATTCCATTTTCAATGTTAGATCATAACATATTAAATCAAGCTTACGAGTTCTAAGTCGTGTAGCACAAATACGTGTGTACTTTGTGTTCACTTTCATGGAAGCACTTCGAAACAAATACAATCATGTCGGTATGGGGACGGGAATCGGTCTCGAATCATCCCATTCAGGCCGAAATGGAGCATACAGGAGACAATTTGCATGTTTGTACCACGTTTTTTGGCGACAAATAGCGTCACTGGCGGGGTGCGAATTAAAACCCTGCCCTGAAAGAGTCCCCTGTCTCCTATTAGCTTTTAATTGCCAATCCGACCCTCGTTTGTCCCAATTAACATAGTGGGGTAATTTTGAAGAAAGCCGCCTTCGCCGAGAAAGCGAAGCCCCGTTCTGTGTTTAATTTTCCCCGGTAAGAAAAGAGCACCGTGAATTACTGAAGATGTGTGGGCCCGCCCAACTCGATAATTAGAAAAGTTCCAAACGCCCGGTTCAATTTTTGATGAAGCCGAGAAAGAACAAAGGTTAACACCTTTTGTTTCGTGCGCCCTTCCGCAGGGTTGCATATTTGAAATTCAAGAACGGCTTTACATTTCTTTGCGAATGTCGGGGGTCGACACGTGTAGTGCAGTGCAAACAGTGTATTAAAAGCGCTCCATTTACTCGTTATTCAAAAAGCACACCCGAGAGTTAAATTTTCACAAAAGGTTACTTTATTATTTTAACGCTCGTCGTTCAAATCGACATTAAAAACCCGGCTACATAGCTGTACTTTGGAATTAGTTATACTAGGTTTAAAGACGTTTTTCGCTAAGTGATAAACATTGCACTAAGACGCCATGTATATTTTCTCCTTATTTAATCGAATGAAGGAGAATTAAGTTACAAGAAGTTAAATAATTATCTTAATGGAAGAAATCGCAAACGTCGAATGAAATTATTATGTACTCTAAAATTATAGATTTTATTTACTTTTAGAATTATGAATTATTTAGTCAAGTTTGAAGACAAATATTTTTGCACCGTTAGACCCAAGTTACATTATAACCAGCGATTGCAATTATTATAATTAAGTCCGGTACTTGTACACGACCATGAAAATCTGCGATGCAATTGTTTTAAATTAAAGCATAAAAGAAACAAAGATATCTAGAATTAATCAACTTTTCGCTGTTCGTACTTTATCAACCTACAAGACAATCAGCCTATAGAAGATGGAAAATATTGAAGAACATCGACAAATGCAAGAACGCGGTATATCTTGCAATATTCTCAGTACAGAAAATCAGTTTATTATTAATGATTGTAACAAACTTACAAAATAATTTCTCATTAAAATTTAATTCCAATTAAGTATAAAGTACATGTGTTTGTCAAATTTGTCAAAAAATTGTAAAATAGCATCGAAAGCTAAATTTCGGTTTGAATCAAGAACCCTCATTCAATGGTTATCGAAACCATGAAAACTTTTTATTTCCGCAGTGAACAATATTCAGATTGAACCCGACGTTAGCCAAATATAAAAAATCAGTTTTATTCCTAGGGATAAAATTGAAGCTTTTGTTTTACTTCTTTTCTTATATTTAATCCATTAGATTTCGTGGTCCAATTGACCAAATAACCTCTTTCAATTAATTAATTTAGTATTTAGCCGAAGGTCGTGGGATCGAATCCCACTCGTGACTCTGACTTTTTTATCTCAGCCAACACCATACATAAAGACTTATATTTAATGTTATTTTATTTTAATTTTTTTCTCTTCTTTTTAATAAATTTTTTTTACATTTGTATTAATATTTTAATTATTACATAGTTTGCAAGATTTATACCAAGCCATATTTTATATATTATTCGTTGCTTAAAATTTGTGGATATATACAGTCAGGTAGTTTTAAGATTTGTGATTTCTATTTTAGATGTTAAGTGTAAACATGGAAGCTGTTTATTCATAATTCTAAGATTAAAATTAGGCCTATCGTTGGTAGGCCAAACAGAACATTTTCAAAAATGATCCACCGAGGATCGATCAAACCAAAATGATCGATTAGGAATGAATTATAACGAAACTTGCCCAACGTATGTGAAAAGAATTAACTTAGAATTGGTTCATTCAAAAATCAATTAAAATAAGTAATGCTAGGGAACCCAAACGTTTTAGACATGGAAGGAACTAAAACCGTGTTTAATGACTAGTCTCCTACAGACAACGATTTTCATCGAGACCACTTATTTATAAATTAAGAGCCTCTAAATTGTTCGAGTTCACAGAAAAAAATATTCTTCCAATTTAAGGTATACTTTTATGCTAAAATTATGCAAGACAGGCAACAAAGCACGATCAGTGAAATAGTTGAGAAGTAAAGTCCTGTTACACAGGAGGACTTAATCTTCAAGGCTTCAAACCATTTTATTATTATTGTTTTATATTATTCCCAATTAAATTTCCATAAATTGTCCAAGAATGAAAACCTTGAACGGCGGACGTCCTCTTTTCCCCTGCGAGAAAATATCAACCAATATTTGAGAATTAGGTGGTACACAATTTTTTATTTAATCATTAATAATTATTTTATTTAACTGGTAAATCACGTTGTAAAAGGTCAGATATCGTCTCAAACCAAGAAAAATAAAAAATCATAAAACACTTACGTTAATTATCAAACAGTAATTTGAAAAACCCATTTCCCAGGGGGCACATAAACACTGGACTGTAGATGTCCCAAAACCGATCAGCAATGATGGATAAGCTGGTTCGACTGCAGAATTTATAACATATCTATATACGAATTAGCGAAAATTACAGAACTAAACGATCTCGTTCGTGTATAAATTACACGAACGCGTGTTTCCGTGATTTATTTTGACATCGGGCACAATTTACGCGGAACGATACTCATTTCTAAATATTATCTCTGAAAACATTATTTGTACTGCTTGTCTGAAGTTAAAATAACTTTAAATGATATCTGTTGAAGACTGTCATATTTCAAAATCTGTGAAAAACATGAAAATCGATTCAATAGTAAACTGAATATTATTTTGTTTTGCAAAATTAGCGCATGAAGGAAGGCTGTTGAGGAAAGGTGTCAACCAGCCCGGCTGGCTGTTGGGTAGAAGTGGTCAGACCAATTTAAAATATTTTTTTCAAATTACTCTCAAACCCAAGTATACGTAATAAACAATTTTTAACAAATAACAATTTATTTATTATAACAAAACAATTTTTATGAAAAGGCTGAGACTATTAAAGGAGCAGAAGTATCTGACTGAAGAAGAACAGCAGATTATAATAAATGAGACAGACATAAGTTAACATGAAATGTAATATCATGAGAATAATGAAAGCAACAAGTTGTAATGAGGCGTTTTTGTACCATATTTGTACCTTTTTTTGCCGTAGCTTCTTAAGAATAATGAGACGTCGAAGAATATCCTCTTGTCATTAATCACCGGTTTGTTAAGGTGGAATCATAGGTTTAGATGTATAGTATGTCACTAATAAGCCGGTAATTGGTTTTTAACAAAGGCCAAGGGAGAAAGTGGGCTGCACCCTGTCATTAAGAGCTTTTTACCCTTCAGCCCTTTGTTTACAAATTGAAGGGGTATTGTTATATAGTCCTCGGGTATACCTTAATCCAAGGTACTCCACCGAATGGGAATGGCTAATGCCCGGATGTGGAACAAAGACGGCTTTGTAGAGGTCACGGCTAACAAAAACATTTCCTTCACTTCATAAATTCAAGCGCCCGGCCTGGGACCTCCTCCAACGCGCCGTCGGATTTAAATTTTAAATGAACTCTCGAAATGATATGTCCAACGTCATTCGCAGGGCTGCCCTTTATTTATATAGAAACATTACGCTTTCTCAAACGGCGAACGACGGCCGGAGGGCTCCAGGGCCCCCGTTAATTATGGACAATATGTTAATGTCCGCAGTGGTCGCCCTCGGGTTGTCAATGATTCTGAATAATCTACGGTTGACAGTCACGGCTTCTGACATGGTAGCTGGATAGAAAGTAATCTTAATTGATTTACTTAAATAATGAAAATTCAAAGCAGCCTTGATGAAATTTAAAAAATAAATATACTGACAATTCACATTATCATCACTTCATTCTTACTCAGATTGAACAATCACTATCTCAATCTGTTTGATATTTTCTCTATTTCTATATCAATCTTTAGATTTGCATATCGATTATTTATCCTTTTTTTATCTTACTTTCCGTCCATTACTTATTTTTTATTACTAGCTCCTTGGAACCTTAAGCCTATCATTTGCATTATTCAAAAATGTTATAACCTGTTTTTTTTTCTTTTGTGATATGTTTGCGGCACTATCAGACACTGTTCATTATCGTCTTTTATCTTTCTGTAATATCTTTTGTCTGTCACGTTCTCTATTTATTTTGAACATACTTACACACACAAACAAAAACTCATACTCACTGCGACCCTAAATAAAATCGCATTCATTCATTCGCTTTCTATGAGCTTTTTTCATACTCAATCGCTCTTTTAACTTTGAAAGCAAGTTTGAAAATGCAAATTTTTTCGGCCTTTTAAATCACTGACCTGCGCTAGGTCTCAATTTTAGAAAAATTACGCTGAACACGATGGTTTTTTAATGGTTTCGGTCATTCATCAGGAAATACCAAAATTCTGGAACATGTTAATTTTTGAACTTTTTACGAAAACTTCTAATTGAGCTGCGGAGCCAAGAAAACGTCTTTGGTAGCAGACTATTGGAAATTTTAATAAGCTTTCAATCGGTTACCTTCAACTTTGCCCGATTTCTTAACCGTTTTCGAGTTATTCGCAATTTTTGGGCGTTGGTTTTTACGTGCTCATGGAAAAAACCGATCACTTTCTCTCCCGATTTTCAAGAATGCATAAATTGTGAGTTGTCATCTCTTCGCAAATTTTACGCTCAACAACTTTTGTTCCGAGGACTTTTGAGGTGCGGAATGCTTCTCCTAACCATCCCTAACCATTCAACTTTTCCTTCCCATCTCACAGGCAGAAAAGTGGCAGTTCGGCTTCAAAAAAAGTATTGAAACAATAGGTTTATGTATAGTTAAATTCACTAATTTCGTGGTCCGCTTGACCAATTAATATATTACAATTAATTAAGGTTTTTAGCTGAGATAAAAAAGTCAATGGCACGAGCGGTATTCGAACCCACGATCTTCGGCTAGATACGCCGCTGCTTTACCACTTGAGCTATTGTGACGTCGATCCACTCGGACACTAACTTCCCATCTCAACCGCACCTTTTGAATTTTCCCTCCTTTTTGCCATTTTTCAAATGTCGTGTAATTGGATTGGATTCTCGACGACAAATGAAATGGCCACGGAGAGCTTTAGTGAAGTATACTTCATTTTAAATCATTAAATTCACTAATTTCGTGGTCCGCTTGACCAAATGCCAAAGAAAAATGGCAAAAAGGGGGGAAAATTCAAAAGGTGCGGTTGAAATGGGAAGTTAGTGTCCGAGTGGATCGAGGTCACGATAGCTCAAGTGGGAGAGCAGAGGCGTATCTAGCCGAAGATCGTAGGTTCGAATCCCTCTCGTGCCGTTAACTTTTTTTCATCTCAACTAAAAACATTAATTAATTGTTAAATTATATATTATGTAATGTTTATGTTTAATTCTTTTTTGCAATAAAGTATTATTATTATTATTATATTATTAATCCTTAATGTAAAATGATTTTTTGTTACACTGTTGGGATAATATTTAGTTGTGTTTTAATATGCATTTTCGCACTCACAATTAAGTGGCTTAGGGAAAAAAGAATTCAGTTTGTGAGTAGAACTACCCTTTCAAACCAATGAATTGATATACTCAATCACTTAAATTATTTCTTATCCACTCGGACACTTAACTTCCCATCTCAACCCCAACTTTTGAATTTTCCCTCCTTTTTGCCATTTTTATTTATAGTAAAATTGATCATTGGTTTTTCCATGAACACGTTAAAAAACACGTGTTTTGCCCAAAAATTTCGGATAACTCGAAAACGGTTGAGAAATCGTGCCATGTGGAAGATGGCCAATTGAAAGCTTATTAATTTATTATTCCTATCGATTGCGACAGGTCGCCGCTCCAAAGATGATTTCCTGGTTCCTCAGCTCAATTTGAAGTTTTCGTAAAAAGCGCTAAATTTAACATGTCTTCCTTTTCCCTATTGTTCTGTTTCTTTCTTGCTCTTTTTAATTGACACAATTGCTCTTTTTATAATTTTCAGTGATCTCACTATCATATCACTTTTCTCTGACAGTCTGTTTCTCTCCACCTCTGACTTTTCATTTCTGTAAATATTAATTTAGATTATGATTAAATTTATAATTAAATGTATATAATGGGTAGTGGAGTTGTCCCATAACAGATGGCACGGTGATGGTGTATGTCGTATGGACGAAGCCGTAATTGTGATTTGCATTGCTATTAATTTTTTTCTCCTCTCTTACTTTTTCTCTACCTGCACTCTCTATCTATCTCTCTTTCTTGGTTTGTATAATTATTTAACTATATATCTCTCAGACGTACTTTATCTTTATATCTCCTTCTAGCCATTCGACACTTTTCACACATTTTCTAGGTTGCTCATTCCAGTTACTTTGGCCTTCCTATTCCATCTTGTTTTTTTTTTTTTTTTAACTGTTTTGGTTTAAACGCTTTTCGGCTTCTCTCCATCACTGTCTGTCTGTCTTTCTACCTCTCGTTCTCCCTGTAGCCCCATCCTGATAATCCCGATATTTCTGTCTTTTTCGATTAATTTTTTTCATATATTCTAGCAAAACAAAAAAGGTAAATTACGGGGCGATGAAATATTAACCGTGAAATTTGAACACAACGGCTTTGAAAATCAATTTGAAATGTTTCCTATTACTGCTGATGTTAGCGATCCTTATTACTTAGATTGTGATCCGGGTCTTGTAGTTGATCGAAGCAATTTCCATATCCAGGGCAAGCGTTATGATGTGTGCGTAATGAAGCCGGATGGCGTATGTGTCAATTACAGAGTGCCGCAATCGCCCTGGGCGCATTACACACATCTGGGGCCACGAATAGGTCCATCAAGACAGTGCAATGTGCGCCCCATTCGATACAATGTAGACATTTCAATCTTTATGGAATTGCCGACCCTTCGCAACAAGAACAGCGTAGCCGTAAAAATAGAGCAGAGTTATCACGAACTGCAATTAGTGTCTTCTCCCGATGATTATGCCCGACTATTTTGAAAGAGGCGATAAATTTCTCAGCCCAAATGCAGCCCCGGTCGAAAACCGCCGTAAATTACGGAGGTCAGAACCCTTTAGTACGCTTATTGTCAGATAAGCTTTATTTATAAGAGCTTTTAGCTTCCGTTTCACTGTCTTTCCCATTTTAACACCTTTTTCAAATATTTCTAGCTTCCCTGTTCTCCATCCGAGAAACTTTTAACGAATACCCCGCCTTACTCAAGCAATACAAAAATACCACTATTTGTTAGAACTATTTACCCACTTCTGGTGTCAAAACGTAAGAAAAATTGCGAATAAATGAAATTGCATGACATTTCTTATATATTATCTTCTATTTTATAGCAAACTTATCATGGTAAATAACAAAATATGATTAAATTGCACTGTAAAAAAAGTTGCGGTAATAATTACCAACTGCGTAAGCAATCAGTGTGCAAAATTTGTTTTGGTTTATTAGTCTGCGAGGCACTGTTGAACTGTGATGCACTGGCACTGACTCACTTTCTGGGTTTGTGGTAGGTCAGACAGTTGGTTTCTAACTGAAGATGGCGCAAAGCCGAAACACATTTGAGTAACACCAAAACCCTTGAGTGTAGGTAGACCCAGTAAATGACAAAGTGCCAATTCAACAATTATTGTGCAAAAAATTAGTTTTTTGAGGTTTTACACCGCTATGAATTCTAGACGTCGGCTCCAAGTGAAAACTGGATAAATATATTTTCCTAAACCAGTTTTCACAATGTATATCTCCAACCTCTTCAGATGGGATAGCGGAACACTCTGTTTGTGTTATTACGAAGATGTCATTGCATCCTCCTCAATTAATGGGAAGTTAAAAGTAAAACCAATAGCACATCTGGATGATGTTGGTTTTTCAAAATTTAGTGGCCATTTTACTTTAAAAAAGAACAATCTCTAGTGAAAATTATGGAATAGAGGTTCCCAAAAAGCAAAATCTTGTTTTGCTATAAATAACTCTATATGTTCACCAGTCGAGGACCTGGATTGGTGAAACCTTTGTAGAAGAACAATGTTGTTAAAATATTTTTAAAAAACTGGATGTACGCCATCATTCATCCCAAAAACATCAAATAACTCCACATACGAAAGAAAACTGCCAATAAACGAAACAAATGTGAATATAAAATAAATATGCCAATACATCTCAGAACTTAATCAGAATTTTTATCAACCAATTTACTTGTCTTATTTAACTGGCCCACCGCAGATGAAGCTCCTGAGCTATATCTAGGTTGTGGTATTAATAGAATCTCTCCACCTCTGAGAAAAAGGCATTTTTATATACCTTTAAATATACCTTATTGTAATCCTTTAAAATTTAATTCTGTAAAAATAAAAATTGTTCAATAAAAAACATTGGAGTTAATTTTGAAAATGGGTCGTCTCCAGAGAAGAAAGCCCATGTTTTTTACACAACTATTACATCAAAATTTAGAAACATTGACATTTTCAGGCAAGGTTTATTATTTACTCTTGAAAGAAAAAAAAGAGAAATGGAACAAAAATAGTGTTTTTATTTCTCCTGTAAAATTTGCAAATATGGAGCTTTTCAAAATATCTCAATCAAATAGAGAATCATAAGCTGAAACGAATGGCCAAACAATTCTCAAATTCTTCTATATTATCCAAGTTCTCAATCTGAAATAGTTAATACGAGTACCAGAATCATTAATTTAGTTAGATAATAATCCTCTAGCGTAGCTGAAGCATCACACTATCCCATTTCAATAATTAAAAAGAAAAAAGGAAAGAACTAACCATACAGCATTACTAATCCCGTTCTTTTCTAAATAGTAGATAATACAAGAGCTGTTTTATAAAAGAGGGCAATACGACGATTCAGATTGATCAAGTACGATCAAACTGCAGACTAAGTGTAATATGTTTAAATTAATTTTTAAAAAATTATGGCCTTATGAACTTTGCATATTAGCCAAGGAACGTAATCATATGCGATGCGTATTCTTTTGAGGGGGAAGAGTTGCAAGAAAAAAGGGCCATGGACGACGGTGAGAATCGAACCCAACAGCGCAGGGTCTCGAGCCGAGAAAAGTAAATTAAATTTTTGTATTTATAGATTGTGACTTTTTTGTTCACAAAATTATTAGATGATATTAGAAGTTGCAACCATTAGTCGTTAATTCGGGTTATTATACTTTTCTTAAAATATGCACAGGTACAAAATTTCTTGTCGCAAATAATTATTATTTCCAACTACACAAGACAAATTAAACAAAAAAAAAAAAATTAACGTCTACAATATACTCAAGTTGAAGTACATCAACATATAAATTTTTTATTATAGTTGGGTTTTCAGTTTGCTATTAGGTGAGAGCTCTAATTAATAGGACGAGAATAGCAGGCCGGAGATGATCAATTTAGCATCGAAATTCTGTCAACGTTACTGATACACGCATTTTATAAATAGCTAATCCGCCTGGGTTGCGTGTCTAGGCCTAATTGCACCCCTGGTTGCACATATGTTTCAATTTATTCGGGACAACTTAAATCTTTTTGGAATGGACTTTTCCTGCTCCGTTTGAAACGATTTTTGTCTTATCGACCGACCGTACAAAGCGCTATGTCTATAATTCATGGTCAATCAGTGAAAAATGACAGGATGAAGCTTATGTATGTTTAAATTTTAAGTTCGAGGATTGTCAAGATATCGATTTCCTTGGTCTAATTAATAATCTTTATTACGGTTGTTATATTTATTGTAATATTTATTATTAATTTGTGACATTTCACTGTGCAGCCTGCGAGGTGATGAATGCGTAATTTGGTCATTACCGATCATATTGTCCTGCTTCATCTCGCTGATCTATATTATTAAGTGTCACCAATTATATATAAAATAGAACAACTATTGATAATTTATTTTTTACGGCTCTGAACACATTGTCTTCAATGTATTCAAATGCTACTAAGTATATACCCTTTGTTTACAAACTTTGTAGTAATATTAATAAATCTTTATTCATATTACTCTTTTTGTCAATAATTTTATGTATTATCTGTATATGCATAGAGAAGTGTAAAAATATAAGCAAAAAATATTAAGAAAATTAGTTATAATAAAAAATAATAAGAAGAAAGCGGCTGCGCCCCACATGACCTTCAGACTCCCATTAGCCCGATGGATCTAAAAACAAAAATGAAAAATTCGATTTATTGTAAATGGCATGCTCGCTGGAACGAAAGTAATGAAAAACTAAAAATACATAAAAGTACGGTGAGGCCATGACCCGTGGAGAATTTGGAAAAACGTAACAAAATAATATTAACAAGGTTGCGAATAGGTCACACCCGTCTCACGCACGGTCACCTCTTAGTGGGTAGAAGTCAAAAACGCTGCCCACTCTGTGGAAACCCGGTAACGGTGAGACACCTATTAGAGTAATGTAATAAGTTAAGAGAGTGCCGAGAACGGTGTTGACCTACCATCTAATCTGGAAATAGTTCTTCATAACAGTGACTTCAAAGATAATCTTACTAGGTACTTAAAATTGATAAATACGTATGGATACATATAACCAACCACACGTGGTATATCTCCATTTTGCAGAGTGAATGTATTTATTAGCGTGGGTGATGAGGTATGTCTGGGTGTGGTTGTGACTGAATATCGAGTAGCTCACAGGCCCGCCAAATTAGATTAGGTAATTATATATTTCATGTTGAACTGGCACACGGGCACTACTGGGTCTGTCTTCACTCGCGTGTTTTTTGTTTGAGTTATTCACACGCGTTTCGGCATTACGCCATCTTCAGGTTTATATAGTATTGCGTCCGTCGCTTGTCGCTGGGGGCGTTGCGTTAGAGGGCGTGGTCTCCGTGCTCGTTGGTTGGTCTTGGTGGCGGTTATTTCCATTGTCAGTTATTATTTGTGCGTTGTCGGTTTTTTGTTTTTTCCTGGTGTTGGTTGCGAAGTTTTGTTCTTCTGAACGTTTTCGTTTTTTGTTATGAAGTGTTTTTAGTGGTGTGAAGGTGGTGTGTGATTGTGAGTTTGTTTGTGCGTTTATAAGTTTTCCGTCTTTAAGTGTTCTTTATTTGTATATCTCGAGGTTCTCCAGTATGTTTAGTTTTCGTCCTTTTTGTGCGTTGTGTATAAATGTCATGCTTGTTTCTATTGTGTTTGGTTCGTGGTTGTAGTGTATTAAGTGTGTAGCGTAATTTGATTTTCCGTCATTGTCTCTGAAGGATCTAAGATGTTCTTTGAATTGTGGTATGTGAGGGACAGGTCACCGCTATCAAGGTTGTAGTAATACTACTGAGATGCTGCGACCTCTCCAATATGAATGTATTTATTAGCGTGAATGTTTTGTATAAATGGACGTGGATGTCGAGGAATATCAAGTACTCCACAAGCCCGTCAAAAGGAAATTAGTCTAATGGATGAATGAAATTCTGTACATACTGTATGAATGTATTTATTAGCACGAATGGAAGGAAATCGGTAGGATTATGACTATCCTACCGACTTTTTATTTAGTTGTAGGGGCAGGACCTCAGGACTAGGGGCAGGACCTCAGGACCAGGGGCAGTGCACCTTTACTCTGAACCCTGCCAACTGTAGATTAGGTAATCATTTTCTTAGCGTGAGTGGGTCTTGTTAGTGAGTCTGTAAATATTGAAGTATTTTTAACAAACCACGTGTGGGATGGTAGGAACGACAACAACACATTCCTCTGTTTGGTCGGTAGGAAAAATATTAAAAGAAGAGATATAGTGAATGAGATAGAGATAAAGTTGAAATGAAATAAAGAAAAATGCGAGAAGCTTATATATATATTGTATATATACAAAAAAGTAAATAATATTAATATTGATAATAACAATTAATAATACAATATAAAAGAAGTATAACCTCGACAATAGGTGAAGGGATTTTAAAAATGAGAAAATAAAACAAATTATCGTCGGTACAGTCGATTGAAAAGGAAAATAAAAATAAATTTCACGTTTCTCTTTGCCTTTCTTGGTATTGTAATTAGGTTACTCTTCTACAATAATCGTTTCAGTTTTAGTGCTGAAATTACAAACTTGTACAATATTAGAATTTTCCAATGTTTTAGGGCATAATAAGTCAAAGAAGCACGGTCTGGGTGGTCGACAATAATAACATTTTTTCCTTTTTAGTACTATAAATAGGGCTAATTAAAGAAAATGCTGTAATAATCTTAACTCCTTCCGATTACAAATTGAGCATGAAATTTGAGGATCGACGTGTTTTTTATTCTGTATGTCGATGGCTATATTATTTACGTTCCTTTTGTTAATAATTGGCCAAAATTTTGTCTTTCTCATACGTTAAATTGCTTTGAAAGGTTTTAGATCAATAACCTTACATATCTACTAAATAAAGTAATAAAAGACATATTGTTGATAACTTATGCAAAAAATTTCGTTCAAGAATTAGATCACTATAAATTTTTATGTGCTTCAGCCCAACTGCTTGTAAGAACAGTTAAACCGAAATCCTAAGTAAGACTGGTTGTTTGAGTATTGATAAACAGTTGGCAGCACATAAACGACAAAATTAATTTAGAACAAATTATAATCATATTGAAAATATAAAACGTTTGCACTTGTACATTGTGTACATACTGACTCTGATTTAAACCACTAAAAACCATGATGCATCATTTCATAGATACATGCAAAATGGGTTTTGCTTATAGATTAATTTTCACTATGTTTTAAAGAGGAAGCCAAATGAGGGTCCGACTTTCTTAATAATTTGCCAAAATTTTGTAAACTCTCCAAGTTAGAGGTTTTAGGTTCAAATTACGTCATAGCCCATAGAATTTTTAATTGAGAATAATATGCAAAATCTATTGTCAGGGGTTTGACCCCTTGTCTGAGCAGTAGGAAGCTGGATATTAAGCCGTTCTATATGATAAGAATTACTTTACTTTTGTTGTAATGGATGTTTTGCACATTTACACAAATAGTACCTAATGATTCGAAAAGTACAACAGCTGGATACGTCAAAAAAAGTCTCAAAACTAACAACAGCACAACACTTCTGCAGCTGTGCAGCACATAGGTCACGTTGACCGCATTTTCCTTCTACTTGGAGAGAGGAGGTTCTTGACCCGCCCTCCTTATTTCTCAAACTTTAAAATGATGGCATTTTTGGCCAATACATGATTTTTTATGAGATGTCCTTGAGACAGATTATCACATAAACCACCATCCACTCTTGAAAGTGGCAAAAAGCCAAAACGCGACAGAACAAACAAACGTTGGTGATTTATTTAAGCTTGATCAAAAACTGTTAGAAATGATAAGATATATTTATATATATTTAAGTCTTAAAACTTTTTAAACATTCCTATGAGAAAATGGCAGTTTTTAATTAATCAACTGAACGATTTAAACTATTCACTGCAAAACAATAATATTGAGAGTTAATATTTTTCTGAGCTTTGGAAACCAGGAATACAGATACAACTAACTTTTAAATTATTAAACTGTTAGTTTGCTTATTATTTACCAGTTTTATCGAATTTTATTAGAAGAGAGAAGGAATGAGGTAACTTAAGGACTGAGCAGTAGCATGATATCTCAAATCCAAGAATTCATTTAGTAATAATTAATATATTTGTGAATATTTGGCGTGCCCATCATCATCAATCATCATGCAGGACATTTGAAAATGCTAGGTTTCTTTGAAACGATACCATCTATATAACGAAGGCTGAAAGGTTGTCCTGAGGTTCGTGACGTAAGTTCTCAACAAATAAGGAAAGGAAAAGAGGCCTTGAAGACCTTTAATCCTCCCGTTCTTAGTCTCTCACCGCTTGATAGGTACAATCCAACAAGCACACACCCTTTTCAGGAGGAGTTTTTGATTTGAACTTTAGCCCTGTCACAGGCTGGTAAGAGCCGGAAACTAAAGGTCCTCGAAAGGTTAATGGCAGCCTCCGTAATTGTCTTCCCGCAGGATTATGGTAAACGTCTCATCCTACCCCCAAGGGGTGTATTACGACGGGATAATAACCTGGAGGCAGTAGTTTTCCTCCGGTGATTAACAGACTTGATTCCATATTCAGTCTAATTGAATGGATTAATTATCATACGCAGCTTCCTCTCGCGTTGTTTTCCCCTTTGAATAAACTCTTGTTAATGACGTTTGCGCAATAAAGTAGAATATAATTTCTCAAAAGCTTACAAGTTTTCACTCAACCGGTTGGCCCAGAGAGGATGTAGGTTCCTAATTAACTGTTTCGGTTATATCAGATTGTTGTTAATTTCCTAATATTTATTTACATATAAACTTTTTTAAACTTCTTTTTGCTTTTTAATATTAAAACTGAATTGTATAAACGCTTTATAATTAAGACCAGAGAACAATACATAAAAATTATTTCATCCAACGCACTGTAAAGAAGCTTAGGTTGAAAGTTACCTCTATCTGATAAAGCAGTATTAAATGCTTAAAAATAATAAGTAAAGAAAGACAAATGCAACATATATCAAACATGTCTAACGATTAGAATAATTAATTAAAAATATTAATTGCAAATTGCGAACTCGGGAAAGGAGGAGGCAAAATTTGGACTCCTTAACTTCAAATGCTCTTTTTGTTAAAGCTGTAATAATTATTACTTTTTCAAAGTCCAACGTTCACAATATTCAAGAAACACATCTACACCCAATGATTGTTTAAAAAAAACCCACGGAAAAACTTTAGTTAAAGTAATATTGCTTAAACTTTCTGTGTGTCAAAGTCAAAAGTTTAAAATTAAATAAACTTCCTGCAGCCCTAAGGGTGCGTCTAGAAAGTCAAAATTGTTCTTTTAGTGTAGGTAAGTATGGGTAATAGACAGAAATTATGCCAACAGCATTTTGATTTTTATGTGTGGTGATTAGTGAGCGTTAGTCGATGAACTCTCAACACGACACGCAAGAATGGCACACTTACGCAGAAAACAAACACTTGGAGCCCTGAAGATGATCTCAATAAAGATCGAAACGTTGGCACGATAACACCAGACCGCATCTCACGATTTCTCAATAATCTTTGATTTTTATGTTTTTTCATTAATAAAAAAAACAAATATATTAAATCCTGCTTTATCAATATCTTCAAAAGTTTACCTGATAAAAGAAAACGTTTCCTAACAGTATATCATGTAAATATAGTAAATTTAATTTTAATCCACTGTATGGATAATTTGTTACTATTTGACAGTATTTAGCAGTATGTAACTTTTACACCGTTTTGGTTATTTTTATCCACTTCGGGTTCTAATCAATAGTGTCACATTTTCCCGAGAAAATCACTGGATAGCAGTCATAAATTTAGTTTATGTTAAATTGTGAAAATGTTGAATAATTGATTGTTTATTTAAATTAAAAGTAGGACCAAATTGTTGAACTTGCCCAAAGCTTTCGACTTGGTTGATTATTGTTTAATTCGCAAGATGGAAATGTTTGGTTTTTGGAATGTTGCTAATGATGTTTTTTCCCTTTTTTCTGCAGGGTCGCCACCAAAAACAAACAACTCACAAACAACATTATGGATACCTCTTTCCCGATATAAATCAAGTACGGTGTATCACAGGGTTACATGCTTGGCCCTCCTTATTTTAATATACGAAAATGACTTTTTACAAAGAACTGAGAAGGTACATTTTTTCTGTTTTCAGGTGATACCTCCTTTTTCGTTGTGGAAGTTCGATGAGTTATGACTGAAAATTAGGCACAGAATGGTGGATTCAGTTTTCGGAGAGCGGTCTTGCTTTTAACACAAAGAAAAAAATAACTGTCAGTTTTAGCAATTCTTTTGATTTGTTGTAGGCAGGCAGCTTAGTAGATGGCGCGAATTTCCATTGGACCCAGTCTCAGAAAGTGTTGGGTGTTGTCCTAGAAGCATGTTAACATATTTTCCAACTGAAACTTAAACTCGGCTTTGTTTCACTATAAGAATGATAATGTAATAGACAAGTGCGAATGTAATCAGAGTGGTTTATACGAGCTTCCAGTATTCCAGTATTACATATTTCCAGTCAATCCTCAATTTCTGACTCTTTCGGGGCTGTAGCTCACACTTAAATGTTCATGTTATGAAAATAGAAGGACAAACGATTTCTACTATCTATTCAATGAAAATGGGTCTATTCAATGAAAAATAGACCAATTAATGGTAGAAATTAGTTATATAAATGTCCACTAATTTATAACTCTCTCCCAATTGATGTTAAAAAGTGTAAAAATAACATGCTTACATTTAAGGCTTAACTTACTCGGTTGAACGAAACACTTAGGTAAAATGACTTTGTTAAGTATTTTGATCAAAAATCCAAGCACTTCTATTGTCGGGAATTGTAGTACTACGGTATTATTTACTACAGTAGGATCTCTCTTTCTCTCTTTCTCTCTCCCTCTCTTTCTCTCTGTCTGTCTCTCTCTCCCCCTCTCTTTCTCTCTCTCTCCCTCTCTTTCTCTCTGTCTGCTTGTCTGTCTCTCTCTCACTCACTCTCTCTCTCTCTCTCTTCTCCGCACCACGGTGTATGTTTCGAACAAGATCCTATTTTATTTGAAAGTAATAATAATGATTTTTTCTTTTTATAATAATAATTACACCTATCAATAATAAAGATCAATGATTACAAAAATAGTACAATGGTTATTCAAATTAAACTGCAATACAAATGAAGTGTAAAACTCTATTGAAAAATCCAACGTTCCGTGCATATTTGAACGATTTTATATCCTTTTTGGAAAAATGTTTTCTTCTCGTTCCTTTTACGTTTGTTTTACTGTGGTACTTATTAGGATAACCCATGATGAAATCGCTGAAGAGGGAAGTTTATTTTTATGAAGATATCACGTTGTTTCAACAGGTTTTCATGTTTTTTTAAAATTTTTAAATACTATTAGTAAAGTGACAGTAATGTAACTTTTATAGATTGGTTACAGTACTAATTGATATTACTAACAATAATATAGATTATAAATTAAATTTTTTTATACAGAGAGAATTTAGATAAAAAACTGTGAACATTGTAAGACATATTGTTTCAGATCCTTAAACCGACAATAGTATAGCGAGGAAATTTTCCAATTTTCCGGTTCTCTCGTGCGAAAACAAATTTTCCAAAACTAAGATAAAAAAAATTCACAGTTATTTTCTCCACTGTGAAATCCCACGCAGATAGGGCGGCCTTAAATAATTCATTAACTAAGCCGACTTTGGAGTTTGTTAACTGTTACAAGTTGGACTGGAAGAGGTATACGTTCGTCGGCTCCAGGAAGCTGGCCACCCTCGGCCGGAACGGGCTCGGGCTCCCCTCCGAACAAATCTCAGCCAAAACGGTTATTAAGACATTAATTATTATTCATGATGTTTAACGTTATTGTTGTTTAATAAGGCGAAAGCCAGAAAAAATGTTATTTGTAATTGTTAAACCTTACTTCATGAACATTATTAAGCGTGTTTATAGTTTAAAAACATTCAACTTACAATTAAAAAACACATTTTGCGTTAAAAACTCAATAAATACACCCCAGTCAAAGAAACTATCTATATACTCATACACATACACACACTATACAAAATCACGACCGAACTAAAGTACTTTAAATTCAACAATGAAATATACACCTCAAAAGACGGTCTAGGGATGGGGAACCAAACATCGCCATTCATACAGAGGTGTTTCTTCAAAATCTCGAATAGAACCATTTCCCAAGAATAATGGCTAAGAACGGAATACTTCATCTATTTAGATACCTCGCACCTTAACACAATACAAAAAAACATCACATTCACCATAGAAACTGAACACAACAACAGCATCAATTTCCTAGACTTAACACTCACCAGAACCAAGAAAAAACTCGACTTCCAAAAATATACAGAAATCCCATTGCAACTGAGCATCATAAACGCTCCATCCAACCAGCCACACTGCCACAAACCTTCAGCTCTACGACCATGATACACAGACTAAAATCAATCCCACTCAACGCTGAAAACTACAACAAAGAATTTCGAACACTAACAAACATTGCAACAAAAAACGAATACAAAACAAACACCATCGAGAATCGTCTAAAAAACAACAAAAAACAACGAGAAATGAAACGCAAATCAGCAATAGATGGACAACATTTACATACACAGGAAAAGAAATCAACTTGTTCAACAAACTTGGACGGAACATAGTACTAAAGACCAACAATAACACTGGTAAAATGCTAAAAAAGAAACAGACCGAACTGACCCGCTAGACAATAACGATGTTATATATGTCAATGCAGAGACATATACATTGGACAGACTGGAAGGAAAAAAAGAGATCGATTCAAAGAACATCATAGATCCTTCAGAGACAACGACTGAAAATCAAATTACGCTATACACTTAATACATCACAACCACGAACCAAGCACAATAGAAACAAGCATGACAATGATACAAAAAGAACGTACTGGAGATTTTTGAAGTATACAAACAAAGAACACTTAAATACGGAAAATTTATAAACACACACACAAACTCACATTTACACACTACTTTCAAACCATTAAAAACACTGCACAACAAAAAACGAAAACGTTCAGAATAAATCAACATCGAAACCATCAACAGAAAAAACAAAAAAATTACTAAAGCACAAATAATAACTGACAACGGAAATACCGTCACCACGATCGAACAATGAGCACCATGACAACGCCCACTAACGCACCGTCCCCAGCGGCAAACGACGGACCCAATACTATAAAACCTACTCAGACAAAATGACAGACAGTTCCTCACTGAAAATGGCGCATAGCCGAAACGCGTTTGAACTACTCAATGAACACGGGAGTGGAGAGAGACCCAGTAAGTAAGCATGTGTCGGTTCTACATGAGTTCACCGACTCGTAGTCTAACACCAATCATCAACTCTGATGAAAAATTGTAAATACGAATGCTAGCTATGCCATCATTTGAATCTTTACGTGAATACAACCCCTGGATTTGACTTCAATATGTACCGAATCCTCCTTAAATTCCCCGAAAAAGCCATCATCATTCTCAGATCGGAGAGCTCCACAATAGTATATTCCTCACCACTAACATCCTTTTCCTCGAGAAATATTTCAATACCACTCTTTTCTCAAAACCCGACAAACCTACTCATAAAGCTTCTTCCTATTCCTACATTCCATTTTAGCCTTCTTCCTCTTTCTCAAACAATTGATCCCTGGATTAAACTCCCGCAACCTTCTCCCAGATCACTAGTTGGGGTTTTTCGTCCTAACATTCCACAAACCAGCAGGCGTTTCACGTTATGAACCACATATCCTCATCTGTTGTGCGTAAACAATATTGCAATTTCTTGACGTGATACGAGCGTATGATAGTGTATGGTATAAGGGTCTCATTTACAAATTAAAACATGTCCTTCCAAATAACGGTTCTTCCAAGTTTGTCAAAGATCGGACTACTCCGATTTTGCTCTCTGAGAACGATAGTGCCTCCGGGCAGTGTGCTCATACCAATCTTGTACTTATTATTTATTAATACTACTTATTTGCACCCCATCTTTACCTCAGATATAACCGCCTAAACCGTACACTGTTCTAGCTTCCGTTGCCGATGGCACTGCTGTGCTGCCCTTTGATTCTGATCCCGCAATTGCTTCGGAATATCTCCAGACTCACGAGTTCCGAATAGCCGAATGAAGCCAATTTGGCGCCTTGAGATAAAAGGAGGCAGATGCACACGCATTACTTTTACCCTCCGAAACAAAACCCATCAAACAATATTCCTCAATAATACTTTTATCCAAAAAATGGTTGTAGGTTACCTTGAGTTTTTCCTCGACCTACATCTAACCTGGAACCGACATACATGGACTAAAAGTCAAGAATTAAACAAACGCTTCGGACCTTTAAACTACTAATTTAATTTTCGAAGCCACGATAAAGGAGACATAGTCCTTGAAAGCTCGAAGAAGGAAATGCGTTTTTTCGTAAATGGCCTCGTGTTTGAACGTTTTTTAATATAAAATTGATTAAACATCGTTACATTTTGTTGGTTTTTGCAATATATTTTTCATTTAATTGCTTTAATTCTTGCTTTGTTTCTGTTAAACACTTTTTGTAATAGGAATGTGGATTTGTAAGAATGTTTTTAGCCATCGTTATCTTCGCCTCAAATAGGTTTAACTATTCAATTTTAACCATTCAGTTCAAAAAAGAAATCGAAATTTAAGAGACAATTGTGTATTGAACTCTTTGACGCAGAACTAATATAATTATTGCACTTGGAACTTTTATGCTTCGCCTTTAAATGGTTACATGCGATTCTCGTCTTGACGATTATTACAGCCTCCTCAACTTTTAATAATTTTTTTTATTGATTACTTTGTCAATTCAAACTCATCAACTAATCATTAAAACTCTTATAAAAATCTTTAGCTTATCAGACCCTGAGTCCTAAGGTTTTTGTGACAGGCATTATGGTTTCCAGATAACAGTTGGTGTCTGTAGAAGACGAAATTTTTATTCATTCTGACAAAAGTAGTTCAGCCTTTTTATTAGTCCATAGAACTACAGGAATCACGTTAAAAAATCTACCAGTTCATAATCTCTGGGATTGCTTGAGCGGGCTTCATATTTGATTCAATGCGATAACAGGCAATCCGGACGGTGAGATATTTAGGTCGGCCTTTAGGGACTCGAAGGGTGCGCATATACCTTCTAAATGTAATATTCGGGTTGCTTAAGGTTGGGGTGGAAAAGGGGTACGGTCTGAATTTATGCAATTTACTCCCACGACCTAGGTAAGACGTGTAGGGATGGAGAAACATTTCTCAACCCTGTATCATTTATATAGGGGCGCGATGGGGATGTGGCTTTTAACCCAGGCTAATATGAGATTCTGCTCGGCCTCCTTTATAAATGATTCCACTCCTTCCGAGTTACATTTCCGACATAAACATACATTCGCGCTCTAGTTTCCGGGCCGGGCCGGGCCGGAAGTGCTGCCCCGCCCGGCGGCTTTCACCGCAGCCTTGGCCCTCGCCGCCCCTCATCATCAAATGAAAATCATATCAACGCCCTATTCATTTTTTATTCAGTGTTTTTTTTCATTCATTTTTTGTTCTGTTTTTATGAAATCTGGACTCAGGGAGGACGGAAATCCCCTAAGTACCTAACATTAGATAGGGGTAGTAAATAACAGTAAATACTAAACAATTTCCATAATTATTTACTTACAATCATATATTAAATGCTTATTGTAAATTTAAATGAACTCGACTACTTTATTACAAACAATTTAATGTTACTGTATTATTTTTGTTGGTTTGTTTAACAGTTTTTATTTTACAATTGTATGATTTCATCTCTTACTAAAACATTTATATAATCAAATTTTTATTGGCAAAAATCCCGACATCCGATTCCAAAGGTCGGTACTCCGCTGAGGGCTAATTGAATGGAGAACTTTTGAGGGAATTTGCAAAGCTCCAGGGGTTTGTAATTATTGACAGACACCAATCCAACATTGAAAAAAAAAACCAAATTTCAACATTTTTGTTTTTCCTGAATGTTTCATGCAGAATTGTTTCCTTACAGAAAATTTAACGTTCTATCAGCACAAACTAGATTTTTTTACAGTCAGTAATTCTGAAGTTTATAAGCAATTTAGTGGACCTAAGTCGAAAAATTAAAAAACACCCAAAACCTGAAATTACTTTTTTACTGTTGAGATTTTGACAGGGGTTTGTAGGATGTTTTTTGTTGCATATGGTGAGTAGAAACCCCTCCTGAAATTTTTCACACTTATCGCCAGTCACCGAGATGATTGGCAGCAATTGCACCAAAATATGCAAAGGATATGACCTGAAAATCTCTTCCCCCCAGGCCAAAATGAATAGCAAGTAAAAACTTTATCAGCAAATTCAAATATGGATAAATCGTATTTTGAATGAGTTTTGAATCCTTTTGTGGTGTAGGAAACGAAACCACTCGTCCACGATAAAAGTGATCATAATACAATGGCTGTATTAATGCTATTGCATTTGCAAAACAGAAAAGCGTTAATTCTGCTGGAATTGAATTAGTTTGGAGAAATATATTGTGGAAGAGCATCCTAGGAAAGTAGACCATTTGCCATGCACACAATCGAATTAAGGGTGAAGAGTGACTTTATAAGCTCTTAGAGCCCGGGCGCTGACAGGGCTTAAATGCAAGTTGGGGAAAGTGCAGGATCCCCTATAAACGGTTTCTAGTTAATTACACTGCAAAATCCTCTTCCTGGCGGTGTCAAGTCTATTCCAAGTGAAAGGGAGGAGCGGATCTTATGTTTATATTGTACACGTGGTTTTTTTTTAGGGAAGAAAGCGAGAGTGAGAGAGCTTTTTAGAGCAAATGCGGTGAAAATAAAACCGACCTCTAACAACTTTTTCCCCCGACGCCCTTTCGTTTTATTGCTCTATTTCTACCCGCCCTCGTCCATATGTAACCTATATTGACCGGACAACTTTCCCCCAGGGAAGGTCAAACCATCGGAACTTTTGAACTGTTTTGACTACTTTGGATGGATCGGTAAGAAATTGGGTTGCAAATAAAAGTTCGACAAACTTGAAAATGGGGGCCACTCTGCATGCCTCCTGGGGAATCGAAACATTTGTCACGCCGGCATTGTTTCTAGTTTATTATTGGGCCTTGCACCACACCCTCCATACTCCATCCTGGATCAAACATATTACAATTTCAACTAGCTAAAAAAGAAGGATCAATTCTTGAAATGGGTTTTGCCTTAAATAATGTCCGATTTGTTAAATCTGAAGTATCTAAACTTCTGACTGGTAGCCTCTCGATAAGTCTGGTAGATCCACTAGTTTCTGTTTTTAGTTTCTTATATCATTTTTGTATAATATTATATGGAAACGACGGAGTTGATTCGACTGGGCATTTTACGAGCACGCAAGCCGTTCAGTCCCATTTAGTCGACGGAAAGCGCTGATTTAACCTTGACCTAGAAACTAGATCACAACAATAATCTATAAAGCGACCTTCCCATTTAAAATGATGATAATATTTGAAGGAAATTCTTTTTTGACTTGCAGACCATAACAGCTTATCCGTAATAAGATTGAGATGGAGCTGCGGAATGTGTTTGAATGAATCATGGTCATTGAATTGACAAAATATGTTTTGAAAAATAAATTTGAACGAAGAATAAACCAACTAAATAATTCCATTGTTATTTGACAAACAAAACAAATTGAATAAACTGATTTTAAAGAAAAACTATATAATGAGCTTATGACTCGATTTTCCTTTGTTAATAATATGATTTATAAGGTGCTATTTAATTTTCTTAATGTTTAAGTAACGTATCAAAGTCCTAAGTTTGTTCAGCCGCCTTAGGCTTGAACGGTTTCCACAGAGCGGTAAACATTCAATTTTCACCCGATCCCTATCTGAAGCTCATCCCTCTCGCGCAGACACCTTTTTCATCGCGAGGTCCGGGAAAAAGGCGGGCCGAGGGAAAGAGGAAAACAATTATTTGCCTTTAATTTTCTCTTTCGGGGGCCCGTATATTATTCGGTGACGTTTAATAAAGGGGATATATCAAGAGCCAGGTGCCATAACTTGGGGGTGGCCTGGCCCTGTTATCTGTTTGCACAAACGGTATCGTCCGACCCAGCAACAAATGGGTTACATTAGAGGAAGCTCCCGCCAGCGCAAATATCCTTAATGAACACGAGGGGGGCAAGGTGCAAATGTATGCTCAAACAATCTTAATGCACGGAGAACATTAGAGCTAAGTGGGTCCTTAGTTACCTCAGAGAAGCCCTTTATTCTTTTCTATATCTCAGAAAGCAGCCCTTAACGTATAACGCCAGGCTCACAGTAACCTTATGAAATGCAATTAGGCTAATTTATGTATAAGAGTTTTCATGAGGATTTTTTTAATACTTGGCTTTACTTTTCACGTAAATGGGATATTGAAAATTCTAGTGGAAGCTACACAAAGTAATTCTTTTGCAAATATTGAAGCTACATCAAAAATGATGAAGCCATTTACAAATATGAAGAGGAACTGCGTAAATCCCGTAATAAACAGAAAATAACTTTTCACTGTCAAACAGTCACAATTTGTTAATTTTATTGGGATTTCCAGCTTCAGTCACAAAGGCTATTGTCCCACAAAAGTCTCCCTCTCTATCTTTCTATCTCCCTCTCTATCTTTCTCTCTCACTCTCTTCTCTCTCTCTCACTCTCTTCTCTCTCTCTCACTCTCTCTCTCTCTCTCTCTCTCTAGCTCTCTCTCTCTCTCTATCTATCTCTATCTATCTATCTATCTATCTCTATCTATCTATCTATCTATCTATCTATCTCTCTCTTTCTCTCTCTCTCTCTCTCTCTCTCTCTCTCTCTCTCTCTCTCTCTAGCTCTCTCTCTCTAGCTCTCGTTTTCTTTTTCTGTTCCCCCTCTTTCACCCCTCTCTGTCAGTCTATATGTTTTTGCGTGACTATTTATCTCCGTATCTCTCTTTATAAGCTTACTTATCCTTTTTTTATTTTATCACTTCATTGCCCTCTGTTTCTCTCACTCTCAATGTCGGTTTGTTTGTGAATGTAATCTCTACACTACTTTTTGCATGTCATTTTTGTTTAGATATTACTGGTTGATGTTTTCCAGATATTCAGAGAGGATTGATTTCTACTAATGTGTACACATATATACCTTATTACTGTTGAATATTTTCATACTCTTCCTACAGTGCCATTCTTAATTCCCGCAAATTCTCTAGCATCACTAGTCAACAGTCCGTCTTTGACAACTCGTCCCAAAGTGTTCGATAAGGTTTAGAGTCTACATACTGGCCACTCCAACCATTGAATTGAAGCTGGTTCCAAGCAGCCACCAACGATGTTAGCTGTGTGGGGCTTTGCATTGTCTGCGTAAAAATAACACCGTTGCCAATTACTGGCATATAAGGAACAACTTTTTCGGATTACACATCTTTATCGCACAGCTGGTATAAAATCTTTGATGAAGATCAAGTTTGTGAGACTTTCCAAAGAAATGCCTCCCCAAACCGTAACACCATATAGCTTCTTCGGAATGAAAATGTTGCAGGAGATGTAGCTCTTTCTTCCAAACCCTCTCTCGATCGTCCCAAGACCTCAAACCCAACCTAGATTCATCAGAAAAAATATTTTAGTACAATTTTGCTCAGACTATTTGATGAGATTTCTTGCAAACTTAATCGAGCTGTTGTATGCCTTGTCAAAAGTTCTGAGCAGTAGCAGGCCTTCACGCACGTAATCCAGCTTCCGAAAGTCTTCGCATTACAGTCCATAAACAATTTATTGAAAGTAACCTTTCTAAGTAGTTGATGTCGTTCCTTTACCTCAACAGCGGTATATTACGGACTACATGCGTATAAAGCGACCATCTCTCTGAATTTGTGACACGATAGCGACCTGAACCCTGCCTTCTTGAGTAACCTCCGGTTATCTTGATAGCTATCTTTCAGACTTTGTTCTGGGAATGTTAAGCACCCTGGCCACATACGACTTCTTCCATCTTCCACCAATGGTACGATTCTAGCCGAATCTGTATCATTTGAATCCATCACTCAAACAAATTTGAAATTTAAAAATGGAACAACACAAAAAATCAAACGACTGGAACGTTAGAAATAAGCTGTACAGAAAAACCAACAAAGAAGAGATTGACTATTCGAAGAATTATTGACCAAATTAAATTGTAAACACAAGTGGGAGATTTTATCTGTATTTTGTTTACCTCTAATTCTTTGAAACAGACCAAATAATGTTGGAAGGTGTTTGCACCGGAATAAATAGTTTTAAGAACTAAAAAATGTATTTGTTTAATATTATATTTATTTAAATGTAAATACGATATTATTTTGTTCCGTTTTGTTTATATATTTATTTTCAACATGAGTTAAAACAATCATAAAATTAATATAAGTGATATAAGTGACATTAAAATACGGTTGGCCTGCAGACAAACAGTATCTCGTAGGCTCGTTTTTTCGCTGGCAGTGTTTATCGAACCTTTGAACTGTGCGCACCTACGCTGTTTTCGTTTCGTTCCCTAACCTATTAACCGTTTGTCGCGAAGTGAACACCTATTGGAAAAAACTGATAACCTAGGCGAAGGCATCTGTCACCTGATCCCCGACCATCTGAATCTGACCTCGATACCTACCGCTACCTCGATCTGAACCAATTCGAATAAATGAAGGTTTGCTAACCTCAAACCATCAGCTGAGTAAACAAAAAAAAACTTCTGTTTTACCTTTTACCTTTCAATAATATTGTGATTAATTTACTTGTTAAGTTTAATATTCCCCTGGCCAATTGTTTATGCTTAAGAATTTAGTTGTAAATGTAACAACATCACAATTCCATGAACATGTACAATTATTATAGTATTGATTGTTTATAAATTTTTTTTTACTAGATTATCTCCTCAAATTTACCTGCAAGTAAAGAAACCCTACATTCAAATTTCTGAAAACGGATTCGGAGGTACGCTAATAATTGCCGTAAGCCCCTCCCGCCAACAGTGATCAATGGAAGATTATCAAGGAGATAATTTATAATATTAATGGTGGCCATTTTTTGCCTCGTGCTTTCTGCAAAGTTATAAACAGGTCGGTAGGAATGGATATGATTATGAGATTTTTATTTTTCAGAAATATGTCTGAAAAAATTAGATTTTTAATTTTTCTATTGGTTTAACGTGAAAAGCCTAAATACATTTAAAAAAATGGGTTAAAGCGTTTGTCATCAAATTGATTTTAAATATGGTTAATTAATTGTCGGTGGGATCAGTGTTTGCGTAAAAAATCATCCTAATTCCAATCCGGCTAATGACTCGAATATAGCCATTACTGCCGAGTGCAACGCCTTTATTAAAATTACGACGAACGGGGAATAAACAATATTAAACAAATAATGATTACCGGCACCGTAATGGCTGCTAATTCTTTCATTATCCCGCCGCTCGCTAATTGGCTTTGACGGCCTTGTAATTATGTACTTTATAATTTATCCGCCTGGTTCGACGTTATGTTACAGAAATTAAATTATAGATTTGCCTCGAGGAGATATCAGTCACGTATACTTGGCTGGAAAAGACCAAAGAAATCTGTTTTTATGTATGTAGTTTTTGATGTATTTCAACTATACGTTTTATTTTTTACAATTGAATTATTTAATCTATGTGTTTAATGTCACTTGATTTATATTATGATTTTATTTATTTTTTTATTGCAAAATAAGATCATTATAGCAACACTCTTACTATCAAAATGTAAGTACATTACTACCAGTTAAATAATAAGGAAATTATATATACCAGCTGATCGGTCGAGTGATAGTAGGCGTTAGGTGTTCTTGCAAATTTACCCGATTCATATTATTATCATCATATACATTTCAGGCGTCTTGAAGCCATTAGCTGTTGAAACCAGGCGGTTGCTGAGTGCTGACTCGTCAAATACTAACTACAGTAAGTCGCAGGATTAAAACTTGAGGAACTACTTGAACAGGGGAAAAATGTCTCCAAAGAGAAGACACTACGAAGAATCTACCTGCCTACCCCAAAAATAGACATGAGTAATCACCTTAAAGATAGATCAATCCGAAATTATATATCTGCAAGGCGGCGTCCGAGGCAGCAACGGTTTAAGCGTTCACCCGGTGCTCATCGCTGTAAGGTATGCAGGGTCGCTTGATTCGAACCCGACATACTTACAAATAGGCATTTTTTCAAAAGCAGGGGTCACGGACGAGCGGAGAAGGAAACAAATAACCTACTACTGTCAACTAGTAATAGTGATCTGAAAAATGTTTTAAAGGTATAGGACACATTTTAAATGGAAGATTGTTACACTTTTCTCACGATCAGAAATGTTATAAATAATATGACTATAAAATATGAAAGACGAAAGAAGTGAAACCAAATTGCTCATAGAAACAAAAATACACCACAAAAACATGGTTGAACACAAAAAACTAATTAAATTTTGGTAGTATTATGTTTAGATGCAGAACAACAAAAATAAAACTGGTAACGCATTAAAGTTTGCTTTTTAGTAGAGGTAGTTCATGAAAAATGAAGATAAACAGTGCCAACGATTGTACACTGATTACCAAAGTAAGTACGTATAATGTTGTGTAAATTTAAAAAAAAAACTTATTATAGGGTGAATCAATATCTAATGCTTACTATTTTTAATAGTGTGTTTAAAAACATATTTTTGTAAAATCTACTAACTGCAAAGTAACGTAGTACGTTGAAAGTTTGAGGACCGAAAAGTTTTAATAGGCTTAGAAATTGTATGTGTATATATATTTCGCGCGTGCAGGGGTTATAATTCAATTAAACTTTTTTTTTATTATTCACGAGTGATTATATAACATTTTTATAATATTTGTAATACCTATTAAAATATTATATTTGTACGGGTAATATTTACTACATATTCTGGTAAATAAGCAATAAAGTAAATAAACAAAATCTTCCAAAGCTTTACCTCTCATCAACTCACAAATTTCTTTCTTAAGCAGGGGCCGGATTTATATGAGAAACAAGATAAAAAATATATACACATGTACGAATGAAAGTGAAAGAGAGAAAAAGAAAGAAGAAGAGGGAAAGGGAGAGAGAGGGAGAGAGAGGGAGAGAGAGTGAGAGAGAAAGAGAGAGTCAGTGAGAGAGGGAGAGTGATAGCGTTGAGAATTAGATCTATAGGACCTTAACACAAAAAAACATAAAATAATCTGCACACTATAACAATAAAAATGATCCTTCAGCCTATGAATTTAAATTACACTGTAATAACTAACATTATTATTTACAATCGGAACGTGTACTAAAAAAATAAAATAATAGAAAAAAATAATTTAGATAAAAATGTACAATTAGATTTTAATTATGAGAAGCTGTAAAAAAAGTGATGAACTAGGCTAATTGTAAGTAAAATAAGTACATGAATTTCACGTATTATAAAATTTGGAGTAACTATTTTTGCGATTTACTTTGAATCTATTAATTTTTTTCAGTTGTTTCATTTATTGAACGCTGCAAGAAAAGAGTTTTTGTATTTTTTTTTTCTGCATTTTGGAATTATAATATTTCCTTTTTCTTTTCTAGTACATTCTAACTAGCTCATTAAAATTTTTGGTTTTGTCGAAGGGTATGGGTTGAGTCGTTTTTAATACCTTATTGAAAATAGTTACATTTAAATATTTTTGGACGTCATTTTTTCGTAATGTTCTCAACTTAACATAGTTACTTTTCATTCTTTAATCGTACGCAAGATCAAGAACAAATATACACACATGTAATGTTTATTAACAACTATTTTCAGCTTATTCAATAATTGGTCTGTAATATCAGATATCACAGATAATCAGTAATTAAGGACTTAAGGTCTCTAAGGAATAATAACGTCATAAATAATTGATTTTTCATCTGAACCTACATCTTACATAAAAATTAATTAATTCAAAGAAGTCAATCGGACCACGAAAAAAAGTTTTGAATTTTAACAATTTTTTAATAAGATAAGGACCTGAATTTATTTCGCTTGGAAATATAGAACCTGATTATGTCAAGTAAGGTTATTTTGAATCTCAATTCCTAAAATTTTATACGTTTGTTTCTAGTCTGAATAAGTACCACACTGGCTCTTTTTTAAAATAAATTGTTATAAAATATTAATGACTGACGACCACTTTTTTAACCATNTTCAACATATAACCATTGTCAACTATGTCAAGAAAAGTCACAACTGTCCTCTGTAACTACACATCAATATCCAGAGACCATGGCAGTCACCTAGAAAAGTCGAAAAGCCGTTATTGAGAGAGGATCTCGATACCCCTTGAGAAGAAGTCTTTACTTTATTAAAAAATCAGTCGTCCCGGAAAATCATTAGCAGTGATTGTACACAATAGAAGCAAGGTGAAGGAATAATCTGACTAGAGATCATATTTGAACCTGTCAGTCATTAAATCAATATGTTTCCATCATGTGATTGATTATCGCATAAATATGGGCTTGTCAAGAATTCTATTAAGTTTTGTCGCTCCAAATCAATTCCTGCACAACTCGAAATTATTCTGATCATATTCAAACAGTTCCATTCTACGGTAAAGGAGGCGAAAATTAGCAGTTTTCCAAGGTTCGTATATAAAATACGGGACCGGGCTCCATCTTAGTATATTACGCCGGGTTGTTTCGAGGATGTGGAATGGGGGTTATTGTGTATTCAAAGGCTCTCTCGCGGGTTAAACAAAGCTCGCTACAATGACGCCGTGTAAACAAAATTAATACAATAACCACACACACAGGGCTTCCATTCGTGCACGTTCCCTTTGCGACAAGCTGTTCTCAAGTGCTGGGGGGAATGTTGTTATTTCTCTGTAATTTCTCCCAGTTGAAAATCGTTCTGCTTAATTTCAAACGTCTCTTGACGAGGCAGAAACTTCACAGAATCAACGATCATCGGTGCCCTCAAAATATCTTTGCTTCATGACATTTATTTTAACATTTTGGAATCTAGTTCTTAAAAGAATCAATTTAAACCCATAAGAAGGTTATTTTAAAAGATGAGTTTTTTTTAACATATCCTGTTACATTTTTAAATAAATTTCTTTTCCACATTTCGCTGCTTGGAGACGATGAGGCACAATTCTTTTGGGGAAATCTGTGGCTTTATAACAAAGAGGATGTCCTTTGGATCTAGGTCAAGATAAATTGACCAAGTTAGAATATGCAAACTTTGTGTTTGGGGAAATTGTTAAGGCATTAGCACGGTGACTTTAGAGGCCCAGGTGAGAAAAGGGGATTCCGGGCCTAGAGTCCTAGAGGTCTCGGATGAATCTAAAGACCGAACTGGCGGTTAACCTAGGTAAATATGCTACAGTTCTCCACTCTGATATCATAGCGATTGAACAGTGCGCCAGGGAAATAAAAAGGCTAGGAATACATTCCCGGAAGATAGCCATAGCTGTCTTCTCTGACAATCTCAGTCAAGCAGCACTAAAAAAGGTCGTACCTCAGGTGAAAGCAAAGAGCTTTCGGAACTTCACGGAGGTCCCGACACTAATGACCTGTCCCTGGCATGGTCCCTGGCCATTGGGGCATAGAGGCAACGAAAAGGTTGACATTTTAGGCAAAGAGGGAGCCAACATGGACTCTCTAGGTCCTGAACACTTCTGTGGCTTAGCATCATGCCACAAAAGTGTATACATCTTAAAATAGATCTTCAATGAGTGGAGAGGTGCAGCAATACCACAAGTATGAGGCATGCAAAGAGATTCATAGAAGGGCTATCCGCCGAACTTACAAAAAAATTACAGGAAGGCAACCGCAACCGAACCAATTTTCTGGCTGGACTCCTGACAGGACACAGCCACTTAAGAAAATACATCCACTGGACGCAGAAGAAACACTGTGCACATTGTGTCAGGAAGATAAGAAGACGGCAGAACACATTTTAGGTTTCTTTGAAGGTCAGTGTAGGTGCAGGTTCTTGAATCTAGGACAGGAAAAACCACATGCAAGGTCCTACACTAAGTAGTCGCTGGAAAAGCTTTGGAGGTAGCCTGAAGAATAAAAAAAGGGGAGCACAAGAGATCTATTCGGGTCGATGTACAGCATGTCTTGTGGCCGCCCCTTTATCCTTTCCGTATCCCTGGTTCGAATCTTAATAGGCCTGAATTACCCCAGACTACTCTGAAGACCCCAAATTAACTGTAGTTTTGTCATAAACTGTCAAACCGAACTATACATCGATTCTGTGTTATTAAAGTTGTGAAGAAGCTTTATTTACTCTACTCCGAGTTCACCAAATGTTTATGGGGTTTAATTCATGTTGAAGATTATGACAAACAAAAATAATGGGATAATAATTTGAGTATTATCATCACCTAGCTGAGCAAAGGAATATATTGAAAAGACTTAAATGACTGTAAAACTTTGAAGGGCCCGAGATGTATCCATGAAGTACTCCTGATATCATAAGTCTAATGGAAAAAGAACCGTGATATATTTAACACCATGTTGTTAAGATTTAAAAAATTGGATCTTTGGGTTGAGTTTGGGGGAGGTAATAAGATGAATAAAATAATTGGTAAATTAATGTTAACTTTGCTTCAAATTTATAAGTAGAGATATTGACTATGTGTTGATAGTATTGATTGAACTAATTGTCAGTTTACAGGGGGTTATTATCTTACAGGACTGTTGGTAGGATGTTTCTACTATTGTTAACTTTCCAATAGATTTTGTAACATTTTCCATTTTTCGTATCACTGTTTTCCCATGTAGAAAACCAATTATTTTGGGGTTTAATCGCTAGCATACGGGAAAAGGGGGAGCCTAATATGGTAATTAAGTGAATATGGCAGCTGGAGAAATAGGGACATTGTGGGGCGTTTAAGAAAGCCAAGCGGAGATTAGCTCACGCACGCGGTTTGTATTAACGCCGTGTGAACACGCCAACGGATTGATGTGACGCTTAATGGGCCAAGCCAGATAATTTTTTATCCACGAAACAACAGAAACATAAAAAACGAAACGTTCGGTTTTCTCTAAACTGGGGAGATTGAAATTTTTATCGCAGCATTGTTACCTGACAGATGTTTTCAATATCGTTTTGTGTTTTAAACGGCCAAAATACAGTTCGTCCAATATCTTCATTTATCTTAAATTGCATTATAGCTTTTCATTTGCTGTTTCTATCTCTTATACGCTCCTGTCAGGTTTATAATTCATATTTTGCCCTTGGGATCCGCGAGCGCTGGTACTGCGTACATAAATCCATAAATCAAGGACGATTTTGCACGATAAATTTCATGCCGTCGCAGGATGTGTAGACGTTTCCATTTGCATTTATTTTTGATAATGCAAAGCAGGAGAAAATGTTAAAGCATCAGCACAGCTGTCTGATCTTTAACGATGATTACGCGTTTTGTGTAAAGAAACTCAGAACTACGCTCCGACGATTTTAGGTTTCCTTATTCTGTCTTGATTTTTAAAGTAGATCAGTTCTGAGTTAATATTTAACAAGGGAATTTATTATATTATGACATTAAACTTATTAGTTATTTTTTATTTAATCTGACAACGAGATTTAAGCAAATTCGTGAAGAAACAGATTTTTATTATTGTCCAAAAAGTTATTACAAAAAGTGACAATAATATATTACAAACGTTTTCAGATTTTTAAATAAATAAACAATAGTTTAAAAAATGCACACTAGCTCCATTCAATCTTGGGTACATTTGCGAAAAGGCTTAAAATATTGAAAAACAACTAATCAGCATTTTTATAATTTTATTGGTTAGATTTAATTTAAACAAAGATGATGTTTCAATACAACATTTTTACAGACGTTTAAAAAAAATTCCAATGACTGAGATTGCAATATTTAAGTGAGATTTTAATGTCTGGAAAGTGAAATTAATTTGTTCCCATGAAGGTGCGTTTAAAACCTCAGTCATGTGTGAGATTAAGTAAAGTAATTTATTACCGTGAATTGCAGGGTACAGCCCCCTTCAGGAATGTTTAGGATGGGGAGGGTAGAGGATGAAAGTAATTTATTAGCGCGAACTGGAGGTTT
Source organism: Cimex lectularius (assembly GCF_000648675.2). Lineage (NCBI taxonomy): Eukaryota > Metazoa > Arthropoda > Insecta > Hemiptera > Cimicidae > Cimex > Cimex lectularius. The sequence continues at coordinate 827,936 of NW_019392767.1, read as the reverse complement.
TAACCCCCCGTGATGTCAAGTACTCTGGGGGGGGTGAGAATGAGCTGTCTGGAAAGTAAAAGTAATTTATTATCACGAATTTGAAGCTCTTCCCAAGAAATATTCAGTACTCTGAGGTGAGATTGTGATTCTGGAAAGTTAATGTAATTTATTAGCGTGAATGGGAGTTGAAACCCGCCCCGAAGGATAACGAGTACCCTGGGATAAGATTGTCAGTCTAGAGAGTGCAAGTAATGTGTTAGCGCTAATGCGTGGTTTAAACCCTTTCGAATGAATATCAAATAGTTTGGATGAGATTGTGATGTCTGGAAAATGGAAGTAATTTATTTGCGCGAATAGGAGGGTGTAAACTCACCCCAAGGACCACCGAGTCTTCTAGGTTAAGGTTTTAAGGTTTGCAGTGAGAAATTAATTAATCCCATAACTTAATACACTGTATTTTTCACTTCATCAGATAGCAGCCAGGAATGAATTTTCAGAGCACGGCCAATCGTAAATATATATTAGATATATGAAAGGGCCTTGGATGTGTCCTTGAGATACCTCAGATAACGAACTTTTACATAAGAATGGTCTACAGTATTTCAACCAGGTATCTACATTTTTGATACTACGGAGTCTGTATTAAATCCATGAGGTTTAGTTTCACTTTAAGTCAAAAATTGTGTCAAAGTTTAAAATATTTACAACGTGTGTAAAAAAACATAAACAGCTTATCATAAACTAGTACTGAATTTAAAGATTGACGTCGTTTGGAATGGCTACATAATCATATTTCTTTATTACATAAAAGAAAGGCCCCAGTATGTTTCCTTGAGGTACTCTCGATAACATAAGCCTTGATGTATAGTTAGAGATGTTTGAATACAATGTTTCCACCTTTTACTAATACTACCTTTATTAATTAAAACTCTAGATCACTGTACGGTCTTGATGAAAAATCAAATTCAGTTGTTACTGCCATAACAAATGCACCAGTGCATTAACAAGTGAATTTGCTTTTTCATCAAGAACATATTGAGTACCAGCGTATTCATGAGTAGAAAAGGGGTCGATACATCTAAAACTTTAAAAACAATTTAACAAGTTTGGGTGAATTTATGTTCCACCTTATCATGAAATGAACGTTAAGTATTAATACACTTTTTTTTTTCAGATAAAAAATAAAACTATATGACAAAATGTGTGGTGTTTACTGACCGTTACGTGATGTTTATTTGGAGGTCGTGAGATGCGGTCTTGTGTGACCGTATGACTAAAGATTGCCAAATTTTAAGTTCCAAAACATACTATTGTTATTATTTTTTAAATTTGGATGAAGGATAGGGTGTTTTAATTCAAAGACAGTGGTTTATTTTAAAGTAACTTGTAGCTCTCTAATATTTCTGAGTAAGACTGTACTGCTTGGAACATGCATTAAATTGAAATATATATGAGCCTGGTGTTTCTTGTTCAAATTAAAACCATACTTACAGCATGTGTGCACAACACCAAGATGAAAATGGACGAAGAAGAAAAATATGTAGTTTATTTCACTTAAAACTCTTCTGATACACTAGATATTGTTTCAGTCGAGTTCGCAAAAAGATTGGCCCTACATCTTTATAACAATAAATCACAACATATTGATTTTGTACTGTAAAAAACTGGTCTTAAATTATTTAATTAACCCGTCGAGATAAAAGGCAAACGGCTGACGATTAGGAGCAATGGTTATGTTGCCACCTAATCGATAGCCGTCGTACAGGCAGTCGTTTTCTGCAAAATAAATATGCGCCCGTCACGTAGGTTGCATATATCACCATTAACGGCAGTCTAAAGATTTTCATATCGCTCCGGATAAGCCGTGGCCGACCCGACGGCCCTCGGCCTCCCATGGGGATCGGAAAATTGTCCATAGACGGCCTCCTAATCCTCTGCGATAGGCCACGTCACTCTTAATCACACAGCTGCACTCGATAAACAGCGATAATAATCGATTACGGTGTTGAATGTAAACAGTCGGGGGCCCTTGTGGAAGATTGATCTGTCAAAACCCAAAGATGAAAGTGTCAAAAAGAAAATGAGATGGAGAGTCTTAGGGGTGGTTGCGAGAAAGAGGCAGATGTGTGATTTTTCTTGTTTCTCCTTTTCCTCCCCTCTGATTGCCCAATGGAAATAGCTACTGTTCTGGCACGAATCGTTACTTTCAACATTATTTATCTCTGAACCAGAAATATTTATCAGGAACAACAACCTCAAGAGTTTTTTTACAATGTGAACAAAGGATTGTTTAAGGTTAGAGTTTACATCAGCTGCAGCAAGGTATTTAACTCTATGATTTAAACATGACTACATCAACTTTTAAACATGATTTAAACGTAACAATGTAAAATTATGTTTTTTTCAAATACACGTATTTCTCGCAATATGGAGCAGGTGATTGCAACGGTTAAAACGTTGGACTTATTACTTGAAGGGTCCGCGGTTCAAATCTTAGTGGTCCTGAATTCTAAATGTGCATTTTCCCCAAAAACACTGAAAAATCATGATCTGATACGTCAATTGCCTTAAACCTTAATAGTCTTAAATTTCCTTCCTTTAATAATCAAACTACAGATTTTTCCCAAAAATTCTTTGACCAAGTAAATCCGTTTTGTATAAAATACCGCATGAAAAAATAAATATATGTTTTAGAAATTATACATCTTTCTTACATTGACATCTACCCTTACTTGCTATGCCTGCGGTTTTGAAATAAAAATTGCATTATTAGAATTTGGTAAAAAGAATAAATTTATGTACGATTTATGTATTTACGTACGACGAAAATTATTTTAATTTTTTAAACTAAAATTTACATCACATTTTTAATAATAGATGTAAATGATATTTATGTTGCGCATAAAAAATGGCATTATGTTGTTAAGATTTCTTATTCATTTATTAAACATAATTATACCGTTTTTATAACCTGCTCATAAAAGTTTCGTATTGTTGAGATGAATAAATTATTCATATACAGGGTGAATTGCTACTCGTGCTACAAACTTCTCCAGTAGATTCTTCACCCTAAAATGAACAAAAAAGTTCATATTGTCCATNATATATACATATATATATATATATATAACGAGATTATACATAAATATATATTCTTATAATATCTCCGTGAATAGTTTTTGTACAACGCTTTGTTGATGTTTTCCCCCTAGAGGGTTGTATATTCCATTGCAACAAGTGTGTGTTATATATTAGGTCAAAGTGATATATCAATTTAGTAAAAAAGCCACATTACCACTATATTTTATTTTACTATCTAGATTTCGTGTCGAAAAACAAATTTTGGCTATAGTGAAAAAGATTGGCAGTTTCATTTCCGCTATTATATACAGTGTGGAATCTCAATCTTTTGCATTATTATTTTCTGGAAAAAACACGTTTCTTTAAATATAAAAAATAAATGCTTTGTTATAAAATATTTCAACATCTACTTCTAAAGAAAAGAGTTGAGAAAAAATGGCTGTTTTACTGTTCTGAACAGAGATGGTCTTTATTCGTTTGAGCAATATTAGTTTGTTTGATCGAAAACACTACAAACACCCAAACTACGTTTAACTTTGCCGCCAACAGTTATACATAACGTCCTTAGGAAAATACAACAAGGTAAGCTAGACTTGGGTTCCGGGACATGAACGTATAAAAGAAAACGAACAGGCTGATAAACTAGCCAAAGAAGGCAGCCCACTGGGACAGAAACTACACCTAGGAGCAACGTACATTGTGCTTAAGTTGGAACTGAAAAAATGAACTGAGAATGAAAAACACAAGCACTGAACAAAAGCACTAACACACTAGATATGAAACAAGCTAAGAGATTGATAAACATCTGAAAAAGAAACGCCAACGAATTTCAGACGCAATAGTTCTATCTCGGCAGGGAAAATTTGAGGAAAGTACTGGTCTCTAACCCAACAACTGCTCTCTCTATGAGTAAACGAAGATGGGAAAGCAGAGACTGACACAAACTTCACGGATCTCTTGGGTTCCGTGCAAACCCCAGGCTTTTTTTCCAAATCAACTAAGGGTTTTCTTAGAAGATTTTCGTTCCTTTTATGAGGTAGATAATTATTTTCAGAGGTACGATTTCAAGATCTATGGCTCATGGACGGCTTTCCCAGGTACCATATCGTTTTCGTACCCATTGCGGCACAGTTGCATAGGATACGTTCTGTCGCCTCTGTCTCTTGTAGTTATAATCGATATTGACCTTCTGTTGGATTTTTTTAAAGGTGATACTTTACTGTAGTATGCCAATGAAATATATCACTTAGACTTTTTAATTAATATCTGTAAATTAGGATTTCCTTTTTTTTTCCCCAGTTGGTTGTTTTTCCGATTTTTTGGCTTGTCTCATGTCTCGATTTCACTCCCAGTATTTTCGTGTTCTTTAGTTAACCAAAATTCCAATTTCTAATGAGATTACAATTTATGCCACGAAATAGATTTGAGACTATTGGTTGTCCCGGAACTCCTTTTTTTAAGCAAGTGTGACGTTTTGAGGTGGTGCTCGGGGAGCGTTTAGAGCTTCTTGGTTGTCTGAAAGATTTTTCATTGTTGCGACTTTAAGATGTTTATTATTTATTTCATGTGAACATACTTCTATGGCTAGCAGTTTACTATGGCACCTTTTTGTTTTCATTCGGACGTTTGCCGACACCCACAATAAATATTCAAAGCTTGTTATTACCTGAGTGGTTCTTGCCTTAATAAAATATATAAAAAAATTATAAATTTGCAGATTGGCAACTTTTAACTGTCTGATCGTTTGAGCTTTTTTTCTAGCTGTATTTCATATTTTTAATGATAATTTCCAGATCTAATGTGAATCACTGAAGAAATGTGTCTGGAAAAAACAACCAAACGTGTTCAAATTTTCAATATTTTTGTAATGCTGAAAAAAAAACTGCTTTCTAAACTCGATAGTATTTATTTCGTAATTGATATAAATTCTAATTCTATTACAATTAATTAAGGTTTTTAGCTGAGACAAAAAAGTGAATGGCACGCGCGGGATTCGAACCCACGATCTTCGGCTAGATACTCCGCCTGCTCTACCACTTGAGCTATCGTGACCTCGATCCACTCGGACATCAACTCCTTATCTCAACCCCACCTTTTGAATTTTCCCTCCTTTTAATTGTAATGTATTAATTGGTCAAACGGACCACGAAATTAGTGAATCTAATTCTATTCTAAAATCTTGCAGAAAAGAAACAGGGCAAGAATATTTATGTGTGAATAGATGTTACAAAATGTTCAGAGTTTCGTTTTTTATAAGTGAACATTTTTCACTGTATGGTGTTTAGTGACCGTTAGTTAATGATTATTTTGAAATCGTGAGATGCGGTCCGGTGCGTCGTAGGTATAGAAAAACATTTTCTTTATCGTGCCAACGTTTCGATCTCTATTGAGATCATCTTCAGGGCCTGGGATTTATAAACCGGATAATAACCATGTCGTGTAATCTATTTGATTCTCGGCGACAAATGAATGGCCACGGAGAGCTTTAGTGAAGTATATTTCATTTTCCGTATTAAATCGATTAGGTTTCGTGGTCCGATTGACCAAATAAATTCTTTTCAATTAATTAATCTTTAAGTATGTTATTGGACACTGACTTTTTTATCTGAACCAATACCTTACTTAAAGATTAATTAATTGAAAAGAATTTATTTGGTCAATCTGACCACGAAACCTAATCAATTTAAACAATGTTTATCAATCTTGGTCCCTGAAGATGATCTCAATTAAGTTTGAAACGTGGCACGATAAAGAAAAGATTTTTCTAAACCCTACGTTACACCAGACCGCATCTCATGATCTAATAATAATTTTTCACTGCCAAATTTTATTTTTTGTTATTTCTTGCCTTTAACTTAAATACATTCAGAACCTCGTTATCCACCATGGCCAAAAATTTGTTGTGTGGGGCAAGCATATTCGCTTTACTGTACTACGTATTCCAAACTGAACTAGACCCCAAATTCAAAATGTCGGATCTATAGATAGCCATAAAACCGCTATGGATGTATGTATATGAGTATCAAAGAGTAAGTCTCAATCAAAAGGGAGAAGATATTTCATCCAAAATGTAATCTTTTTTATAATGAGGTTTACAATAGAATAATATATAAAAAAATATTTATTTATTTTAGCTTTGCACGCTAAAAAAATATATCATTAGAATTTGCGTATATGCGAGGAAAACCCAGGGATAAAACCTAAAATCAACGAGTTTCAGCCATCATGTTTAACGATTTTAAGCCCAGGGGTTGTACATGAAAGCTTTTTCTATTATTTACTGACGGAGGGTTCAAGGAACTGACTACATTTGAAACTGTAAATTTAAAAAAAAGTTTCAATGTATAAGAAAATAAGAGTAAACAATATAATGATTCGTCGGTTGAGATTTTTTAGACTTTAAACTGTCCTAAAAATCTCAACAAGTGGCATCTAACGAACCGAGTGAATCCCATCACAAATTCACCCTCCGGTCGTCCTTTCTCCGGGCTCAAAGTGTTATTTGTTCGTAAACACCTTGATTAAGGCTAAATATAATTACGCGATTAAGGAGCGATGGGACAAGAAATAACAATCGGGTGATTCACCCCCTCGAGGGTGATTACGAAACGGTAGGCGGTCTCACTTATACCGTAACCCATGGCAACATCGATATCCTGGCCATTTTATTAAGTGCTATCCGATAATATGTTAATCTTCAAATACGGTGGATCGGCGAAATTAGCGGAAGGACACCTCTTTCACAGTGCATTTTCGTGCCAATTTAGCCAATAACAGCAAAACGTTATTGCCAATATTAGTCACATTGCTTTATCGTTAAAACAATTGCTAAAAGCCTACATTTACTAAAATGGAATGTCAATAAATACAACATGGTACTGACAAAAAACGTTACAATGTCTTCCAGTTAATTTCTCGTCGAATTCTAAAAAATTCAAAAATATTTTCATTAATGTGATCATCTGTACATTCAAATCATTGTACTAATTTAATAATTTTTTTGCGGGGCAAGCAATCGACACTGTCTGCAAATTGTCTACAACATGGGGTTATTTAATACATAAACTTAAAGACAAAAATAAATAAATAAAACGAAGTAAAATAAAGAAAGAAATAAACCGGACGCCTATTTTATTGTTTATTTCAAACTATAAGCTTTTTAATCGTATATTGTCTTAATAAAATTAACTCGTCAGTTTGTAATGTTCCATAAGTGTTCTGTGGGAATCATGTCAGCCAATTGATGTTATTGCCATGTTGGCCAATTTATCGAGGTAATCCCTAGATCCTCCAAGTAATATGTGACTTGAACTGCAGGCGGTCAAGCATTATCGTGCGATGCATTAATATGATCTTATCCCCAAAGAATCTAAAAGAACTTCTTCAATGTACTTTAATGCAGTCCACATCGGTATAATCCATTCAGTATTATAGCCCGTTTTGTACGGGCATAGTTGTTGATTCCACCCCATACCATAACTAACAGTCTTTGAAAGCACTGAGACTTACGCATGGCACATGAAGGAAAGCATGTCGACCACTGCTCAAAACACGATTCCGGTGGTCTGATTGCCACAAACTTAACCTGCATACATCTGAGAAGAGAACAGCCTTCCTTTGTTCAAGTGTCCAAGCGAGATACTGATTTTATATTTTACTCAAGTAGGGATGCGGGACGTCTAGAAACTAACCTATTCTAATCCTTCTGATGACTGTTTTTTCTCACAAACTTTACATTTCGGCCGTTTGGAGTTGACTGGCTATCAAGGAATCCGTCAAAGGATGGCTTTCGTAGTACGGTAAGGGCAATAAAACGTCTCAAGCCCCGTACATCACGGTCGACCCCCTCACTGCCTTCTCTTCGATCGAGGCTTCCGGTGCCCCTAAACCGCCACGTAGACACCATCGTGGATGGTAAAACCTAGGCACCGGGACTTGGGCTATGTAACGGATGCTACCTCCGATATTGGCGAAAGCATCTGCCCGGACGAGATTTCCTCGACTTAAAATCATTATTATGGTTGTCTGTATTTTTAATTGTGTATATGTATAAAACTGTAAATACCGTAATTTTTACTTGTTGCATTTTGTATGGAGTTGTAAAATGAATAAAAAATATTTTTAAACAAATTTTCTTTGAGGATTTTATATTATTATTTTTAACAAAAATACAAGGTATAATCCATTATATATTTAATGGTATATTCACCAAATTACTTCTTTCAATTAATTAATTTTTTTTATGTAAGGGGGTTGAAATTAAAAAGTTACTGTCCCGAGCGAGATTCGAACCAATGAATGACCTTCGGCTCATACTCCGCTGCTGTAACCACTTGAGCTATCGTGAGCTCGAGACAGTAACTTTTTCATTTCAACCAAACCCTTAAAAGATTAAAAACAATGAATAATGTTTTAAATTATTATAATCAGTTTGCTTTTTTGAAAAATTAGTTTTTCAAAGTAACAACAATATCAATTTTTTAAAAAGAAATTGCAAAAGATAGTATTCACGAAATTATGTTTTGTGTAGATTTTATATGCTGAAGAGGAAGCAGGCCTGACTCGAAATATCTTATAAAAAATACGATCGGTTGTAATTGTTCTTAGTAACAAAAACAGCAAGATATTATTTTTAAAAAAAGCATCCTTTAGAAGAAAAATAATTTAAAAAAAGGTAATTTATCTGTTTGCTTATCAAAGTAAAATTTACCATCAGTAATGCGATGTAATGAGATTCGGAAAACGTGGAAATTATGCATGTAGTATTGTCTTGAGAATCTGCAAACCTCTGACAGGAAACAAGCGAGACTGTGGCGGCGCTTTTTCGTCTTCCAACCTCGAACACTTAGTATCATCTTTATTCAAGTGCGATAACCAAGACATTTCAGGTCTAAAGGAAAAAAGTTGTTATGAAGGTGGAAAGTAGTGTAGTCTGTCTTTTTTCCCAATGTTTATGCAAATTTATCTTGAAGATGTCACATCTGCTCGTAAGCGGGAATCAATACGTGCATTATTTTCGTCCCCGTTCTCGCAGACACGTCCTCCCTCTTGTGCAATCGTCGTTGGAATCATTGTAATATTCTATCCCCCAGCAGAAGAGCGGCGAGAGCGTGTCCGTCGAGTGTCGTGCCTGGGGACGACATTGCTAATTATCCGACAATAGCTGTAATTCGTGTTAAGTGCATTGGTTCGACGTTACCCGTGTTTAAACGGGGGAAAACCGTTTCACCACCCGAAAAACACTAAAGCGGGTAAAAGTTCTATCCCCGATGTGACGCGAATATAAATATAAACCAGCGGGAAGATAAAAGGGTTTCAGCGAGCCGGCTAAATCCAGAGTAAAAGATCCATTTATTCAATGCCTAACGCCACTTATCAACTTATGACTGACCCCACTTTCTCTTTTCCACTCTTAGCCGACTATCATCTATATTAATGTTGCAGATGCGATATTTTATTCTGGTACTCTCGTATTCACGTTACAAAAAGTCTACAAAAAGTTTGTCAGCTTCAGAGAATTTTTGTTTAGCTATAATTACGTACAACGTTCAATCTTACAGACTCTTATATACAATTCTTACTTTTTCAGAAATAANTGAGGCAAATTATTCCGGGCAGTGGTGACACCTGTTCTAAGTTCGTCGACAGAGTTGTACTGCTTACAGTCTTGATATACCATCCTCGATAATTTTCCCCATACTTTTTCAATAATGTTCAAGTCTGGTGAGAGTGCAGGCCAATCAAGTTTTTCAATGCTGTTCTGTGAAAACCATTCTTTAACAATTTTTGCATTGTGTGTGGGTCCGTTGTCCTGCTGGAATATTGGAGTCCGTTCGCATAAATCGCTGAAACTAGTTTTTTCTTTGTCCGGTAATTTCTTGTAACATTCCGTATTGACTTTTTTTTGGAAGAAAACAAAGATTCCCTTTTTTATTACACCCAATACACCCCCAAATCATTAAAGATCCAAAAGAGCTTTAGTGAAGTATACTTCATTTTGCTTATTACATTTATTAGGTTTCTTGGTCCACTTGACCAAATAAATTCTTCTCAATTAATTAAGGTTTTGGTTGAGATAAAAATCACAAGCGGGATTCGAACCCACGACCTTCGGCTAAATACGCCGCTGTTCTACCACTTGAGCTATCGTAACTTCAATCGATTCGGCCACCAACTCCCCATTTCAACCTACAACCTTTCGAATTTTCCCTCCTTTTGCCATTTTTCAGAAGACTGTAATCTGGATTCTGGACGACATATGAAATGGTGTCCGAGTCGATCGAAGTCACGATAGCCCAAGTGGTAGAGCAGTTGTGCATTTAGCCGAAGGTCATGGTTCGAATCTCGCTCGTGCGCCTAACTTTTTCATTTCAACCAAAAAAACCTTACATCAAAAGGTTAATTAATTTAAAGAAGGAATTTCGTCAATAGACCAGTAAATATAATGGATTGTAAATAATAAAGAAAAGAAAAATAGCTCATATTCTCAAAAAAAAAAAAAAAAAAAAAAAAAAAACAATCGTATTATATTTGGTTGAATATTGTAATGCTGAAATGTGTCATAAAAGACGAAAATGAATGGCAATATAAAGACGGACAAAATTTAAAAAATATAGCTGTAAGAGTATCGGGAGGAGGCCAACAAAGTAAACTTTGTTTTCGGATATTCGGCCTATTTTATTCCGTCATCCGGACTCTGCTACAATACAAACAATTATCGGTGTTTTATATGATCTTCATAAGCATTAGTCAACTGACATTGACATAATGAATAATTTAAATAAAAGCTAATAGTTTCAAAAGAATTTTTAGCATCGGTATGGACCACTGAGATGAAACAACTAGCATTCCAGGAGGTAATAAACCCTTTTCTGAATATTTAGAAATAAACCTTTAATGACAATAATAACGATACTATAAGTAATTATTTTTAACAGTAAAAAAGGTAAGACCTTAAAAAAAATATTTTTAACATGTAAAAATAATTAAGAATAGAGCTACAGACCAAACTGCGTTGTTCTAGAAACTATTATTATTTATTATTATTATTATTATTATTATTATTATTATTATTATTATTATTGATGAAGATATCTTTTAGTCTAGATCTTTTAGACTATCTTCTTCCAAATAGATTTCGGTATCCGTCAAAAAGAAAGAAAATGATTAACTCGCACCTCGTTTTGAACGGGTTGTTGTGATTGACCAACTGGGATTTACTCCTGAGAAATCATTCGCAACACACCTGTTATATTTTTACGGTAATGTACTACGTTCTTTTAATTGATGCAAGTTGATGTAATTTATTCCGATTTTGCTGAAGCATTGGACAAAGTTAACCACAACACCCGAGTAAATTGATTTGGAACCGGATACTTTTATTCAAATCGTTTACTAGTAATGCCTTCAATGCTGAAAATATCACGTTTTTCAAGTTTGGGAAGGAGATTTCACTAAGTAAAGTCCTCAAAAATATAAAAGTGAGTATGTTCTTGGAATACTTATAAAATAAGCAAGCTTGATGAAATACCCAAAAACTTTGATAGAATAGCCATTGCACGAAACACAATTGAGTATTTCCAAAAAAACATGGATTTTGAAATGTGTTATTCTTTGAGCGACTGCTGTGTTTTCGCAAGCATGACTATTTTAATGGGAATGTTGTTTTGTGGAAAAACGTAGTTTGAAAAATAACTGTCAGATTTGTATTTTAATGACTCGAAAATTGAGAAATTACAATTTTATTTAAGAAAAATCTGACTGTAGACTAAAATCACAAAAATGTTAATATTTCAGAAATGACTCAAGACAGAAAGCTCGTTCGGTAGAACTTTATTTAGTTAATCCACCATGGCAGTATTGACATTTAACCCTGTAACATCCTGTATATAGTTTAAAAATCCTTAAATTGCATGATGTACAAACATAGCAATTTGCACCTAAATTTACAAAATATTTAAATATAATACTCCATAATTACAGCAGACTGTGTAAATATTAAATTAAAAAGAAAGGGGACAGTTATAAGCAGTGAAAAAAAAAATGGTTAAAGAGTCAAGTATATAGATTATTCACCCTTCGGCGATTCTATACGCACAGAGATTCATCTATGTTTCGGTTTCCAGGACTGGTATAACAGAGGTTGATGCGGATAAACAGGAAAAGGCGGAAAGCGGAAAACAGAAGGAAAAGTTAGAAAATTACACGTGAGGCGCAGCGCGAAAGCGGTTCAACCAGCCGGGGCGGCCATGCGGTTTTACCAACAGAACAACAGGTGAGCGGTCGACTTCGATTAATCGAATTCTAACAGGGGGCAAGCGGAACCTTTTTCTTCGGGAAGGGGCCCTCAAAATTAAGAGCCCAATCCAATAGCAATAATTATATGAAAATTATAAACATTTGGATAATGTACATAATAATGATACTCGGCATCGAAACCAGTTGTTATCTCCAAAGCACAAAACAAAAAAACATGTAGCAACTCTTTTTTACTAAAAAGCATTAGAATCGTTAACAATATACTATTAGAAATAAAAAATCTAAAAAATTTGCAAACTATGTATAATCATTTCATCTACCTATTAATATACATAAAAGATTTTTTTTCCGTCAAACAGTTAGTCATAGCCGACATACAACATTTTACTCTCTGCAGTTTTAGTATTTCTGCATTTTCCATTTCAATTTACTCTAAGTATTCAATGCTTATCTTATGGTTGCAATGACATCTGGACCCTCTCACATACCAGCACATACCAAAAATCATATCCAATCACTCATCACTCATCCAACTACTTACAACTCGCTAATAATGCACTCATTCGTCTATTCACATGCCATACTATATACGATTAAGAATAAATCAAGGGCCACCGGGGTACTCGACATTCCGCCGATGACCACCTCTCTCAATCATACCTTCGACGAAGCCCAGAAACAGGCCATCGGGTTACTGAAATGTTCCAAAGAACGGCCTGCTCTCATTCACACCAATCCCGCAAAGTACCGTTGCATATAACATCAATAACGCCAATAAATACACTCTGCACACATGCTATACTATGTAAAAATTTAAACAGGGGGCCACCGACTAAACGTAGGTAACAGACCGTTGCAGTACTTGGATATACCGTCGAACGGCCTGTTTTCATTCATACCCAATCATCCAGCATTCTCGCTAATAAATACTTACATTCATATTGCAAGTCTGCAAAGGGCAGATTATAATAATTCATACTCTTTCACTACTCGTACATATTCATACCATTTCTGCTGGTTGTCACTGTTATGTACATTTTTTTCCGTGTGTGGGTAGGCCTCACCATAATTCATATCCATATAAGTTTGCACAAAAACTTTACATTGTATTTACATAATTTTTAGTGTAATATATGTTTTTTTTAAATTGAAATTTAACAATTTTTTCTATATCAAATATTCTTTTAAAGTACGTCCACTAAGTCATTTGTTAAATTGTTATTATGTAATTAATTATTGGTTATTACTGCTTTTCTTTTCTGGAATTTTTTTCTTTTTGCTTTTATCTACTTCAAAATTTTTTGTTTATACACAATGTATTTTTGCAGTTATTATAAAATGAAATCATGCATTGTTTATAATGCAATTAAGTTAGGTCAGACAGTACGTTGATAGTATGTTGAACTCTACATGTTAAATTTGGTAAAGCATTTGCTTTTGTAAAATCGAACTCGTTGATTGGAAGAAAGGTCAATATGGCCTAAACCTGCGAGTATTACAAATAAACCGTTTCACTTCAGTTCAATTCAATTTTCTCTCTCGCGTGTGTGTGTCTAACGATGTGGGATAAGAAATACAAACATATCCTTGTAGAAATGATTTGTGGTGGGGTGAATGGTTAAACACTATGAAAAAAAATAAATAAAAACAATCTGTAGATATCTGTCCGTCTGAGTAGAACAGTTCCTTTTTGTTAGCTAGGAAATGTTGCAACTCCTAAATTTCTGATGATGGCCAAAATTATTGATTCTAGAATGGAATTCGTGAATTTCTGCCCATAGGTTTACGCGACGTAAGAATCAAGCATAGTAACATAGAACAAAAAATTATCAATAACGATGAAAATTTTTCACGAATCTTAAAACCTCCAAAACTGTAGTTTGATTAAAATTAATAGAAAATCAGGAACTTAGAATTAAAACCAACTTGATATATATACTTTTTATATTAGAAAGCAATTAATTTTTAAAATTTTAGAAATTTTTTTAGTATAATATTATGTGTGCACTTACAAAATACACAGTACAAACAAAATATACTTTCAGGACTGACGATATATTAATAGAAAGGCAACTGAATTGCAGTAAATTGTTTCATAATTTTAATTATTTTCTACTTGTTTTTCTTTTAAATAAATAGGCACTTTTCTATATTACTTCCTGTTCTGCAGTTCAATGTAAAAAATTGTATATTTTTTAAGTGAATCACAGTCACTTGGCTATAATTAAATTCTGTAGATCAAAGAAAAAGGGAATCTTTCTCCCCATAGACCCGAATAATAACACTGATACTCTTACATCTCATATAGCCTAGAGTATTTTTTTTTCTTTTTGTCCTTTTTAATTTAGCCAGTGGGATTTACTAGTGACGACATATGTACAGCATTAGTCGGAGGGTGGTCTTGTTTTAATTCCGTCCTGAGCTGCGAGCCCCGGGCTAGGATTAGGGCAATATGTCACTGTGCTTTGTTGCTTCGATTAATCATATTATTATTATTGCAATCACGTATGGCCTATCCGCTGATCCCTTGTAAAACGCGACTCCCCTTTTGACCCCAAATGGGAAATTCAAACTGCAATTCGAAAACGACACTCCCTAAGGAAATGTTAACATAAAATACACAAAGAGATCACCAAAATATTTCAGCGCTTACAAAAAGTCATCTTTTTGCGTTACATCAATTATTCGCATTTATCAATTTTGTAACAGAATATTACGCATAAAACTGATTAAATATTTATTTATCAAAAGTTTCAGCTAAAGAACTTTAAAAAAATTGTTATTAATTCTAGAAACGTCCTTAAGCAATAATTAATGTAGTTGCTATAATACGAAAAACAGCATATAGTTCTATATAACTCCTCACATGTGGCTTTTGTTGTCTTTTTTTGGTATGAATGTATTTATTTGCGTGCATGGGTAAGAGTGAACGAATTGGTCTGTGGCAGAATATAGAGTACGCCACAGACCAACCAAACTAGTTAGGTTGATTAGTGAATGTCTTTAGATAGGAGAGCGAGACATTGGTGTAATATCAATACCACGGTGACTCATAAATTCTAAATTGTAATACGGTTTGAAAGGCTTTATCTGTAAGAATGTATCTATTTTCCAGAGTGGTTAAGTATAGATGGACGGTTCGGTGGCGGAAAAAGAATACCCCGTGGACTTATCAAACTATTTAGGTGTGTGTGTGTATGCGCGCGCGCGAGTGTAAGAGAAGACGTCTATTAAGAAAGATGCTACATATGCGATGGGTCCGTAATTTCAGCAAAAAGGAAAATCGCCCATGAAGTAGCTACTAAACTATTACCATAGATCTGTAAGAAAAAAACACAGAAAAGGTGAAAATGCAGAGTAGCGCCGGCTATGATCATGAGCTGTTTACCAGCAAAAAAGTAGGTTTTTAATTCTCTGTAGGATAAAAAAAAAATCTACATTATTTTTATCAATCTTGTCCTTTTTCTTTTGATATGTATGCACGGTGAAATGGTGCGAGGTATTGTTATTTTTTGTGTCATTATCTCAGATGATAAACTCTTTATTTCCTTACTGTTTAGAAGAGGAGAAATTTTTCCCTTTAGCTCAAACATTAGTCTATTTTGCTTTCCTGTAAGACTTTCCTTTCTTTAATGAAATACAGCATTTCCCTCAAGGGAATGGAATTTAGGTAGGTAACTTAGCCTTTTCGTACCTTATAATTGCAGTACTTGTATACATTGGATATGTTCTGTGGTCTAGGTCTTCTCTAGCCCTAGTCGACATTAGTTACGTCGTAGTCCAATTTTTTAAATTTGTGGTGTACTATCTCCTCTAAATATATGTTTTTAGTCTTTTTGTTTTCCTTATAACTGGCTTACAGTATCAGCATTTGATGTGGTCTTTAGTTATCCTAGATTCCTATTCCTTTTTAATGTGACCATATTTTATGAGAAAAATTGGATTTGGTTTTGTTATTCCTAGTATTTTTAGCTCAGTTATCAGCTGACTGATCTGAAATCCCCTCATGACTTGTTAGCTATTTGAACATCCCAGGTTTTAAGGTAGGTTTTTAAGTAGTTCCAGACAAGATTTGAGTTGATCTCTAGATTTTTCTACAATAATAATTTATACGTTTATAAAATTGAAAACTCACATTTTTTTCTATTCTGGAACCACTGTTTATAACTATAATCTCGAAAAGTAAACCTCTGTGTATATATCATCTGACAAACGTTATACAAAGTGCAGAGACTAGAAGTTGAAAAGGACCCATTGCGCCTGCTGAGGATGAGCCAATGATTCCGAAACGCAGAAGAAAGATAAATTATGTACCACCTAAATACATAATATAAACCTCCCAAAAGAAAAAAATTTCTTTGAATTCCAACTTGTGATAAAGACAAATTTTATGTTGATGTTCAATAATCAAGCGAGAAGTAGAAAATATGTATTAATGCACTTAATGTAAATTAATCAAATACAGAATTTTATTTGTGTAATACAAGTACAGCAATGAGTGAAAAATATTCATAAAGAAGCGTTTTCCTGTCTCTTGTACAATTTCCACATATTTTTAATATTAATTAGCGGGTTAAAATTTAATTGGCACCTCTAGACAGCAATATAAAGATTTACCTAAATATCGACTCATTTTAATTAGAAAAAAAAATACTTTCTTATCGGTAGGTTGAAAGTCGTTTAGTTGTTTTGCATTACATTCAATGTTTATACATTGATAAAAGAAAGGTATAATCTGAGATAATCGAGGTAATAAAACCTCCAATAATTAGCATGAAATCCCAAAAATTCGTTTTTAGAGAGACGGTAAAACAGAGTAGAGAGTATCCAGTGGTGGGGAGCTTGGAAACTTGGCTGAAAAAGCCGTCCAAAGTTTTCGCTAAAGCCATCAAAGTTGATTCGGTGTTAAAACAGAAGGAATTGGTGATGTTGCGGTGTCGGAAAAGGGCCGCCGGTCGGGTTACGTAGTTGCCAAGTCGATATTTCCCGTCAGTAAATTCCGCGATCAAGTAAGTCCTTCGGCTTCGCAGTGACGAAGGAGCGACTTGGCCCTTTGTTGGAATGGTGGGTCGGCCATGTTTGTTCCCTTTTCCAACAATCGATATAGAACCGTCGGGGGGAGCCCGGCGTGGAGCGCTCGCTCTCTATCACTCCTCAACAGTCTTCTTTCGAAAAAAAATTATAAACGTTTCATCTGAAAAAGACAATTATCGCATTCTCCTGCCCTTTTATTACATTTACATTTGTCAGTGATTTAATATTTCCTATCGGTCAAGACATCATCATGCCGAATCTTATTTAACCTTCTCTCCACTCTAATTTTCAAGTTACTTCCTTATTTCTCTTATATATTTTATATCTCTGTATTTAACATCTCACTGCACAAATGATACTAATGTTGTCGTTATATTGATATTATTATAAATACATATACCGAAGGTACTTGTATGATCCAGGAACGATCAAATCACAACATACATCTAAACAATGTAAATATTGATATGCTGATGAGAGTGAAATTTTATGGCAAAAACTTCAATCTTAATGAAAAAATACTTTTTTTTTGTTAATTTATAAGTTAGATCTTAGTACAAGTCGTATTAACAAAAGTATTTAAACAATACGGATTTGCATGTCCGTTGCTGAAGTGAAGAGAAAGAGAGGACATAATGTTAAGATAATGCTACAAATAAAATAAATATATAATAATAAAAAAATTTAATAATACACATTAAAATAAAATACGTTTTATTTATTTTTTTAGGGGCGTCGGTGGCCACAACGGTTTGGGCGATGACACGGGCTGTATGGTGAAGGTCACGGGTTCGAATTCAACGACGCTGCATTTTAACCCGACATACTTACAAATGGGATATTTTTAAAAACACCGGCACCCTGGAAAAAAAAGATGGTATTTTAACTAAGAGGTTATATGAATCCTTGGGAACCATGTGTTGTTTGGACCAAAAAAAAAAAAAATGGCAAGTATGTCGGGTTTGAATGCAGGGCCGGTGGATTCGAACGCAGGACCTTTACCTTAAATGTGATAGCGCCGTGTCAACGCCTAAACCCGTCCGGCCACCGACGGACCTTATATATTTTTTTAATTTTTATTGCATATAGTTTTTTATTTACAATGTTTGTTTATATAAGTAGTATTCAGCGGGCTCCAGGGCATTATAGTTAACGAATATAGTTTTTCATATGAATAAAAATAAATATATTTTGCATTGTATAAATTCACTTTTTTCCACATCTTAGTGTATTTGTTAAATGTAAACAATGTTTGTAAATCCCAGGCCCTGAAGATGATCTGAATAAAGATCGAAACGTTGGCACGACAACGAAAATATTTTTCTGAAACCTACATCACATCAGACCTCATCTGACGATTTCTAAATAATTATCGATTAACGGTCACTAATCACCACCCATATGAATATAGTTTTGACCCATTTTGCGATTTTCCATTTTATTGATATTTTATTCATATTATACGTTCCATTAGTCTAGACTATGCTGAGTAAACAGTTTATACCATAAAAACGCTTAACAAATTGAAAAAGTGGCGAAATTAGGAAATGCGAAAAGACAAAACTGGGCGTTTTGCCCCATTTTGTCATTTTCCAAAGTTAACGACATTTTATTCATATTACACGTTCTGTTAGTCTAGACTAGGCTGAATAAACAATTTATACCATAAGAAACGGTTAACAAACGTAAAAAGTCATGAAATTAGAAAATGAGAAAAAGCCAAATCTGGGCGTTCGATTTTCCAAAGTTATCGCTCTACAGATACGGGGTAAATCTAAGTATGTTTAGGGTTACATATATGCAGTCTATCGGAGTCCAACGTGGAAACCGTCCAATTATTCTTAGACCAGAATTTTGGACTACCTGAAGCTAAGAAAAAACATACACAGTGTACATTTACATTGAAAAAACAATATTTCCTTTCTCTGTACATCAACACCCAGGAATTACCGACAGTACTTACCACCTAGACTGATGTGGAATGACATGAAGCATGACCTTAGCGACAACTTAAATAAAGACTTGGATAACTACAATGATTTTTCGGAACTAAATCATTTGAGGCTGTCAAATCTAAACTAACCCTATACAAGGGGTCTCTGCGCCGTCTTTTCGTTATTTTGTCGGTGCTCAGTGCTCGGTATTTCGTACATGGTAATGTACCTTTGGGGTTCCACCAAACTATCCAACATCCAGCGCATACATCCTTCTAATCAAAAGTCCTAATTCTCAGAAATGCTTTTTATGTAACCTTACTATCCATGACATAAACATGTATTTTTTCAAAGAACTGATCTTATTCGACTTCCTAAGTTCCACACAAAACTTTCGATCCAACTTCCCCCTGCCTAAGCCTTCTCTACATCCTTCCGTCCTGAGAATCAGCTAGGCCGCCTCATATTCAGCCTCAGAGAATTCCCCGCCCCTTAATCTCTCATTGAAGGCGGGTGCCAGAATACCCCAAATATGTGTCTCACTAAATTATGCTTTTTAATTCAAACATACATAAAAAAGTGCTTTCTGTTTCACGCCACCTTCACTGCTCATCACTAAAGATGGATCAGTGATATCTAAACCGGTGAGAATAGACGAACCCTGTTTTGTGATCAGGGTTAATTCCAGTTCCAGAAAGTGCTCAACTTCTCGAATATCAACCAAACCACCAACTTTATTGGAAAAGTTGTATTTGTAAAGGTGAGAGACCAGGACTAAAGGGTACTTGCAATAGATTGATTGCGCCCATGTCAGAAGTGTTCAATTGGACAAGAAAATGTCTTGCGATGTTTTTTGTCTCCAAATGTGTAAACATTGAAAACATGACACTTTTTGCAAATTGACTTCGTCTTGCGACGGATATAGCGAGTAGATCTTGATATTTTCTCTCCTGTATGACTAATTTAAGAGTCAAAGGTACAATTTACCAAAGATCGACCGGTTTCAAACTTGTGTACATGACGATTCTTACTTGACTATGACAAAATGTTGTTTATTTAAATGTTCACTAAATTCTCACTTTCTGTTCACCATGTTTTCACCCTTTGAGGCTTGTGTGGTCTGAATGTTGTAACTACTTCGGCAAAGTCCGCTCATTCATTCTATCTTGCTTTTTTACAGTCCCTTAACCTGCAGAGATGTTTGAGAATTTCGGCCAAATGATACGTGTTCAGTCTTGAATTAGAAACGTGTGTGATTCTGTGCAGTATCAATTCATTTTGTTTTCAAACGTGTTTTACCTGTGGTTTATGCGCTTTCCTGAAAAGATGTGTTCATCGTTTAAGTGTTGTTTGATTATTATAGGCATCTATCTACAAAAGTCTATTTCGATTAGACTATCCTACCAAATAACAAAAAGATAATAAGCATTTACGATGATAATCAAAAGAGTTTTTTTATTTTTTATACATTTGATTTTGTCTTTTTTCTTAGAATACAAAACCAGAGCAAATCATCAACGGCCGATTTGTAAGCCCCAAATTGACCAGGACTTTCTGAGAGCGACAAGAAAAACTGATTCCATTACGTTTTTATTGATGCCAGTTTATGTTTGGTCGTAAAGGAGTGCCTTCCAAATTGCCAGTGCGGTATAAAGCGGTGAGTGAATGAGTGAGTTGCTTTAAGTCTCTTCTAAATTATCGAATTATCAAGGTGAACACATTCGGTAAAGATATAAACGAATAAGGAAGTTTTATATTCCAGGTTTTTTTTAAAGTTGGGGTTCGACTTGAAACCAAATCAGGAAAAACGTTTATTAATTTAAAAAAATAAAGCTGTCCATTAATGTTAACAAAATCGAAGACTACAGTAGAGATAAGGAAAATATTGTGGATGGACTAAGATTTCACTGCCAAAGCTACTTTTCATAGTCTGTATCGGGCAATGTCACGCGACAGGAGAGGATCATTCCTGTTCATTATTGCTGGCCGTGTTTTGGTCAGATTTAGTTGCATTAAATCAAGTTTTGGGCACTTCGTTTTGTTTCGTCCCTCTGTAAAAATGATACGATAACTTTACACTTATAATATGATTGTTTTGCTATGAGACCAGGTGAGCGATAGACATTTAATATTCAAGATCTGACAAACTTGATCTTATTAATTTTTTGCGTTGTTATGCACAAAATATCTTATTTTTGGTCATATAAGTATTTGATCTAATTATTTGGTCTTGTAGATAAATACAATGATGTTTCAGAATTGCAGTCCACGTTTTGTTGTTCAAAATTTTAATTGTCTGGAACCTGTAATTTTACCAGTGTTGATTTGATAATGATTTTCTTCTACAACTTCCTTAAAAAAAATGATCAATGATCGTGAAGGTCTTCCCCTGACAAAAACTTCTATAGTAAAGGCCAATTATTTTGTCATTAGAAATCACTAGGACCAACAATCTAAAAAGATCAGTACAGTTTGAGCCAACTAATAAGAAAGTAGAAATCAGTGAAAAATGTATTAAAAAATAGCGTTTCCACTGTCACGGTTTTTAAATGAAATCACAACATTAATGTATTCTTGGAAAGAAAAACTAAAGTTATTATTAACTAGAGAATTAACAAGTGTTTATTATAGTTTGTAAGTGTTAGGCAGGGAATGAACAGGTAACGGACGAGGTAAAAACTAATAATCACATTAACTAGTAACTAATAGTTTACTATGTATTTGTTAAACATATGCCACCTATTTAAAAATTCAGGAGCTGTATTCTTATTTCACTGTGAGATCCGGTTATCTTAGACTTGAGATGCTATGGGCAAACACAGTGAAGATGAAGAAATGCCGAAACGCGTATGAGAATCCAACTCAGCGAGAAAAATCAGCCAAAATGATTAATAACGACCAAATTTATGTTTTGTACCTTTAAGTTAATATATAATTTATAACATTACACGCAATTTTTTTAGGGTTTTTTGTTGAATGTAGTGTAGCTTTTAAGTATAAAATAGGCTAAAAAAACGTTTTCTATAAATTAAAGTCCAAAGTAACCGTATTGTATAAAAGTAATGTGATATACACACTAAACTATCTTTCATGTACTGCCAAATATTACGGCAAACCAAAATATTAATTAATGAACCAATATCTGGACTCAATTCGTAAAGAAACCCACATAAGACTGGAACTGCGTTGTCTCATCATGTCAGCCACACCCATTACAATTTTGACTGGGATAATGTAAAAGTTACGGATTGTGAATAGGCAGAAGGCTAATTAAAGAAATGATTTATGTACATAGGGATGAAAGTATTGCAATTATACTAAAGGCATAAAACACCTCAGAGTTTTATAGCACGGTATTGAATTATTGGAACTACTCTATTGTTGTGATCTCTGTAATAGTTCTTGTCTTCTGAATGATGCTATATTGTTAATTGTTAAATCATATTATTGCTGATTTAAATATGGGAAATGGGTTTGAGAGCTGGCTACACTGCGAGAGGATAACAATTTAGAGGTATATTTTACTGGTTTCATGTTAGTGTTGTAGATTCTAGTGTCTTTTTTTATTTCGTAATTATGGAACAATGGTAGTCATGTAGTTGCAACATATTTTGATATATAAGAGTATCGCTCTTGAGTTTTTACTATTTTCAGCGTCATGTTGGACTGCGTTTAAGATTAACGAATTAGTGGTTATTTAGTTATACGCTTAAACGACAATAGAATCTTTCGTCTGAAGGTTCTAACGGGCTGCAAATGTAGGCCGTTTTGCATTGTCCCTGTTATAATAATATATAGAAATAACATTTGGTACATGCACAAATGAAATATTTATAGTCATTAAAGCAGAATAGCACACCGGTGGCTTGAGTTCCCTTCAGTTCATTTATAGGTTTTCAATATTTAACGTGTTTGGATACATGCCATCTCGATAATTGGGAACGGTGCGATTTCTTTTCAAGCCGGATTAAAACCTAGTGTTCATTCCATCCCCGTTTGAATAATTAATGTCATTTTGAAAAGCCCAATCTCGTAAGGGTTGTAATATTCAAGAGGAAGAACCGTCTCTTTCAACAAGACACCCATTTATCACAATTAGAAATTAATCTTGACAAATACATTTTTCAAACTGGTTCCTCCCCCGCCTGGGCCGCCACCCCATTTCAACACACGGTGATTTCCGCTGCAATAAACTCACTCGTGCCCCATTCGTCCCGATAGCTGGATTCGGCTGGATCCACGTTTGTTGGGGGACTAGGGGGTTTATTAGACTCGGCACCCCTCCGGTCGGGCCGCCCCCGCTACAGACGGTTTAAGTATCATTCGCTATCTTTGAACTTTAGTCCTATCCCAATGAGTCATTCCTACCTTCCTCCCCCGAGCCGATATTTATGGTTTTTCATCACGATGCTAGCATCAGACAATGATTTATGGGACCAGGTATTTTCAGGAAAGTCTCTTTGTAAACGGGCCGTAGATCGTTTTGTCTATTGTGGTCTTTTATGATGCAGTGCCCTGATTCATGAGCGAACATCTTGTCACCACTTTCAACCGGTGAGAAAACCTATAGAAGTTTGGAAAATATGCCACGGCTTTTATGAATTAAACGTACACAAACACGATCCATCCTCTCAAATTATCTATTATATTATACAAGCTCTATTTAATTATAATTAAAATATTATTCACATAATTCCAATTTGATTAAATGTACAAATGGATGTGCTTATTAAACAAAAAATTCATTAAAAACCGCAGAAAATATGTTAGTACCATACAAGTTTGGCTTCAATGTGTGAAAGATGGGATGAATTATTAAGAATTGATAGATAATAAATTGTATAGAATCGATGAAATTTAAATTCAAATTAATTTATGTTAACAATATCGTAAATTCATACATGATTATTGTGATAATACCAAAATATATTTTTCTCTATTTCGTGCAGTCTTAGTGTTTTTTATTTTCCTTGGTTATCGTGTGCTCGTGATATAATTGTGTTATATAATTTTTATATAAATGTTTAATACTAATTCTGTACATATGTATAATGATTTTAAGTTTTTAACAGTTTTTATTTTATTTATCTGTAAATATAGTTATTTATTATGAATTTGACTTGCTCTTAACATTTATAATCTACGTCTATCTTAAATAATTCGTTATTAGTTTTTCAGTATTTTTCCTGGAACGGTAAAAGGTACTTTGCTAGGTAGAGATCCTGTAACTCAATACTTCACTCTTCCTGATGGAGTGTTGTCTGGAAGAAGCACAAGCGGTTTCTGACATTGCGTTTTGTCGAATTACCCCTTACCCATTACTTCAGTGGAATAAACTACCACGCTAAAAAATGGCAGCATTTACAGTTTTATGCTCAAAGACCACTAGATATTTGTCGTCCCATGATATACGCGTAAGGAGGTGTCGGTGGCCGCAACGGTTTAGGCGTTGACACGGGGCTCATCGCTGTAAGATCAAGGTCTCGGGTTCGAATCCAACCGGCATAATAATAAATGGCCTTTTTTCTTTTCAAAAACACAGGCATTCCGGGGATTGATATAACCTCTGCTGTAGCAAACCCCGTTAAAAAACACATAACAAAAAAACAGGTTGATTTTATTTGATGTCTCATAACGTTCATAATTAACCGAATACGGGTTTCTCGAAAGCGTCATGTACTAGCAGATTACGGCGAAGTCTTTGCCGTAAAGATCGCACTGAGTCAGAATTACGTATCAAAATCAACAACGTCCAAATAGTGCAATTGGACATTAAGATTTATTATTGTAGGATGAAAATAAATGTAGCTGTTGAGATAGAATAAAGCAATTGAATATAATACAAAAGGAATTGATTTGGATTGACAAATCGCAACGATAATCCAGTATACAAAACCAATAAACATGCT
This sequence comes from Cimex lectularius, assembly GCF_000648675.2. Taxonomy (NCBI): domain Eukaryota; kingdom Metazoa; phylum Arthropoda; class Insecta; order Hemiptera; family Cimicidae; genus Cimex; species Cimex lectularius. The sequence goes on along the minus strand of NW_019392767.1, from coordinate 802,738 downwards.
AATGCTAAAAAATTCCAATTTACTTTCCAGCCGTGTCAATTAAACTGCTCTGGCAATCTATTTTTTATAAATTGAGTATGGGATTTGCATTTGCATAAACTTCTAATCCATCGGATAGTAGGTGGTTTGGTAGGGTGAGCACGTCAAACTTGGACCCTTCCATCCCATCACCCTGAAACTCCCTAAGTCCATATTGTGATTTGTAAAGTTATAATGCGATCAGTTGTTCTTTCCACTCGCGGAGGCGGGTCACGTAAGTAAATAACCGGGGAAAAATGGTAAACAGGGAAAAGTTCAGGGCACCGCGCGTCCCCGACGCCCTTCCGCCCTGCACAAAGTACCCTATTGTAATTTCATTCGATTTTTAAACTTGTTCCATTCCAAGAAGTAATGTTCACTCGAAAAGCATCGAGATAATGTGCTACTTTCAACTAACTTTTTCATTTTAGACAGATGTGCTGCATTTTTAAAGGCGACGACTTTTCCTGCGGGTCCGCCTTTTCCAACAGATTTACTCCTTGGGGTGGTTAACCTATATTATTCGAATCAGACAGTTTTAAACTTGCGACCTTTATCATGAAAGCGGTAGGAATTATTTTCGTATTACTAAATCCGTCGGGAATTTAAGTTTATCACAAATTTCTGCGGATTAAACATTCATAATTTAAACGTAATCTTGGTTCAATCATTTAATTAGATTTTAATAGAGATTTATATAAATCTAAGCTACATCCTAACATTTTACCTAGATTATAATGGCCTAATTTTGATTATAAAACACATTTAATTAAAAACAACTATATTAAAACTTGAAAGGACAAAACAAATTAATGTTAAATTGAACTAATATGATGTAAAAATAAAATCCTTTGTAGTAAAAACAAATAAACACAAGGAAAATCCATTTTCAGCATCACCTTTACCGCAGTTCATCATTTTTGCATTAAGTAAAGCATGAAGTTGGTTTATATCAAGTTTATAATTGTATTATCATTTACTTGCTTTGCGTAATATTCATAATTTTAAAAAACAGTAAGAGGGAACTAATTTTTATTGTCAATTTCTAGGCTCGTAAACCCCAAGGTCGTGGGATCGATTCCCACCGTCGCCCTTAGAATTTCTTGACCCTTTATCGATATTGCTGCTAATTTTTAAAATATAAAGCCATTAATGAATAAATATTATTTCATCATACTTTGTGTAATGTTAAGGAAATTTAATTAAAACTAATTAACAACGTTAATAAATTAAGTAAAAATTCTCTCCCTCATTCTCTCTCTCTCTCTCTCTCTCTCTCTCTCTCACTCTCTCTCTCTCACTCACTCTATCTCTCTCTCTCTCCCCTCTCTCTCACTCACTCTCTCTCACTCACTCACTCTCTCTCTCTCTCTCTCTCTCTCTCTCTCTCTCTCTCTGTCTCTCTCCCCCTCTCCCCCTCTCTCCACCCACTCACCATCGCCCATATTCTTTCTCTCTCTTCCCCTCTCGCCTCCCCACTCTCCATCGCCCATATTCTTTCTCTCTCTCACCCCCTCTCGCCATCCCCACTCTCCATCGCCCATATTCTTTCTCTCTCTCTCTCCCCCTCTCGCCATCCCCACTCTCCATCGCCCATATTCTCTCTCTTTCTCTCTCTCTCTCTCTCTTTCTCCCGTCTCCCCACTCCCACACTCAATCTACACACACTGTCTCTCTATCTCTCCCCTCCCCGCTCTCCCACTCACAATTTACACACACACTCTCTCTCTCTCCCTCCCTTCTCCTACTCTCAATCGCCTACATTCTTTCTCTCTCTCAAACTACACGTACACCCACTCTCTCTCTCTCTCTCTCTCTCTCTCTCTCGTCTCCCCACTCCCACTCTCAATCTACACACACTCTCTCTCACTCTCTCTCTCTCTCTTTCTATCTCTATTTACCTTTCCTTTTAACTCTCTTTCTCTATCCCTCTCTCTCTTTCTCTCAACAATCCTATATATCTGGGTATAAGCATAAGCAGTTCCCTTGAAATAAAAACCTCCAAATATTGAATCTATCCTTGGAGAGATTAAAATAAATTTAGTAATCATATTTAATGCGATTAAAATAAAAAAGCTGTCATGATAAACGGCCAGTGGAATAATTCACGCCGTTGATCTCTTAACTACATATAGTTAGCTTACATAGATATTTTGAGCCAGCAGTTTTGTAAGTAAATTAATGGAGAAGATATGCGTCTGCCAAATGTACTTGTGGTTTGTACTTCAAAAAGAAGAAATACCAGGCAAAACAATTTTGTGCTACTTATAAATTTTTGACTGCTATTATCTCAATGTAAAACTATACCGAGCATGAGCTAATATTATTGACGGGAAATTCAAAGCATGCTTTTCTGCTAATTACCAGAAACAATTTCTCTCACATTCCCGTATTGGCTTTTCGAATTCCCAGCCTGTAATCAAAAGGTTTGCCCCGTGACGGGTAAACACGATGTTGAGCCATTTACGCTTCCATTTGAGGGTCGGGCTATGAGGGTGAAAGTCAAAACCGTAGACAGAAATGGCTGCTAATTGGCGTGTCAGCGTGAAACCGCCGCTCAGTATGATCATGGCAAAAATAGGCACATATATGCGGAAAATATTACAACAATACAACTGTTTAATCCGCGGAAAAACGGATTTTAATCCAATCCACATTGCTACGTAATTACTTCAATGTAACAGCTAATTTTTGTACGTTGAGTAATCCTATAGTTGGCTTTTATACGTAACTGTTTCGGTTAAGTTGACAGAGTCAGTTGTATAAAAAATAGGTAGATTAAATGGTATTAGTTGTAAGTTAATGTGGTTTTGCGTTATAATGGTTGAAAATGGCAAAAAGAAGAAAAATTCGAACGGTTGTAATTGAGATGGAGAGTTGGTGTCCGAGAGAATCGAAGTCATAATAGCTCAATTGGTAAACCAGCGGCGTCGTGGGTTCGATTCCCGCTCGTGACACTGACTTTTTTTATCTCTACCAAGACCTTACGTAGAAAGAATAATGTATTATTTTTATTGCAATTTGTATCATAGTTTGGTTATTGTCAAGGATTTGATGTGTCTGTCTTCTCTGAGGAGCTGTCAAATCAGAATGGTAACTGCCTAGCGAACTAACACGTCCACCCATTACCAGATTTTTCAAAACGATCAGCATATTCGCATGTATATACATAAATAAATCAGATTTATTTTACTGATTGTATGATTTTGTCAGTACAATTAGTTTGGCCTATCCGAAGTCAACGAATTATAAGCCAACTTCAATAAGAAGTGTATAACATGATTCCAGTTTAAAACTTATGTTTAATATAGATATATATAAAAAATTCGAGTTGATAATTTTATTAAAACATGCAAATAAAAGATATCCTATTATACGGCTTCGTTTTGAATCACGGTGAAACTAGTCGAACCCTTAACAAAGGAGTTTGCGCTCTTTTTTTTAAAGAAAAAACCTCTAGATCGGATTATTCAAATTAGATTAAGGGTATAATTGAAAGCGTTCTTGGACCTAATTTTTATGTAAATTCTTTTATTCTGTAAGGAAGGACCTCAAAGGGGGACGACGAGACATTATTTCTAATCTAATCCGCAAGGCGAGGGCTGTAAATAAGAAATCCCCAGCTCTCCTCTAATTATTGAGGCGGTGACAAAAATCCAGCCTTCATCCACAGGAGGTTGATTGTTTCCGGTAGTACAAATACATTTTGAGGGATAATCCAATGAAAGGTATTGAGTGAAGTATGAAAGGAAACCAATCATCAGATAAGACTTTAAAAAAACGCAATTAAAAGATATGACTTGATCGATTGTTCATATGATAACAATTTATTATATGAACGTTCTATCACTATTTTATTTTAACGTATGAAATGTTTATATCCTATTCCGTTATAAAAAAAGCATTAAACGTAAAACACGAATACAAAATAATTTTGATATAAAATGAATAAATAATACAGAACCATTTGATAGACAGTTATTACAGCATTCACTGTCTGAAATAGCAATAAAAATCGATGAGGTGTTTAAATGAATAAAACTGTAGGGAAAAGGGTCTTTGATCGGCATACCTCTTAGAGTAGTTTTGAAAAATTTGTACGCACACGTCCTCGAGAAACGTTTTCAGTCTCCCACAGATGATTATTGATAAGGCTATAACAAGCTATAATCAAATCCAGGCCCCATTTCATGCCAAGAAATGAACAAAAGTGATGAAGTGAAGATGAGTGACAGATGAAAGAAACATGACAAGAGAAAGTTACAAAAAGAGAATTAAACCAACCATATCGAGAAAAAATCGCAGCACTGGCATAGATTGGAGACAGACTAAAATCCTACTATCCAAAGACAAGTATGAAAACAAATTACAAAACTTACAAACCATGTCACACAATTATAGCTACAACATAAACATAATCAACAAAATAATGCATACACAAAAACAGAACAACACCACAAAAATAGACACTAAATGGATCAAATTCAGAGAAGGAAATAAACGTACAAAATGGCTCACTTATTCATCAAATAAAGCCGGGAACACACCCGATGCTACGCCATGCGACGCTACCCGACGCCTTGCCACGTTTTGGTGGGGTGTGCACATCTAGCCGACGCAAGCACACGTCGCGTACAGTCCACAGCGTCTATCACAATAATCACTATCAAAATCGCCACGCATGTTTCATTCTTAATGCACTATTTTGAGCAAAACTTTGTAATAAATTGTTAGTTAAATTTTATGAGCATAACCATCTAATAAATTGTTTGTTAAACTTAATTGTTTTAAATAAAGTTACTCCTAACCATCATAATTAAACAATGTTTATAACAACTTATGAATTTTTCATCTCGTTTAATTTGGTTTACATTAACATAACATGTTGTAATTAATATAACGACAAAATTACATGTACTTAGTTTGAAATAAATTACAAAAAATATGAGTGTCCTGTTCTAATGCTACCCGACAAAAATGGTGTAATTTTACGAGCAAAACTATGAAATAAATGGTTAATTAAATTTTATGAGCAAAACCGCGTAATAAATTGTTCCAATTTTAGTATATGTACCGCCGAAGCGAATACAATAAATTGTTACTAAAATTCATTATATCAAAAAATCGTATTCCGGTGTTTTGATTAATTTTCTATCAAACCATTAAAATTAATTTTTTTAAATAAAAACTAAATAATTTTTAATCATAGTTAATTTAGTTTTTATTAAAATAAGTATGTTGTAGTTAATATAACGACAATAATACATGTAGTTTGAATAAAAATATGAGTATCCGGTTCTTTTGTCTTCGACTGTACTCGATGCGACCCGACGAAAATCTGGCCAGTGGGGATCGCAGAGCGTCGGGTAGGTTAGCGTGGCATAACATCGGGCAGATGTGCCCGGAGGTAATGCAACCTTATGGAAAATCGGAGTTTGGATTTGCGTCGGGTAGCATCGGGTAGATGTGCACGGGGGTAATGCAACCGTATGGACCAAATCGGAGTTTGGATTTGCGTCGGGTAGCATCGGGTAGCGTCGCATGGCGTAGCATCGGGTAAGTGTGTTCCTGGCTTTAGGCATAAAACCAGCACAGAAAACCTGACAAAATCAGCCATTCAAGTGACAAAATTCCAACATACAGCATGCCCAACAATTGTGTGATTACCTCCTATGGAATACTCATTAAACAAACCTTACAATTCACCGCAGTAATATGGATAAATAACAGTACAAACTTATGGACTAGACTATAACAAAAACAGACGACAAACTATATTTCGATATATTCAAAAAAAAAAAAAAAAAAAAAAAAGCAACTGATAACATCAGATAACATAGCCGACTCAAAATGGCAGCATGAAGTGCATGACAGACAGACTAAAACCAATCCCACTAACCAAAGGCAAATGAGAAATCAATTAATAAAAACACAAACCATAGCACATAATAACTTCCGCAACTCAATCACAATCAATAAAGTACTAACATACATATATAGGCAAAGAAACATACAAATTATTAATCTTGTGACAAATTAGTCATAAATATAGCTCTGAAAACCCGAAAAAAATCAGCGAAGATAGTCAGATTAAGATAACCTAAGATAAGACTAAGATTAATAATTTAATTAAATATTAAATTAAATAATCGTAACAATGACATAAATAATCCTTTTTAAAAAGATAATTCCTACTCACAGTAAGTTGTTTTGTAACGATCTGGATTTCAAGCCTTTTAGCTCATCATCAGGTTGAAGGACTTCTAAAACCACGTCTTTCGACATGAATTAACTTCCACGGAGAGCTTTCGTGAATGTATACTTCAATTTAATTACTAAAATTTGAAAAATGGGAAATAGGAGGGAAAATTCGAGAGGCGAGGTTGAGATGGGAAGTTAGTGTCCGAGTGGATCGAGGTCACGATAGCTCAAGTGGTAGAGCAGCGGCGTATTTAGCCGAAGGCCTTGGGTTCGAATCCCGCTCGTGACACTGACTTTTTTATCTCAACCAACACCTTTCATAAATATTAATTAATTGAAAAAGGTTAAATGCTCAATCGGGCCACGAACTGTAACTAGTCTTGAATGTTTAAACATAAAGAGGTGCTAATGCAAAAACTGTATAGTGTAGACTTTACTCCTTTAGATGTTTGACCCAATTTGTTCAAGGAAAACTATTTATAAAGCTTTGAAGAAACGATATTGCGGTGCAACGTTTTGATAGCATCCCATGGTGAAGTAGAAATTAAAGGAACTGACTGAAAGATGGGCAATGACATTGGATCGCAATCGGCAAAATTTCAATCTTAATTTTACGGTTATATTAGATAAATATGTTTTCAATTTAATTTGATACAAAAATGAAACGTGAAAGTGAGTTATACCATAAAATTTATGTTTACTCTTGTGGTGTAGGATTAGGGTAAGGATCTGGACAGTGTTCCCGGTTAGGTAAATGTCGGTATCCCAAGGGAACTGTTACTGCCGGGTAGCGGGCATTCGCTCTAAATACGTGACCTCTCACAAACCGCCAATCTCGCCACGGGAAGAATACGACCGGCCCTTTGATTTGTTGGGAGGAAAGGGGCCAACTTTTTCCTTTGGGGTTTGAAACTGGCCCGATAGTTTATCGCAACGACGCGGGTGCAAATTAAAAGTTGGAGTTGTTCCGATTTCGCCTTCGTGTTCTTATAAACTCGGACGGAATGAAGTAAAGAGGTAAATTCCTTTAACACTTTACCATTTATTTAGAAATTTTTTTCGGACATTAAAATTGGGTGAAATGTTGCTGTGGTACGCTTTGTATCGAGTGTATGTATGAGAGAGAAATGAGTGATCATATTCAGAAGAGGATTACTCGTTTCAGTTTTAATGGGTTCAGTCATTAGTGAGATATATGTATATATATATAAATCTGGTATATAGAAGGTGAAGATATTAAAACAATAAAAAGTATTAATATTTTGGTATACGTAGAAATTGAAACTTAAAAGTTCAGCTAGTCCTTAACACTGTTTTGAAAAATATCGTTAACAACAATAAAATGCTATATTCAGCAAAATTAAAAATTACAATTAATTAAGGCTTTTAGCTGAGATAAAAAAGTCAATTGGACGAGCGGGATTGGAACCCACGATCTTCGGCTTGATACGCCGCTGCTCTACCACTTGAGCTATCGTGACTTCGATCCACTCGGACATCAACTTCCCATCCGAGTGGATCGAGGTCACGATAGCTCAAGTGGTAGAGCAGCGGCGTATCAATCCGAAGATCGTGGGTTCGAATCCCGCTCGGGCCATTGACTTTTTTATCTCAACTAAAAACCTTAATTAATTGTAATATATTAATTGGTCAAGCGGACCACGAAATTAGGGAATTTAAAAATTAAAAATATTTTATTATTTGGATATCGTGAGATGCGGTCTGGTGTGACGTAGGTTTAGAAAAACATTTTCTTTATCGTGCTAACGTTTCTATCTTTATTGAAATCATCTTCAGGGCTCAAAGTGTTTTTTTTTTCTGTGTACGTGTCATAACTGTGTGTCGTGTTGACAGTGCCAGTGAGATATTTATGTAAAACATTTAACATCAGATTATAAATATTCCAACTTAATTTCTTATAAAATTATTATAAAAGAATATCCTAGTTTAATTAAACAATATTTTGATTGTTGATTGAAAATTTGTGATTTGTTTTGAATCAAATTTTAATTTAAATGAGGAATATTTATGAATGGCCCAAACGTTTTAATGTTAATATAATTTAAATTAGCACACATGCTTCAAAGGAACTTAACAGTTAAAAACAATGAACTCTATTAGAATTGAGTAGGGATAAGAAAGATCACAATTATTTGACTGTCCCTATTAATATATTGACTGAATTTTTAAACCCTTGGGTGATCTGTTAAATTTAAATAAAATTTTTCGCGTCCTTTTGTTTTGTGTAACAATCGCAGTCTGTACCATTTTATGGACGTCTGCCCTATTATAGCTAAAACTCTATTGTCCAGAGATGATTTCATAAATGATATGAAAAGTGAATTTGATTGAAAGTTTATTTCGTTACTTATAATTAATTTCATTATATGCATTCGACGAAGGAGTCAGACCGTACCCTGTCGGCCTCGCCGTTAATGTTGAGCGTGTGGCTTGGCGAGCATGGTCTGAAGTTTGTCATACCTCACGCCGTTGGAATGTAAAGACTCGTTATTGGTCGAGCTGGGTCGGCCTTTCCCGTGATTGTCGATAAATAGTCCGATATCAAAGACCTGGGGCTCGAAGGAAGACAAGCCGCAGTATGGCTCGAGCAACCGTTCTCACGATCTGTTGTGGTTTGTTGCAGTTTTGCAGGTTTATTCTGAACCGAATTCATTTTTTAACGTCATCATAATAAAACATTGTACTAGCGTTGATCTTTAAACCCAAACTGACTTCATTCGGAATACGACAGACCGCGACAGATCACAAGTCTGTGAGTACGCTCGTCAAGCCACACGAAGTTGGAACAAAGCTTTAGACTACAACTTCAGTCTCCAACGCATGCAGCGCTTAAACAGAGGTACATTATCGTCCAATTTTAAATATATTTTTTCTATTTAAATACCATTCAATAAGTCGTGTGGATTACTCGATATTCCTCCATCACCACACATACTATATACCTAATCTACTGGAAGGCCGATTGCACGCGCGGTCAATATACCGTCCTCATTTTACATTCACGCTAATAAATACGTAAAAACCATGATTTCCTTCAAAAACAGCAGATCCAAATGCCCGTTGCCGTGCTAAAGGACAATAATCATATCAGCCGGCATTCTTACACGCTGCCTTTATGTAGCGAAGGAATGACCCCATCCGATTAAGTGTGACACATCCAATAACCTTTCTCGGCATGATGGATTCTACGTGGATTTGGGCAAAAGGAAAGTGTCCGTGTGCCATCCTCGCTTGTCCTATTAATCGGGTGAGGATGATCTATCTTCTACAAAGCACATACTCCGATGGACATCTATCAATCGTGTCCTTTCTCCTCGGGAGCTTCTCTGCCAGTCCGACCCACCGATGCTGTTAATTATTTTTAATCATATTTTTAGTGCATTTTTAATGTTAGAGGAACAGATTGCTGTAGTCAGGGCCCGAAGCTGAGGCTTTTCCACTTTACCCGCCTCATCCACCATTTCTTTGTATTCCCAAACTAGACTTATGTATCCGGGGACATAGGCAACAACAACGCAGCAACCGTTTTGTCGAAACGCTCTGTTCAGTGTATGATTCCAACACGACGAATTGCCCACCGTTGTCTTTTACCAAAAACAATAACCTTGCAGTCCTTGAAGACAAGGTAGGCACAGTGCTCTCTATCTTAAATTATCTCAAGCGCTCGTATAATTCCGTCGTGTAAACACTACAGTTTTTTCCTGTATAAGGTGCACGTCACAACCTCGCATTCGTCCCATCCGTGAATACGGTCAACCACCATCAGCCTAATCACTGATTCATGCAAACGCACAACCACATTCATACAGTGCATAACATATTGTATAATAAATAATTTATACATACAATACTTATAGATTAAATAATGAGACTGTCGTTTCCCCGAAAAATCAGAATAACAGACCCAACAACCTCCAATACCCCCTTTTTATGGCTAGTACCATGCCTGCTCACTCCCTACGAGGGGAGAAGGTCGGGCACTGCTCGAGTGTGACATACTTAGCGACTTTATCTACAAGGGGGACACTCACGCTGGTTTTCATCCAAAGGCAGGTGACGATGTGTCAGACAAGTATGGCCCATCCTCAATCAGGTAAGCACGATCCTTTCCTTTCGTTTCAGACTCTCGTGGAGCCATCGTTCAGTTTAACTCGCTTAACTAGCAGGGGCTTCTCGGGCGAATAAAACATGATTAAATTGCTATTTATTTTTTCAGGGGCTTGACAAAAATAGTAACATCTTTTATCTTATACATTTTGAATTACGTTTTATACATTTTGAAAAGTTAGTCTATTTTTAACAAACTAACATGGAACTATATAATATTTTGTCTTGATTTTTATTAAACGATGTCAATATCCGTATTATTGGTTAGTTAGTTGTTAATGTTAGTTGATCCTGTGTTCATTTCGCCCCGTCCAGGGATTTTTAAGTGTTAGTGAAAATAACAACAATTTAATTTTTACCTTCAAACCCCCTCCGCACGTTTACCACGGTACACCCTGACAACGCGATTCCACACACTTTCTCCCTCCAGTCCAACCCGAGAGAACAAAGAGAAATGAGAGTAATCAGCGCAGCCTCTGTGTTATTTATCTGATACGCGCGGACAATAACGGGAAGGGTCACCGTTTTTAACACTTTTGTCCCTTCACCTTTTGTCTTCAGCAGTGGACGCCTTTTCTTCCTCCTGGCGCAGAGCGCGCGTGAAATTAATAAGTGAAATTTCCATACGAAAGGGAACCGACTCCGTGTAAAGATAAGTCGATATGTACGTACAATCTCCCAGCAGTGATAATTAAAGTAAAATTAAAAATAAGTGTAAGTATCATTAAAATTCGTTGCTCTATTATGTTAAAATTAAATTAAAAATTCTTTGCATTATGTCTTAATGTGTATTAACCGATTGTGGGAAAAGATCTCTTTTTTAAGTAGAAATAGTAACTAGAACGTAAAGTCTCACAAGTTTTTTAATTAAAATATACATTTGTGCTAACTTAAAATCACATCACCTACGTTTTAAATAAGCTCTCAAAAACGTTGAACAAAATTATTTATAGAATTACAATTTGAAATTTGATCGTTACCGATCATTTTGGTCTGCTTATCCTCAGTGGGCTTGTCTGTCCAAATTCCAAAGGCGACAAACAAAGATAACGTCGACACCCACACTCATGATAAAAGAAAGTTGCACAGAAACCACACAGATCAAATACTGAAGACGACGAAATGCAAAAACGCGTCTGACAAACCGACACATTGCGGTGTAACAAGTTAACTTTTTAATATAATTACTTCAGTCTACATTTTGCATCAGACTCTATTCATCTTCTGTACCCTCTCATCGTAAAGCAAAGGTTAATAGTTAGTCTGTTCATTGCTATATTTTAATTCAAGTCGGGTCTGTGAGCGGGATTTACCGAGGGGTGAAAATTCTGCGTGAAATGGCGGACCATTAGAGTTTCTATGGTTCCAAAAGGTTTCGCCAGGGAAATTCCATTACGCGACTTAGGAGAGCGCCTTGGGCCCGCTAATCTCAGACCTTAATTCGGATTTAATATCGTGTTCCAAACTAGTTTGAGGGAAATAATTAAGTGTAACTACGGAATAAAGCCTCTGAGCCCGCGGGTGGGGGTAGGTGGATTAGAAGGGATTATAGCGTAGCGGTCGGCGCGCGGGAGGGGATGCAGGTGCGAGCCGTGACTTCCACCCTAAAGGATTCATTGTTCTAAAAGGGGTAAACTTATAAATTAGTCGGAGAAAACCAGGATCTCTTGGAGGAATATTCAACGAATTTGGACGTCTTTCCCGGTGTCTTTCAAGAAACTGACATGACCACGTGAAATGCGAGTTTTACGACAGAATAAACAAAACCTCCCTCAATAATTAATTAAGTTATTTAAATTGCAAAACAGTTAAATACAAATAATTACACTTTCCCGAATGCCAAGTATTTCACTGAAAAGATTTTAAAGTTGAGTTTCATACATCGATGATTTCATCAGATTTATTTGTAGGGTAATAAATTAAAATAAAGTTCATGAGTTGTCTTTTTTATTGCTGAAATCGATAATATTATTTTCAAAGAGTTTAACCTCCCAACAAAATCAGTCTTCATTTTCAGAGATATCAATGCCATAGGGACATAATGTTTCAACTTAAATTCTCATTTCGATGCCTAATCGTAAGAACACCGGCTTTTGTTAAATCCTACAAAATTCGACTTCTCACAACTTGATGTAATTTAAAGAAGAAAATTGCGGCTGTCTTGAAAGAAATTCAATTCGAAAAGTGAACAATTCCATGTTGTTTTAACTTTTTACGGCCCGTGTTTAAACTCGAAGAGAGAAAGAAACAAGTAGAACAAGATTTATTAATAAGAAAGACACCGCCAGCTAATATCGGGAAAGTTTTGAAAAGAAAATCCTCGTAGAAGGCTGGCTTTTCGGCCTCGTCCTCCACGTTCGAAAAAGGAAAACGCTTGCCCTGAGGAATGCAATTTTCCCAGCCGGGGACACCCAGCTGACATTCAGAGCGTAGGCATAAAAAATACAGGAATCCTCTCCGGGCGTTTCAACATAGGGCGACGACCGACTGCTATGTCAAACTTCAAATTAACTTTTTGTCTTCCGTACAAAATGTGTTCCCTTGAGAAAAACGGCTACCTCTTCTGCCAACGGGTATCCCGAGCATAAATCAAGCTCAATAAATTGTCTTTCTTTTTCTGAAGAACCATCACTCTCCACCGATAACATGCCTTCATGGACAAGCTTAAAGCATTTAGTTACATCTAAATACTCACATATTTCAGACCCATGCCCACACTTCTACTGCTTACCTGTAACATAAAAGTAATTTTTAAACACATTTATGTATGTATATACATATTTATGAATATANATATATGTATTTGTATATATATATATGTATATATATGTGTATTTCAAGCGTGTAATATATACATATGTAAGGTATCATTTACAGAGTTCTATTATTGGTAAATATGTATTTATGTATTACTCTTGTTAATGTTTGATTGTTCAATGGTCTTCCTCTTTGGTAGGTAAATTTTTGTATCCATATGGACATAACAATGAGGAGGTTATCATTTAGTGAAAAAAGAATTGGTGGCATTATAATTATATTGTATCAGCTCTGCTACAATAATTTGTTTTTATATTTATTATATATGTTTAAAAATTGACCACCGAGTCGTAAGTAAATCATTCCAATACGTACAATGTACGTCCTGACTGACAATTTGTTGTGTTTGTTATATTGCCTTGAGGTAAAGGTCAAAGGGAATTGGCTTAAAAAGGTGTTTTTCTTGGACCCTTACCCTGACCCTTTACACCTGTACTTTGTCATATCGCGTCATTCGCAAAAGTAATATAAAATATTTGAATTATTAAATGTTCTAGAGCGATTTCATAGTTCGCCTTTATCCGGTTATTTCAACTGTGGATTCTGTTCATCAACAGTTCAACAATTCAATATTTCATACTTCCTGATACAAACACAGTTGCTAAAAAAAAAGTTAATTCATCAGCTAAATTAGTTAACAAACTTACAACGAAGGATGAAGGAATGAGAAAGAGTGTGGGAGAGAGAGAGGGAGAAAAAATGTGTGATAGAGAGTGTGAGAGAGGGAGAGAGAGAGGAAAAGATATGGAAAGAGATAGAAAGAAGAGCATGAGAGCTTCATATTAAATATTAAACTAATGTTGAAATATAGATAAGCAGTTCCAGACGAATATTTTCATTCAGCGTTTAATCATTACTGATCAACCTATCAGTAGCTAACAGTATCCTCTGACCGATAACGGTCCGATATTGCTCGAACTACAGAATTTCAGCTAGTGTTGTTGAAATTTTGTCCGACATCCAACTTATTATACTTTCCTCCTTGCCCAAAGAAGTTTTAGGCCTATTTATCATGCGTCGTGAGAGCGGCAAAGCTTCAACGTAAAGTCTCATGAAGAAATCCGAGACCCAATCTTCACGTAGAGGCCTAAATTACCTAAATTATTTTGTTAATATTAAATGGTAAGGACGAAATTAAAAATTATCAGAATAAGTAGGACAAAGCAGACCGTATATTTGAATTCCTCGCCGCGCTGACCCAAGCTTTTCTCCCCATATTCTCACAAATGTAATCAAATTTCTGAATATAAAAAACCAGACCGCATCTCACGATTTCTAAATAAATATCGATTAACGGTCACTAATCACCACACATATAAAAAAATATTGCATGTATTAAACTCGTTCCAAAAATTATTAATTCAGTTGTTTATAATGAATAGAAATGGTTTCGAACAACTTTTTGATATTTATATTGAAATAGCACTGTTAAATTATTCGATGAAAAAACCCACCTTTTTGTAGCGATAGAATAAATTGTTGGCCAACCAAATTGAATAGGTTTTCAGTAATACAGTTTTCATTTTAGTCGTTTAAAATATTCCGGAATTTTTATTTAAAAATGAAATACAAATATTTTATTCTATGAAACAATTTTCATTGTATAAACTTGTCAGAATAAATGTTCAAAACATCATTTTTGTTTTACAATTGTACATTATGACGAGGGTAGATGCTGAGAAAAAATATGCTTATATTTGTGTATTTATTATGAGTATAAAATCAATGAAAATAAAATACATTTTTGCAATTTAATGCAAGCAAACTTTGTTTGAATAATTTTTTTTTTTGAAACGTAATATTGGCAATAATATTATACTCAAAAATCAAAATAACAGAACAAAACTATATGCGAATTATAATCGATCAGAAATTAGCCCTAGTCTTTGTTCTGTTCTTTAATTTGTAAGATTTTATTTGAAATTTACATGTACATTTTTAATTTGTTGGGTAATTTGAACTATTAAGTTATTTTCCCGAGTAGTATTGATGGTGAAAAGTAAGTATTGATGAAAATGAAACTTTAATGATTAAGTACAGGTCGAGATTTCAGAAGATGAATGCGGTCATATTTCTTATTTAATTAAAATTAATTATTTTCCTGTTTAAGTATTGTACAAGGAAGGTGATTTATCTCAGGCTAGAGACAATTGAAAGTAATAATATAAAAAATAATTCTAATTCTATTGATTTAAATACTAATATAAAAATATTTTCTCCTTACTGAGTGAATAATTAGCAAGTTCTCACAAAGATTGTTGAGTTTCAATTTTAAGCCATACCAATATAACTTGGAAAGTCCGCACATAATTTTTTTTTTTTTTAAGTAGACTGTGTGCTATTTGGAATGTTTTGCGACGGCGGGGGGAGGGGCAATTGCTTATAGAACTCAATTTGTACTCTATCAATGTCTTTGGGCTACCGTGGAATTTCAGACCTCGGAACGGTTCACTGTAATAGGAGTACGAAGAAGAACGTTGACGAAAAACTAAGTAGTGAGGACAAAAATAGTGTTATAAGGCTTAAATTAAACATGAACTTTTCGGGTTTTATTTTGATAAAATTACATTGATTCTAAAGTAGTTTGGGAATTTGCCAAAAGTAGAAAAGGTAGCCCTAAAATATGTTGGGACTATAGGTTTCGTAGTGATCATCCCTCGCCAAAATTAATTTGAAGTCAACAGGATATTTAGATAACGGTGTGGTTTGTTAAAATACTATCGGTTTTGCAAGTTTAACCGCTTTGCTCATAATTGAAATACATAATAGAGAAGGAAAGGTCATGAAATGATAGTCTGAAAATAATTTCCCGGGGACATTTATGAGCGTTGTTCGATGTTCAAGTGCTCTCGATAGAAAAATTTCGCATGGAAATCGCGAGGATTTCATTGCATTTTAATGAATTAACCGCGGATCTCATTAGGCCAAAGGAGTTAGAAGTTGTTATAACAATTGTGCTCATGCTGTATGCACCGGGCTGAACCAGGCAGGCCAAATGGCACGGTTGATATCCCAGCACCCCAGTGACACGGACTTCCATTTTTAATGGGCCG
The DNA here is from genome assembly GCF_000648675.2 of Cimex lectularius. Classification (NCBI taxonomy): domain Eukaryota; kingdom Metazoa; phylum Arthropoda; class Insecta; order Hemiptera; family Cimicidae; genus Cimex; species Cimex lectularius. Next base: position 786,521 of record NW_019392767.1, on the reverse strand, counting down.
GTGGGCCTGATCGATTAGATTCGGCTTCGGTACCAAAGTGGATTTGCCGTCCCCTCGAGAACCGCAATTCCCCGCTCTGTTTGGACTGTCCGGCAGGTTTGATTGTGACGGTCCTTTCGCTTCCGGCCAATCTGCCTCTTTCTCCCTCGTGCCGGCCAAACCGCCGCTGGCTCTAATAAACTCAATGAAAAATCATAAAACGGACCGTTCCCAGTCAATCCCACCATCTCCTAACGTTTTCCTTCACTTTACTACGAGGAGATTCGAAATTAAGTTTTATTATAGGATTTTTTAATAAAAGATTATTCACTCGGAACGAGACTCGCTTCAACAGAAAATGATTTTATTGCAGATTGAGTTTCGTTTTTCTTAAAGGTTTCATGCATTAAAGTAGTGGACCAAAAAAAATTAAATAAATAAAAAAATATGAGCCCAATGTACTCTGGAGTGAATTAATTTTTTAAAAATATGAGCAGTATTCTTGTAACTGTGACATATATTTTATATAAAATAATTATTACTTATTCAGAAATCGTGAAATGTGGTCTGGTTTCAGAAAAAAAAACATTTTCTTTATCGTGCCAACGTTTCGATCTTTATTGAGATCATCTTCAGGTTCAAAGTGTTTCTTTTCTGCGTAGATAATTACTGTCTCTCAACACGACACGTAAGAATGGCACAATTACACAGAAGACAAACACTTTGAGCCCTGAAGATGATCTCAACAAAGATCGAAACGTTGGCGCGATAAAGAAAATGTTTTTCTGAAACCTACATCACACCAGACGGCATCTCACGATTTCTGAATAATTATCGATTAACGGTCACTAATTACCACACATAATTATTACTAAAGTATTAATCAAAATAATATTGTTGGAAAGACCCTCGTTTCAACATTGAATGCTGATGTTGGTTCAGGTTTCAAGTAATAAGTGGAAAAAAATAGAAGCAAGCAAATCGAAAATGAAATTTAACGTTAATAGAATCTCAAAATAAATTAAACATCTTCACGCCAAATGTAGTAGTACGAAAAAGAATACCATGTAAATTGCATTGCGTCAAATCTTCATTTCTTTACGAATAGTGAGTGCAGACATTTTTTTGAAATCTTATTAAAAAGATAGTTCCTCCTCAAGGTGATTTATCATTTCTATTAATAGCGTGAGCTGTTGAAAATTATCGTACATATTAAGTTGACATTCCACGAATAATTGACTTTACTATTGTGATACCGATGTATACAGTACGACTAGAGGACTGAAATAATGTGATAGAACTGCATATAATAGAATAGATTAATTTGTACTCGTTAACATAAAGTGTACGTAGATATTTGTTTGAATATGTCAGTTGGATTTTTAATTTTACAAGCAGCACATCAGTCTCAAAAAATTCGTTTATAGTGTAAAATAGTTTTGCTTCTAACCTTTTACCAAATTAAAAAATTACTAATTTGTGAGCAGTGACGATATCTTTACTAGAACAGTTTAATACGAATAAATTCAAATCTGGGGCTTATTTTGTCTTTTTACATAGCGGACATAGTAACTATTTTGCATTTGTTTCATGTCCATGTCATTATTTATATATGTATAGTTTACAATATTTTCCTTTATATAGGAGGAAAGTAAAGTATGTATACAGATTTACCACAGTTATTATTTTATTCTCACTAAAAATATTCTAAAAGATTCATTGTTTTTCATGTACTTACATTTTTTCAAAAAACTTTTTTTGGAATGAGTATATCCTTTACATGAAATCAAATGCCAAAAGGCATAGCTCATGACACACTGGAAGAGTGAAAAATAGAGTACTTATCGCATGTCAAGTGAGACGCTATCTCAAATTTAATTCATAAGAAAACAAAGAGATGATAATTAATTGGTATTAATTGGTATATTTTCTTTTAGTTGTTGAGTTCAAGACAATTATCGCTCAAAAGCCCTTAGTATTTTACAACTGTCAATGCAAATGTTTATAACCATGACACACTCATTTTTTAAATTTCTTATACTACCTATTCTTAACAAGTAGGGCAATGTTCTGCTGGAGGACGACTGATGACGATGGGCGTCTAGCGGAAAGTAAATCCAGCCCTCTTTCCGCACCGTCCGGGTCGAGCGCGAAGACGAGGATGCCCTGAAAGCCTGAGCGTCCGCATCCGACCACCGGGAAAACGAATTCTCTCAGAAGAGCGGTCGGCATGTACAACGCCTGTCTCAAGACACACCGGCTCAAAGTGCAAGCCGTCCGCTCTCATGGGCATGGGCGATGTCGTCGCCTAGAAGCTCCTCGAAAAACAAAAATACAATCCCGTCAGAACGTTGAAATTCATGTCCCTCGGCCTTGTTTTAGGGCCAGTCACCGACAAGTGGTTTATGGTGATAGACAATTTCTTTGGGAGAGAGATGACTTTAAAGAACGTCATTAAAAAGGCGTTGTTGGACCAAGCGATCAGGAAATCCGGTTTATCTCACTGTCATCCTCGGCTGGCTGTCTTTTATCGAAGGCAAAGATTACACAGAGACACAAAGAGTGTTCAAAGAGAACTTCCTCGACATACTTCTCGCTAGTTACATGGTATGGCCTGCTGTTCAGATCTTCAACTTCACCCTTGTCCTGAGACAGTAGTACAGAGTTTTGACCATCCAGACTGTTGAAATTCTTTGGAACACCTATTTGTCATGGAAGAACTACCAAGACGAACTGAAGCACATCTAAATATTTTTAGCTTTGCCCGGACAGCTTCTCGAGTTGAAATTAGTCGGACTTCTTGCAGACTCCATCGCCTCAATCTCAAGCTTCAATATTCTCTTTTTTCAAAATAAATCAATCATATGTGACTTTATTCTTATTGATAATACAATTGTGATATAGATTATTTAATTAAGCTTGTATATATTTTCAATAAAGCTAATTTTTATACTTAACATGTAGTTTTTCCCAAACATTGAACCATATTACATAGGGTGTTTTCCAATAGTAGAATTTAAATTTTCATTGTCATCACTGGGGATTAGAAAAGGCCTACCATCCGCAAATTGAATCGTGGTGGCATATTCTGTTTAAGGGGTAATACAATTGCTCAGATCATTAACATATACAAAAAATAAGAGTGTACCAAGTTCAGAGCCGTGTAGTACACCATGTTCAACTAAATATTTCTCTGATATATCGTTTTCCAATTTTACACACTGAAATTGATTTGAGTGATAATTTTTACAGAAGTCAATGCCCTTATTCTATTTGCGTTTAGCAATAATCAGTGTAGAGTTGCACAAGTTACTGTATCAAACGGTTTAGTTTAAAGTTTTAGAAGTATCCACAACTAAGTCCCCACATGGCCTTGATGAGAAAACATATTCAGTTGTTACTGCCAAGCTTTCGATCTATTCGAACGCTTCACTTTATTTGTGAACAAGTTGATTTTTCTACTTTTGAATTTACGCAATTAGCTAGACCATATCAACTTAGAGCTTCGGTAGAATATGAAATTTTAGCAATGTGTTATTATACAAATACTCGAATACTTTAGATAAAATTAGTACGAGACGATAATTTTTACTTACACTACTCATATAGATCAGTGTAACGATAAATTGTTTAAGAACTTCACCCTGGAACCCAGGAATTAAGCATAAAACGATTTAAAAAATTAAAAGTTCATACGACTTCAATTTCATACACAGGCGTTAAAGAGAAGTTACATATTTCTATAGCTTTCCTCTTTTTTTTCTTTTTTTGTTAATTAGTAATATCTAAAGATTTTAATAATTTTATAAGGACTTCGAGGAAATGATTCTTAAAAACAATGCAAATTTGCTTTTGGACATAATTGATCATATTAATTATTGTTTTTATCTAAGGTTTTTGGTTGAGATGAAAAATCACGAACAGGAGACGAATCCACGACCTAGCAGAAGATCAAAGAATAATTAATTGGAATTATTAAAATCATTTGTATCCAAGTTAGAATCTATGTTTACTTTGGTTTTGCGAGTTTCATTAATAAATACCCAGGCCTCTTTTGAACAATTATTATCAGCCCTAAGAATCTCAAAATATTTGATTGTCTCTTTTCTTAGTTTTGCCGCGTTGTTATAATCCTGCCTAGTTTTTTTTTTTTAATTTAGTTTACATTGGAGTCAGTTTTCTTAAAATCAAGCAAGGTTTGAAGCCTATTACAACATTTCTGAATTATATTTTCAGATGATTGTTTTTTATCGGTTTCATACATGTTAATGTATTCGGGCATAAAAGGTTAAATTTATGATTAAATTTCAATTATTATTTCTTATTTCAAATCTAAGCCTTGTATCATTTCTCTGATAAATGCGAGTTCCGGTCAATGTCAACTATACAGAAAACTAGGTATTGTTCGCTTAAATAATGGGATACATAGAATGTTACGAATAATTTAGTTACAAATTTACAACAACTGCAGAATAGTTGTTCGATTAACATGCTGAAATCCCCTGTAATGAAAAAAATCCTCTGTAGAGTAATATGACTAATTGATTAAATAAAATGACATACGACGAATAAATTTATTACGACTTTAGAAATATTCAAGTAATTTAATGCAATGAGAAATGATAACAATGGTTAAACGCTATTAAGGGCAAATCGTCAAACATTTCCCATGGCAATGGTGAAGCGCATTTTGATGTTGAGGCAAAACTCAGGAGCTTAACAGCGAGATTAGGCGGCCATAATTTGGTTGGAGCCGCTGACAGTTCGCCAACTCGGACTATTCAATTGCTAATCTGAGTTTCCTCCAGAAACCAAAATATCACCCTCTTCCGCCTTCCGATCTCACAATCGTCATCTTCCGACTGATCTTCCAGGGGTTACAAAGATTGGCAACGGCTTTCGCATTAATTTGTATGCAAAGCCGAGTTTATTCGAAAAAGATTTATAGTTCAATAATAGTGTAACGTATAATAGAGTTTTAGAGCGTAGGCCAAGCTGGAAGGGTGGGTCCCGCCGAACCCGCCGAAAAGTCGTTTATTTAATCCTAGGGGGAATTTTCCAGTAGATCAACACGGAGACATTTTAGTGACTAATCGCTTAGCCTCCAGGCGAAATCAAACAAGAACCCTTCCCCCCGGTTCAACCCCTGGAAATGACGACATGACCACATAACATTACCATAGACTCCGCCTTAATAAGAGCAGCCCCTGGATCCGGATTCGTTCCGGACCCATTCGCCCAACTATTAAACCGAATTAATTTTAAACTTATAAATAAAGATCATCCCCCTCGTGTCGTAATGTTCTCGCGTTACGTTTACGAGTAGCGATAAAATGAAAAATCTTCGTAGGCGTCAATTTTTAACTTTAATTATTATGAGTTACAAGCTCCTTTGGCCAACCCCTTTTTCTTAGCCCCGGGTTTTTTTTAAATTTATTATTAATTTGCTTTTATGCCTTGCTGGCGTCGAGGGTCCTCAGATGTTTTAATAATGCCGCAGCCTTATTAGGCCCAATTTGTTTGTAAACATTGTCCTACGAGGTATTGAGACGGTTTTATTAAAAACCCGCTTTATCCTAATGAATGCTGGCACCTACAGTATTGTCTCGGCCGCCGTCTAGACTCAAGAAAAAGAAGTGTAAAATAGAAAACACGTCGACATGAGAGACAATTTCCATTTAAAAAAAATTGTATTAAATAATTTAAAACATGTCAGAGTGTGAAATGTTATCTGTATATCATTCACTATTATGTGAAAAATAGTGCATGATAAAATCAAAAATATATTAAAAAAAGATATAGCACTATTACCTTTAAATTTCGTTTTATGTTTTATTTAAACAAAAACTATTCTTAATTTTACACTATTTTTCGATTAACTGGAAGAAATACACGATTTGCAGAACAATGACAAGGGGTAAGAATTTGGTAGAAGTAGGTCGATTTTATTATTCATCTTTAACTTAACCAAAAACTAAAATACTTCGTCAATTAATAATCACTATATATTATTTATGAAGCGATTAAATTAATTAATTAATGGGACGAGCAAAAAATAGTACTTAAGGCTTTTAGTTGAGATAAAAAACGTCATTTCTCGAGCGCGATTCGAACCCACGACCTTCGGCTAGATACTCCGCTGCTCTACCACTTGAGCTATCGTGGCTTCGATCCACTCGGACACCAACTTCCCATCTCAACCACACCTTTTGAATTTTTCCCTCCTTTTAGCCATTTTTCAAATGTCGTGTAATCTATTTGATTCTCGGCGACAAATGAAATGGCCACGGAGAGCTTTAGTGAAGTATACTTCATTTCAATTCATTAAATTCACTAATTTCGTGGTCCGCTTGACCAATTAATATCTTCCAATTAATTAAGGCTTTTAGTTGAGATAAAAAAGTCAGTGTCACGAGCGGGATTGAAAAATGGCAAAAAGGAGGGAAAATTCAAAAGGTGGGGTTCAGGTGGGAAGTTAGTAGTAGAGTAGCGGCGTATGCCGAAGGTCGTGGGTTCGAATCCCGCTCGTGACACTGACTTTTTTATCTCAACTAAAAGCCTTAATTAATTGAAAGATATCAATTGGTCAAGCGGACCACGAAATTAGTGAATTTAATAATACTTAAGGCAAAACTCGTGTTTTTTCCAAAATTTTTAAACCATTTATTACCGTTTTATTAATAATATTCTAGAAAAAAAAAGATCTAGCCTACTCGTTTCTAGTTTTGTAACGAACAATTGCCGCAATCAAAATCCAACTTTTAAACTCAAAGGTAGGCACTGACCTAACTTGAAAATGTAACTGACTCGTGACCAACTGATGAGTGTCATACAACTACTGACTGCCTACTCTGTACCGTACCCTTTTGGTGTTTGGTAGCATTCACCTTTCGCAAACCTCCTCACAGGGCTGTACGTTGGGCTTTCTTCCACGTGGCAAGTAGTCACCATTTTACATTTCTTGAGCTTTCCTATGAAGGGGGTTCTCGAGCGTCCAAGGAAGACACGAAAAATGTAGCTTTTGCTTTTACAATACATTTTCTCATTCTAATCGTTCAACATACATACATAGTTAATATTATAAACATAGTTTATATTATAAACTAACTTATTAGCTATACAAAACATAGTCTTTTAACGATGTTTTCAAATAACCAAACCATTACTGAACCCTGTGTGGATTTACTAAAAGTTATGAATATATAAACCAAAGTGACGATTACAATAAAAATCAATACAGTTAATTCTCATTTGTCTTCTTCATCTTTTAATATAAATGATTCTTCATGAAAAGTGTTTCCTCTAAAAAAGTAGTCTTTTCACAACAGGAGATAGAGAGTAAGGAAGTGCAGGATGTGTTCTGTGAAGTGAAGGTAAGTAGGACGTTCCCCAATGAGACGGGGGGATTTGAGGGCGAATGGTTTTCCAAAAAAATTATTATGTGTCCCCATTTCGCAAAAGTTTGAGGGAGAGGCCAGATTTTGTATAGAAAGGGGAGAAAAAGAGTTGTTCGCTGATGATGAAGAAGGGTGCGGGAAGTACTGTTCATTTACTACCGAGGTTTCTTTTACACATTAGATCCAACCTCAGGCCAAAGCAGAGAGTGTCTGTTGAATTCAAATGTAGATCTGTTGAAAAGCGAAAAAAAAAAAAAAAACACGTAAACGAAATAACTAGGCGCTAGTTAAGAAGTTGCTGTTTTTCAATTTTTGTAGTTCCTCTATTTATTGAAGAAAAAATAATATGTTCCTTTAAAAAATGCATTTAAATGTTTAGTACAAAATTGTATTTATGTTGTATTTGTTACATAATCATATTTCCAAAGTTCACAAGTTTTTAAAGGTTCCTTTCGAGCATTAATATTATGTCTGATTTTTACATTATTAGTTTTTATGATAATTAATAACTTACCTAATTCCTCAGCACTTTAATTTATAGGAGTTTCATAAGTTCTGATGTTCTTGTTGTTTGTATGCAATATGATTGCACCATTAGGAGAAGTTTGAATTCAAGACTAATCCACCAAGTTTTGAACTAAGAATGATACTAGGAAGACCAGAAATTAATTTTAATTAATCTGCTTGCTCTTTTTGATTTAGGTTCAACTAATTAATTTCAATTCGGATTAACAACCATATTTATGTTGTCTTATGAGAGTCAAATCTCCCACACAGTTTAAATTATCCTAAAGGCTGATATCATTTATTACACCCTTCTGTACCCAGAACGGGTGAAAGAATTGTAGATATTTCTTTAAATTTGACACTCACCTTCCGAGTAATATTAGAGCCTTCGCGTTTGCTTCCAAACTGTTAGTGTTCAGTCTGACTATAAATCGGTGAACGTTTTGCGTTGTACTTGTTGTGGATAAACTATAACCAACTGGAGAGAGAAAAAAATGATCTTGAATGAAGAAAAGTCTTTAAAAAGTTCACACTTGTCTCTTTTGCGCGAATTGTAGTACCACCACGAAGATTTACTTACCTATTTAAGAGTTTATTTACATTAGCGACGACAATTTCAACAAATGCGCAACAATGAGCCAGGTGAAAAGTGCAAAGTGCAACAATTAGATTTGTAGCAATGGGTCAGATCTTCAAATATTTGAATTGTCCGACTACAATTCACCGTAAATGGAAAGGGTTGTCATACCATAAACATATTTAGTAGAATATGTTTATTTTGGGGTAAGGAATTTTCGTTATCAGCCATAATCCACTTTTAAGTTTTTGCCATGTCAAAAGCACTATCGTCTGCGGTTTAACTGAAGGTTCGATATCCCTTCTGTCGCACGATAGTGTGCCGGCCGCCGGGTGAAGCCCTGGAATGCAGACCAGACAAAGCTCCCATGAAGTAGAAAACAAAGTTTAAATGAGGTGTGTGTGGCCGATCTCTCTTGACTGACAGATCATATCTGTCTGTATGTTAAGGGCTTTAAGAAACTACTTAAAATATATTTCTGTTACACTAGAACTTTAGCATAAGTCCACTAGAATTTTAATTTGTAATTTTATTTTCCAATGAAAAATAAGGCTTTTTATAAATAATTGAACATCCTTTACGTCCTTGCTAAAAAGTGACATTTATGAACCTACTGGAATGAAGGAATATAAATCCAAAAGTATCTTAAAAGCCTTATTTATATATCAAAAAAGAAGAAGAAAGAAACGCCAAGATTTCTTCAGCTCTTGGGATAATTTTGTCTTTATCCTCGCCCCGAATATTTTATTTACGCAAGGAAATGGCTTGGGGATTTATTTATTTCCTCCGACAAAGAGGCTGCGAGTTTGGAAACGGTTCCTTTTAGACCGGGTGTGCGATTCATCCTTCAGCCGCGGATGCATATATTATGAAGTCAGGATCCGCTGACAGCCGTCAGCGCGCCCAAAATTAGGAAGCCTATCAATATTCATCGACGACCCGCAGTCGGTCCGAAACTGGATCTATACAATCTTAAAATAATTAAGTACATTCTCAACCATCTAAGGAAAGGAACCCGATAATCCATGCGCATGAAACATTAAGGAATAACTTTTTTTTCTCATCGATCAATCATTTGTATAAGAATGTGTATACTATTAACGAGGAAATTGGCTATTATTATTATTGAAGGAAAGTAGACAGAGTGAAAATGACGTAGAGGACCGAAAATAACGTTGGACAAGAGGGATAGATAGAGAGAGAGGTGAGGAAAGCGAGTGAGCAAGAGGGAGAGAGAGAGAAAGAGGGAGAGGGAGGAGAGAGAATGAGCGAGAGTGTCAGTGATAAAGAGAGTAGTACGCTTAAGGTTATGTTAAGTTGATCAAGAATCGATTGTAAATTAGACCTAGATCTAAAACAATAAAAGAAGAATACTAGAAATGGAAATAAAAATAATAATAGATGATGAAAGTAAATTGGTAGAACTGACAAAGAACAAACACAATTATAAAGAGTTTATAAATTTTATAAAGTATGTCTATGAAAAAAAAAAAAACTAAGCACAGTTCACAAAATCAAAATGAAAATCATCGTTAATAAAAAATTCCCACAAGGGCTTTTAATTTTATGCATGTAAATATACACTTCAATTTACAAATTTAATTACTCTTTGTGAACTAGTTATTTTGAACTGATTGTGTAAATTATGAATGTATATAGTTAAATTATGTAAAATGGTAGTTTAAAATAAATGTGTATGGCTTAATCATGTATTTAAACTGGTAGAATTAAGCAGTTAAGTTTGTTATTCATATGTTTTTATGATCAGTATGTTAATTCCCTAGTCAATATAGTCATTTTATTAATAACTGTATGTGTATATAATCGAATTATTTAAATGAAATGTCTTGTTTTTATGTTATATATGTACATAGTAAATTATATATTTGAGAAGTTATATTTAAAGTTATAAATGTATATAGTACGTTAAGGTTATTTAAGCTAGCATGTTTTAGTAAATTAAGTTATTTATTTTGTTTTCATTGTTCTCATGTTTATATGAGTATAAAATTGAATTACTTATATGAAATATCTAGTCAAGTTATAATGTATATATTTAAATAATTTACATGAAATGTTTATTTAGATTTATAAAGGTATACAGTCTAATGGGTTTATTTAAGCCAGTAAGATCTATTTAACAATCTTGTTTATTTAATTGTTTCACTGTGCTCATGTTTTTATTCTAGTCAAAATAGTCTATTCATATTGTTTAAAAATGTCCTAACCGCCAAAAATTCTCTTGAAAAATTGTTATAAAACCTCTCAGGGAAAAAAAATGTTATAAAACCTGTAAAACCAGATCGCCGCCTAGCGGTCCATCCCGGAAACGTTATAATTACAATTATAACGGCTAAAGATCTGTGTAAGGGGACCTGTTGTGATTGGAAAAAAATTATTAATTTAGAAATTTATTAAAACAAATAAATAAAAAATAAAATAAAAGCAAACGCTGTAAGAGATTTACACCGAAAAACAGCAAAAACACAAATTAACAAAATCACAACAGATTGTAAATTAGACATTTTATTTAAATTGTTCATGTTAATTTAGTTTAGCAACAGGACTAATAAATATTTCGTCTAACTGGAATATAACAAAATAACAACCAACACATAATTATAAAACAGATCATCCGTTTCCATGATTACAAATTAATAGCAACAGATAGATAGATAGAGATGGATAGATAGAAGATAGATAGATAGATAGATAGATAGGTAGATAGAGAGAGAGAGAGAGAGAAAGAGAGAGAAAGAGAGAGAGAGAGAGAGAGAGAGAGAGAGAGAGAAATTTATGGGACGGGGGGAGGGGGAAATTACATATATTACTATTTAGATCTTTTTTTTTAAAGGTCCTTCCGACAGCTTGGTCACTTCAGCCACGAGTGCATGCGAAATATTGCAACACACATTCAATAATACGCATTCACACAAATAAATAGATTGCATTCATTCTGTTTGGTGGATGGAGTACTCAATATTCCTCCATCTACTTGCATACAATAACCAACTAATCTAATTGGGGCCGATGGGGTACTTTTATAAATATACTATCATCGACCCAAGTCACGTACAAAGCTCGAAGGCCAATGGTGATGCTATTCAACCATCAGCCCCTCCCCATTCACTCTAATAAATACATTCACTCAAACATATCACAGAAACACAAAACACATATCTTGACGGCTATGTGCAATAAAACATTCTCAATTCTCCTAAAAAGCTGAACAGGGGACCTTTAAACTCCCTGACGTGTCCGAGTACCATTCTTAAATCCGGCGGCATGCCTACACGCTCTCTGTACGGAGCCAAGGCATGACACGCCTCTAATATGTGGGACACATCGAGCAAACTTTCTTTGCATAAGGGGTACCTGCGCAGGCTTTGGCTCTAAAGCAGGTGCCCGTTTGTCAACCGCGTATGGCCAATCCTCAATCGGGTGAGGACGATCCCTCGTCTCCTGCTCAGGTTCTCTGAGGGCCATCTACCGGTCGTGCTCTTGACTCGCAAGAGCTTTTCCGACGAGCTCTGTTCAGTCTGACTATAAATCAGTGAACGTTTTGCGTTGTACTTGTTGTGGATAAACTATAACCAACTGGAGAGAGAAAAAAATGATCTTGAATGAAGAAAAGTCTTTAAAAAGTTCNGGGACACATCGAGCAAACTTTCTTTGCATAAGGGGTACCTGCGCAGGCTTTGGCTCTAAAGCAGGTGCCCGTTTGTCAACCGCGTATGGCCAATTCTCAATCGAGTGAGGACGATCCCTCGTCTCCTGCTCAGGTTCTCTGAAGGCCATCTACCGGTCGTGCTCTTGACTCGCAAGAGCTTTTCCGACGAGCTCGTCCACTGACGCTACCTTCTTTCTTTTATGTTTTTCACTGCATGCTTAGCGTCAGAGGGAATCGTTATTATTATATTACATGATATTTTATATGTTACGTAATTACGTAAATACGTAAGTTGTTTCGTAAATGTTCCCGTAAATATCTTTCAATCCTTTCCTGTAATTATGAGTTCATCAATTTTGCAAAAAAAAACGAAATTCGTTTAATATAAAAATAATTAATCGTTATGAAAGGTATTGGTTGAAATAAAAAAGTCAGCGTCATGAGCGGGATTCGAACCCACGATCTTCGACTGAATACGTCGCTGCTCTAGCACTTAAGTTATCGTGACTTCGATCCACTCGGCACCACAACGTCCCATCTCAACCCCACCTTTTGAAATTTCCCTCCATTTTGCCATTTTTCAAATGTCGTGGAATCTATTTGATTCTCGGCGACAAATGAAATGGCCTTTTTATCTCAACCAATTCCTTTCATAAGGATTATTTAATTGTAAAAAAGTTAATTGGTCAATCGGACCATGAACTGTAATGGATTTTTATAATTAAACTGAAGAATATCTTCAGGAAAGATCTCCGTGACCATTTCAGTTGTCGCCGAGAATCAAATAGATTACACGACATTTGAAAAAGGCAAAAAAGTAGGGCCAATTTGAGAGATGAGCTTGAGGTGAGAAGTTAGTGTTCCAGCGGATCGAAATCACGATAGCTCAAGTGGTAGAGCAGTGGCGTATTTAGCCGAAGCTCGTGGGTTCGAATTCCGCTCATGACGCTGACTTTTTTATATCAACCAATACCTTTCATAAAGATTAATGAATTGAAAAAAATTTAATTGGTCAATCGGACCAGGAACTGTAATGGGTGTAAAAATAATAATTTCAACACTGATTCTGCCAAAAGGTTTAAAAGAACCTTATATTCCATTTACGATAACTTTTGTTGTGTTCAAAGACAGTATGCCAGTGTTTTTGTAATTGACCAAAGTCAAAAATATTTCAATAATATTTCACAATTGTTATCCCTCTCTGGTCTGATATTGTTTATCAATATAATATTTCACGAGTGGGTAGTTCTTAATGAAAAAAATAATTTGCTAATTTTTATTTTTTGTTTGAACGAACTGCAACAACTTACTGAAAGTTCACTGAACAGATTAAATTTTTATTATACATGTTTCTAAAATTCAATATTTACCGGAAAGAGGATATCTAGTTGTTTTGTAACAAAAACCGTCCCGCCATTTCTGCTTCCTCTTAAATTCTCTTGAAAGTGCTTTCTTATGAACGTTCATGGTGTTAAGATTAGTCCTAAATATTTATACGAAAACACAACTTCCATAGGTTCTCCCCTTACATACATCCAACATTCATTACGGCTAAGCCGCCCTCCTTTTCAACACTCCATTACTCCAATACTTTCCTAAATTCCCAGCACAATTACAAAAGGTACAACAGTAATAACGGTCATAGATATATCCATAACAAATCATAAAAAAATTACATAAACACGTTTTAAATATATACAAAATCGGATATCCTTTTACAATTTATGTTACAAATTATAAAGGGTAAATTTTAAAAAAACTCAAAAATCACGAAACATCAAATAATAATTTCAAGCATTATTATAATATACATTTAATTAGCATTTTATCCATTACACATGTAATTGGCAATAAAGACAAGTATGATTCACGAGTTAAGAGTGGGAAACGGTCATCAATCACATTGCGACAAGCGCAGCGAAACCTTACACCTCGGAAACAATGATGCTAATTTATAATATAAATTTATGGTTACAAATCGTCCTGGTGGCAAAAGGCCCCATGGGGAAGGGTGAGAAGCACCCTGTTACATTTGTGTCGTCACTGGCTCAGTCGTATCCATCATACTGAGTAATGCGTGCCATCTTCTTCGATACGACCTTTCTCCAACTTGTGGCCGACTGGCACGTTCTCAATTAAACGTAAGGGAGAGAAAAACAGAAAATGTGGGCGAGGTTTTGAGATATAATTGAGGGAATGAAGTCTAGCAGCGTGTTTCGAGTTAATAAAAGGGCTTTTCAACGGAAAATTGAAAGATGTAATAATACAATTGTTGACTTTAAGGCAAAACGATGAAATTCAATGTAAACATGAAGGGCAAAAACGAAAAAGATTTGAAACAATATTATTTTCTTACTCAACACGAAATTAAATAGCTTTTTTCTGCCTGTAGTAAGAGCGTTTCAAATCACTCCTAAAGAAAAGCTTCAAGGTTCATCAAATTTAAGGAGATGTTAATAAAATATATTACATATTAAATTCACTAGTTTTCGTGGTCTGCTTGACCAATTAATATCTTTCAATTAATTAAAACATCCTACTTAGTCCAGCGATGTGGGATAAGTAGGATTCAAAAAGAGTCCTCAAATTCCGTCTATATGATGAAGAGGAGATGGGACGAATTTATAGAAAAAGGATTCTGCTTTTTGCCGCAGGGATAATTCGTCTTAGGTAGTGAAGGATGGAGTGTAACCTTCAAACTTATACCCGGAATGAATAGCAGCACATAGAAAAAAAAATCCTGTGGAATAAGATACAACTTTCTAAAGGTGCTCTTAAACACTATTTGGCTTTTATTTTCACGTACATCCTTATTAATTAAAAATAGAGCATATTCAAGAACGGAAAAGGGTACAGCATTATTGATTAGCATTATTATTATAATAGGTCACTATCATCAGCAAAAAATATCTTCAAATTAAAGTTTTTAGTTGAGATAAAAAAGTCAGTGTCACGAGCGGTATTCGAACCCACGATCTTCAACTAGATACGCCGCTACTCTACCACTTGAGCTATCGTAACAAATATTTATTGAAAAAACCAAAGAGACAAATTAAGGGTACAATTTTTCTTTTTTGAGAAAATGAAAAAAATCAATTGAGTGGAATTTTTTGCCTGTCCGTGTATATAGTTACAGTTTTTCTCTCTGTAAACAGTCCGACAGATGTGAATGATTGTTATTTTTGAAATTATCTGTTAAAAAACACTTGTATTTATTTATGACTAGGAGAAAAGTATGCAGTATAATTGAACATCATTCAGGACAGTAGAAACACCTGTCGCCGATACCTAATTTGGATTTCTCGTCAGCTGTTCATGTCTCTACCAACTTCACAGAATGATTGATGGAATATTGGATACTTACGAACGTAAATGTTGCTCCTTGCAATCGGAAAATCCTTTCATAAGGCTCTTGAACTTCGCGACTCTTGTTGATGTGAAATTTCGTGTACTTAGGCAGCCACTACAGATGTATTGAGAAAATCGAGTTTACGTATTTCCTTGTTCAATAAAAGGATGATGTGATCAAATACATTTTACATCTCGTGCGAAATTTTTTTGTTGTATTGAGTAATTAAGTAAATTTAAAGTAAAGTGTAAAATTTTTGTGTTTGACCTTAGGTTTGGTCGTTTATCATAATTTTTATCTGCACCTCTTTGCCGATTCGGGTTGTCAGACACGTTTCGCCTTCTTGCATTATGATGAAACAACGAAACAGACCAAAATGGCTGAACAATGAAAATCTATTTCCTGCTGAAAAAATATGTCAAATAGCAAATTCTGCCAAGGACACAGTGAATAAAATTTTAAGACTGAATGATGCTTCTGACACCAGTAAACCGCGGCACTAAGGTACACGGTGTATTCAGAATTCAGAGCAAGTGGTGGAATTCCTTCGACGAGATGTTTTAACATGTTTTATAGGTAAACGTGAATTGTTATTTAATACGGCGGTTCTGTAGCGCATGTTTTGCATGCCTGAGATAGACAAGGGCTACAAAGAGAGACACTTAATGGAAATGTTATCGCTCCCTCTTTGATGACGATCTGATTGCCATGTCTTCCTCACTGAACTCTTACCGCACAATTCCAGCTAACTGTATAAATACATTAGCGTTAGACTAACAGTACAAAAATGAACTAAAATACGCAGTTTTTCCTGGTAAAAAAATTATGGGAATAGTTCTGTACTTCGGTTATTAGTTATTTTTAATATGTGGGGTTTAGTAACCGTTAACCAATGATTATTTGGTCTGGTGTGGCGTAGGTTTTAGAAAACCATTTTTTTATCGTGCCAACGTTTCGATCTTTATTGAGATCGTAACGATGAACTAGATTATCGACCTGCTGGATACAAGAAGTCTTTTCAGAGGATCTTCGGAAGAGGTCAAAACAGAGAAAACTTCCTTACGGTTTTCGCCGCGCTTTCGACAGTTTTATACTGTCATCTTCAGGGCCTGTTTTATTATCATATCAGCAAACAATTAAAACATGAAAAAACAATAATTACAACAATAGTTGGATATCTTACTTTAAAACCTTAATAGGAAATTAAACAACATGGTGTTTTGGGCACAGAAGTACATTATGTTTTTTCCGGCTCAGCATCTAAATATTGATTTAAATGGAATACATAACAATTAAAAATTATAGCTAAAATTACAGTAAAAATAAAATTAAAAAACGTGGTCGAGAAAGGTTACCTCATATAAGTCTAAAAAACCAATGAAATCCACCTTTTTTAGTTTTTCAGGTACAAGTGATCACAGTACGTTTCCCAAATATATATATACATATACAATTAACTTATTTTAAAATTTAAATAACAATACAGTAGGACCACAGATCAAATCAATAAAAACCGATAAAAACAAAATCTCTACGACGAGGGGAAACAAGGGCTACGGGAAACAATCGTTTTTTCCTCCTAGTTAACGTAAAATCCGCCACTAGGGCGATGTTTTACTTTCCCTCCTTTGTTTAGAAATCCTGTATTCATTTAAGAGGCCTGCAAAGACCGAAATGGATCTCAACCTATCAGTTTGTAGATTACAAGTATTTGGGGTGACACTGATATAAACTTTCTTTATTGATGATTTATTGAGATCATCTTCAGGCCGCAAAGTGTTTGTTTTCTGCGTAATTATGTCATTCTTGTGTATCGTGTTAAGAGGCTGTGTTGTCTGCATTTCAACAAAAAGGTTCTCTGATTGATAGCCGATGCGAGTTTCCTCTCATCGTTGGCGATGTCCTTCAGAATACACTTTCCTTGACGTCCATATGTAGTTGACGTTCTTAGAATCCGAATGTTCTTCGTTCTTTTCGTGTAGAAATGTGTTGTGTTTAGTGACCGTTAGCCAATGATTGTTTGTAGATCGTGAAGTGCGGTCTGGTGTGACGTAGATTTTAGAAAAACATTTTCTTTATCCTGCCAACGTTTCGATCTTTATTGTTCCCTGAAGATGTTCTCAATAAAGATCGAAACGTTGGCACGATAACGAAAATGTTTTTCTAAAACCTACGTCACGCCAGACCGCACCTCACGATCTCCAAATAGATATTTTTAATGGTCTTTTTATTGGGAGTATACACTCGTGGCTCCTCTGTATTTGTAAGAAATTCCTACATTTTACCTTCTACCTGATACGAAAATCTTACTTAACGACAGACCGAAGCTTTTCTGTATCAGCCGGTTATAATGCACCAGGTTACAGTGTACAAAAAGGGCACACACACATACACCTTACGACTCTTGGTTTACACAGTATGCTCCGCAGATGTTCCTACCCATTCCAAATTTATGCTTATCATCTTAATGGACAATACTGTCAATCTTTGTACGCATTATGTTCCCGTCATCCCAATCTGCAAAGCAATGCCACATTCCTTGAACAGTGTTTCCATGCGGTGAAAATGAAAATAAATGCACCAAACATAACATGTAACTGTCAGAAGACGTAGAATAACCTACAAGCATAATAATAAATAAAATCACTAAAGCATTATTCCTCACCCACGCGGTAATGCAGTCTACTCCTCGCCAAACTACTTATATTAAAATATCGAACGCAGACATGCGACACAAAAGACAAAATCTCAAGAGACGCTTCAGATAAATTAAAATACAGAGATTAGAGCTTATTAGATTCGGGTTTAACCAAATTCCCATCCTCCAACGTATCCAATCCTTAGAATCCAAAATCCTCCGAAACATCGTCACTGCTCCTTTAATCTAGTCAATCTTACCACTCAAAACTACCTTAATAAAAATAATGTATTTGAAGAAGTTAAAAACAGCTTCAAGAAGTTTCACAAGTCAATAAATAACATTATTAAATTATTATATTTAAATCACTTTTGCCGCATGTAATATGTTTTTGAAACAGATACGACGTGCATGCCTGTTTGTTGTAAATAAAAATAAATAATAAGCAAATCATTCCCTAAGGAAAATATTAGTTAGAATTATCTGCATTTTAGAATTACAAAATCCCACGAGACGTATGATTTGGAAAGGAAAGCTGTGGATAGGATTTTGAGGTGGGTACAATTATAATATTGATTTAACCGGAGAACACATTGATATGCGTGTTCAGACAATGGACAGACGCGGAGAGCGGGCTATGTTGATAGCGACTCATGCATATGTCAGCATTCCCGGCCATATCTATATTAATGACCATAATTGCAGTCGCTGTCCCTGGGAGTGCATCCAGAGCATTATGCTCGATGCTATTCAACCGGGCATATCATTGTCCTAGAGGGAAGCAGCCGAGGGACGAACGTCAACGAAAAGGAACACCAATGATTACGCGACCTGTTTAAAATCGGAAAATGATGGGCCTCTCACAATAGTACAGCATTATTTTTCCCGATGATCTCTCGGAAAATCGTACTTTTTAAAAGCTTTGAATAACTTTTTAGGGGGAAATGTGATTTTTGAACTATTATTACTAACTATTATATATTATCTAAAACGTAATTAGTAACCATTGCCTAAAACTAATTTTTGGAAAAATATATTTGACTAAAAATTTTGTAAAATAAGTCTTGTTATTGAAAACAAGATATTTTTTAAAACCTAACTTAAGTTCTGTTTACTTACATGTTGATGCATTCTGATACTTTTGATTGCACTTAATAAAGAAGATTTGTTAGTTTCGAGAAAATGGTTTTCTTTCTCGCAATTTAGTCTGATTTGAGAAACGTCTCAATGAAAACCAATTTTCCATATAATTTTACAGCAATAATAAACCAGAAACAAAAGTGGAAAGTTTGGAAAGAAAGTTGAAAACTGACATAGCAAAAAGAATTACGTTGTCAAACTCTATAAATCCACCAACGAAAGAAAATGAAAACGTAACTTTTAGCGAAAAACAGATTAGAAGATTCTAATTTTGTTCAAGTTTGAAAAGTCTTCCATTGATCTATACTTCACTTCATTTTATCAAAAGTGTGCATTAGTCGGCCGATGAGAAAACGCTAAAAAACTGTTTCACCGAGTTGAATACAATTGAAAAATGTAAAATAGTATTTGAAAAATACACAAAAAGCACTAAAGAAAGGTAGTTTCATATTAAACATTTCGACGTATACTCAGCATGTGTAAACATCGAAATTTTATACAAAACTTGAAATATTTATAATTTATATTAATAAAAACTCAAAAGTAGAACATCAAAAGACTTTTTCATGTCAAATTTTTTAATGGTTTTTTAATCAGGATTAAAGGCACTTACAGCATATTGTACATTACATTTGACGACTTCAGACCTCCTTTATGGTTTTAGTCGTGATTCCACATAAGATGTTTGTCGATGTTTAGTCCTAGGCACATATTCGGCTGTTTTACTAACAGAATGAAAAATATTATTGAAGTAAACTGGACGAGATATGTTTTCGTAGAATGTCAAGGTTTTGTGGGAAGAATTTTCTGAATTGATTATTTTTCTTTCGTTATTAAAAGTGCAGCAGCGAGAGGCGTTATGAACGTTTCTAGTGGAAATGACAGGATCAAAGTTATTCGAGACGATCGCAATATCGTCAGCAAAAGTTAGTGAGGTGATATGAGGATGGACTGGTTGTCAGTGGATTAAGTAGGGCCTGAAAGCTACCCTGAGATAAACCTGGAAGAAATAAGGGCTTACGAAAACCAAAATTGTGTTGGTCAAAGATAACATTTTGGCAATTAAGGGTTCGTCTTAATATTAGCAGATCTAGGACTTAATTTTACTGCTGTAAAAAACATAAATACACAAATAACACCTTTCAATACTACAAATTAAAACGGAATAGAAACGACGATCACAAAAACCGGTCCGGAGTATAAAAACACCCATATTTAGCACACATCGCACCCTTCATGACCTTATAAAAGAGACTCGATTTCAGAAAAATTACACCGACCCAATAGTAAATTCAGTGAAATGCCAAATTGCTATGACAAAACAACACAGCAAGAACACCAAATTACAGGTTCACCATTCAGCAAACCACAAAAGGAAAGCTCAGGCTACAACCTTTCGAATTTTCCCTTGTTGAATAATGTTTATAAAGTTCATATAAAACACCGATAATTGTTTGTATTGTAGCAATCCGGATGAAGGCATAAATAGGCCGAATATCCGAAAACTAAGTTTTTGTTTGTTGGCCTCCTCCCTGATACTCTTACAGCTTTATTTTTTTTAATTTTGTCCGTCTTTTTTATCGCCATTTATTTTCGTCTTTTACGACGAATTTCAGCATTACAATATTCATCCAAATATAATACGGTTTTTTTTTCTTTTTGAGAATATTAGCTATTTTTCTTTTCTTTATTATTTACAATCCGTTATATTTAGTGGTCTATTGACCAAATTACTTCTTTCAATTAATTAATCTTTTTTTGTAAGGTTTCTTGGTTGAAATGAAAAAGTTAGTCCCTCGAGCAGGATTTGAACCCACGACCTTCGGCTATATACGCTGCTCTACCACTTCGTGACTTCGATCCACTCGGACACCAACATGGCCACTTCATATGTCGCCGAGAATGCAATCGTGATTACACGACATTTGAAAAATGGCAAAAATGAGGGAAAATTCGAAAGGTTGTAGGTTGAGATGGGGACTTGGTGTCCGAGTGGAACGAAGTCACGATAGCTCACTCAAGTGGTAGAGCAGCGGCTTATTTAGCCGAAGGTCGTGGGTTCGAATCCCGCTCGTGACACTAACTTTTTCATTTCGACCAAAACATTACATAAAAAGCTTAATTAATTATTGTTATCATTACATGCCAAGTATAGATAGATAAAGATAGCTAGATAATCTTTTTTACCTTAAAACATTACGTGTAGATGTTCATTTATATTGAGATATTATAAATAAATTTGAAATTAATCATTCATGGTTAAAAAATGTATTAAGTTAATTAATTTAATCTCTTGGGTTTAATTTTTATTCTATTTTGCTTAAGAAATTATAGTTTTTGTTTAAAATTGAAAAAATATATTAATCTGTAGTGATATTTAACGAGTTAACTCATGTTTTAAATTTAAATAATGGATACGAAAACTTTTGCTATGACGAATCAAAATGACTACCATTTTTTTTGTCTTTGAATATTCATTCGAAGTATGCGAATAGAATTTCACCAAGCTTTTAAAAATACTTAGAGATATTGGTTAGGTTTTGTTCATGAAGAATGCACAAAGTCCTTGATGACGGACTAAGCGAGATGCACAAATCAACCAGCGAGTAAACGGTGACAGTTCCAGGGACAATTTAATATCAGCAACTGTTCGATTGCCTGAGAAATTTCCTAATTTGAAACAAAGAATTGCTGGCATATAGCATTTACAACTTCCTTCCGGTAAGAAACGGCAGACTGCAAAAACGATAATTTACGACTGGGATGCCGATGTCGGCGGAGGGGGCGGACTACAAATAACGCTAATGGTGCTGAGTATAAGGTTTTCCTATAAATGTAACTCGCCCCCTGTGTATCTCATATTTCTCACGGCGTTATCTCTTGACGTAAGGGACAGTTATGACACTACGATTCTCGTGGTTTCACGGTCATATCTTTTGTATTAAACATTGAAGGTGAAATGCAATCCATCCCACGTTTGTGGCCTGAGGGGAGAGAAAACGTTCCCACTTTGCTTTTCTCCGATGAGTTATGTGGAAATGGGTCAACAAGTTTTCCTTTCTCCTGCAATCGAAAATTAAAAAAGACAAAAGAACATAAATACGTTTAAGGTAATCTTTAAAATAAGTTTGACATTTTACAAAACTTAGTTCTGAAGAACTAGTGACGAAAGTGAACCGGTATAAGAACAGCATTGTCATACGGCATTAGTAAAATGATTAAGACATTAGAAAATTTGCGCCGGAATGTGTTAATGAGAAAAGCTGTGCAGGATTATGGCATAAAAGTCTTTCTCCTGAAAAAGATTCGTTTCTGTACGAATACTGAAACCACAGGTATCTATTCAATTTTTAGTAAAAAGCAAATATTTACTAAATATTGTGAGGCCGTTTATTAATTTCAGTTATGGATGAAATGAAATAATAGTTAAAAAGAAGCGTAAAACATACGTCTGGTTATGCTGACAAATTTCTTTACGTTTAAAGGTCTGTGCTGCATTTTTACATAGGTATTTGTTTTTGCCTATTATGTGATCATAACAAAAAGCTAAGTACTGACTCTAAGGATACACCATCTGGAACCCCTACCACGATGTATTATAAATCACATCCTGTGTACTTCTTTAAAATTGGATTTTAATTGGTTCCAACCCCAAGCTAGCATGGGAGCCATTCGACCGGTACACGGCAATCCATAATTCAAACAGCGATCAGGATCCGTCCAATGAAACTCGGATTAGGCCGGCATTAGATTTAAATTCGGAGTTAATAAGATAAAGGGAGAGCTTAGCCATGCAAATACGCCCGGGCTGAAGTATCACAAAATCCTAATAAGCGTTATTTAATCACATCGAACGTTATTTGACTTTTAAGTGTCCTGACACTATCATAAACTTCAGATAAATAAACTTTAAGATGGAGGGAGAGAGAGAGAGAAAGAGAGAGCCTAAGCGAGGGTGAGAATAGAAAGAGAGAGAGAGAGAGAGAGAGAGAGAGAGAGAGAGAGAGAGAGAGAGAGAGCTTTGGAAAAAAGAGAGAGAAAGACAGTTAGAAAGAGAAAGTTAGTTAGTTAGCAACGAAGAGATAGATTGATAGATTGATAGATAGATAGATAGATATAGAGAGATAGAGAGAGTGAGAGCGAGAGAGAGTGAGAGAGAACGGAAGAGAGTTATTTGATTAAATCCATTGCAGTCGGTGGTCCGATTGACCAATTAACATTTTTCAACTAATTAATATTTATGTAAGGTATTGGTTGAGATAAAAAAGTCAGTGCGACGAGCGGGATTCGAACCCACGGCCTTCGGCTAAATTCGCCGCTGCTCTACCACTTGAGCTATCATGACTTGAAAAATGGCAAAAAGGAGGGAAAATTCGAAAGGTTGTAGGATGAGATGGGGAGTTGGTATCCGAGTGAATCGGAACTCAAGTGTCCGAGTGGATGGAAGTCAAGATAGCACACTCAAGTGGTAGAGCAGCGGCGTATTTAGCCGAAGGCCGTGGGTTCGAATCCCGCTCGTGACACTAACTTTTTCATTTCGACCAATACCTTCCATAAATGTTAATTAATTGAAAAATGTTATTTAATTAGCAAGTAAGCAAGAGAAGAAAAATAAGAAAAAGGAAACGATAATTAGAAAAAACGAGAAAAAGTGTGTGTGTGAGGGAGAGAGGCATAATTTTTTACGATTTACAGGATATTTAATTTCTCGGTAAAATTTCGAAAAATGGCCGAATGAAGAAATTGCCTGACAATTCTCATAAACCCGATATATTGTTGATTATTCCAGGACAGTTTCATCTTCCTACCATCAGAAACTCGAGAATTTTATACCAAAAATCAAAATTTTGACCATCATGATAAACTATAGACTTACAACCCGCGGAATTTACAAATTCATACTTGACGTAGTATCGATTGAAAATTTTTATTTAAATGAACGATAAGAAGGTCATATAGACAATTTGATCCATATTTACAATGACTACAGAAACTTCGCAAGATTTCATGAGATCTTCGGGAATTGAACCAGTAGTTTGATCATATCCGATCATCGTCGTCCTGCTCGTTTAGCCTGTCTCACATATTTCAGCACCCCTCGCCATTGATTTATATGCTGTCCGAAACTTTGAACACAGTGCTCTATTAAATATCAGTGTCGGGAGTTAACATGCATTATTTTACAAGATCCTCATTGAAAGATAAGGGCGTTTTTAGGGTGGGACAGTAATCTTGTAGCATTATGTTTTATTTTTCATGTTGCATGTTCCATGTTCCTTAAGCAGGCCGGTAATTAAATTTTTATGGGCACGTATCTGATTGTGTAAAGTGATTATTATCATTAATCTAAAGACTACTAGACCGGGGAATTTTATGGTGAGTGGAAAGCGGAGCGATTAATTTTTGAGGAGGGGGGCCTTTTGTCCGTTATTATTTGCATATTTAATCACTGCTTGGTTAGCCAAAACCGCATTCTGCATTCGTAGCCGAATCACAATAGGCCGGCGAGTTACTACTCCACGAGGCCGGAGCATTAAATAATAATTTAAAACAATTCCGACCGACCACTTCATAATAATTTCAAGACGGAACTGATTCAGGGGGTCATGACTCGACGGCTGGAGCGGCTGAAGGGGCTGGAATCGGAAGGGCGCCCGGGGTGGGGCCCCGGAGGTTTAAATCCCGCATTTAATAAAGTACAATTTACATAATTGTTTGTGGATCTACGGCCGGGAGCAGATTTCCGGCTGACCGCTTTGCCCAACTTCTAATATCCATAAATCCCCGGGCCGTGTTCCTAATTAAATTTATAACTGCGGGGTGGGGGCGACAGATGAGAATTGTGAATATTTATCCGAAGGGGTAGGACATGGACAATTCGCAATAAGTGTTTTAAGCTAATGTCAGTCCATACCCAATGGATCGCAGTCAAATGACTTTGCAGATGACATGTACAGCCGGAGTGGATAAAGTGCGTACTATAGACCAGTATCTTCGACTACTTTTTAACCGGCGGACCCCTTTCACAAAACAAAATCCAGGACCAACACCTCGCATTCAAGTACGTAAAATTAGCTACTTATAGTACATGCAGTAAATTAAAGGTTTGGAAATTAGCAGTAGCAAGCCCCTTCCTAATTAGGTTATGGAAAGGGATATCACTATGAAAACAAGCAGTAGATTGACGTACTTAACTTTATTCACAAAATCCGGAACACAAAATTCAAATCGGATAAAACGGAATCAATAGACAGTTAAAACGCCACCCAAATTCAAACGTAATAATTTGCACATTAATATTTAATGAATCAATGAGAAAAGCGAGGTGTTTTAGCCTGCATAATTTGGATATGTTGGGTTTAAGTTTCGACACCTGAAAACCCATCTCGATTTGAGTACATGGACAGCTTCGATATTTAGTTTTGGAGCAGAATCGATAGGAAATCCGGATTCGTACACGTATGTTGTGGCAAATGGAAGAAGAACACGTTTGGATTTTTCAATGAGCGGTACAAATTTTTTATTTACCGACGGAGCCAAAAATGGGTGTAACTATCGAACTCGAAAGTAGATTTCAAGGTGTAGTCTGAAGTTATGTTCTCAATGTGTTGATGATTGGCTGGTTGGATTTGTCGAAACTGAAAACCGTTTGACCACCCATGGTCTTACAATTGTATCTCGAGCTGTTGAGAAGTAGTGCTCAAAGGACACCTCCCAGCTTAGAACGTGTTCACATATTGCATTAATCAACGTGCCGTTTGCAAGCTCGTGTTTGATTTCTTTTTAAAAGTCATTTAATACAGGAAAATGTTCCATCTCTTCCTTTTTATCAGATTCAACCCAAAATTGGATTTATCTTTTGAATTTATTTAAATTTATCATTTGTAACGAAAGTTGTGATACTCTTCCCATGGAAAGAAAGACATATCTCATCCGTTTTAATAAAAATATCTTATAAAGTCGACAGTACACATTGCCATTTCTCAAAATTGAAAACGTCAGCAAATTTGAAATTGTGGTCCATCAACAGAGATAAGACTTCAGGTCGTAATTCCTGTAATACTGATAGTGCTTTCCCACAAGACTTCCCGTATACTCGGTCGTCCTAATAAGGACAATGAGGATCTTTAACGTCCGTACGTAGCCTATTCGGCCTTATCGGACGTTTTGATTCTCAAGCTGAGAGCTGACGCACCTCCGCATACGAAAGAAGGGCGTTACTGCCGCAGTGTTGGAGTAAAGGCAGCTCAGGCCCGAAGGCCCAAGACAACCTCGCTCCCCGCTTGACCATTCCGAGTGGTCAGGTCTGCATTAAGCATCAGACCGAATGCCGTGCGCAAAGGTCTCCCTAAGCCGAAATACATCAGCCCGGTCTCCCGGTCACTCCCTAGATAGAGAAGGCCCTATCTCACAGAGTATTGAGGCTTCTCTAGCGTCGAAACTACCGGATCCGCTCCGGTCGCGGTTTTGTTTAAAGTGGAATTGCTAACCACCCCCTAGAAGAGACCGCCTACGGTAAAAGCTTCCAATCGAGCTCAGCCTACACCTACGTGCAAAGCATACTCGAGTAGGAGCAACCGATTCACTACCCGTCCCATCCGCCACTACTTACGCATTCGAGGGACTTTTCAGCATAATCATAGCGTCCTCAACGCTTATACGCTGCCGTCCGATCCGCCGTATCCCGAGAGATCGGGTGTAAACGGTGGTCAAACCGAAGATAAAAAAAAAGGGAAGAAAGAAGTGCCTTCAAAATTTACCTCCCCAAAAAAAGGTTTTTTTACTTTTTTATGCGTTTATGTAAAAATGGACGCAGTTTATTTTATTAAATTTATCATAAATTCTTCTTAATTTCTCTTTCTGTATGTCGTTACTTCTGGTATTTGGTTGTGTTAGTGTGGCATTTGTGAAGTTAAAGTTGTTTTTGATGTGAATAGGAAATACCTTGTGTTGTCTGCATTTCAACAAAAAAGTTCTCTGATTGATAGCCGATTCAAGTTACTTATATTAAGTTTTTAAATCTATTATACATTGAGGGATCCACGACGATAATGCTAATGATTGAATCAAATTATGTTAAACTGATCGACAGAACTACTGGTCCGCCCATTTTACACTCCACTTATGTTTGATTGTTTCGGTTTGTACGCTATCTTATGTGACGAGTTTCTTCGTACAAACAGCTCTAATAGAAGGACTTGGCGGTCAGTTCAATCTAATATTTTTATTTGTATTTTGGTCGTTCATTTTTGCTTTCCTATCTTGCCTGCATTGCCTATCTACGCTGCATTAGTGGGCTTGTTTTGGAAACATAATTTTGTACGACTTGAATAAAATAAAGAAGAAAAAATCAATTATTTTTGCCTGCAAGATAAGATTTGCCAAGGATTAGGAACGTTCAAAATAGCTTGTTTTAAATATATAAAGTTTACAAATAATCCAATCATCACAGAGGGAACTTGCATTTTCAAGAGATAGACAAGGAGCGGCAGATAGCGTTTTTCCAATCAGAGCTGGAGGTGACTGGCAATTTGACGAAATGGGTTTTTCACCTCGAATAACTTTCATCATTCGGAAAAGCGAGCGCGAGAAGACGGCCGACAGCTTTTGTGCATTATTGGGCCAGTTGTCCGCCTCTGTGGCGGGATAAATCGAAAAGCAAATAGATTCGCTGCTCCATTTCCCCCGGGTAGACGGCTACTCAGGCGCTGTCAACGGACGAGAGGCCCACTCGGTTGACCGCCTGCAGATAACACATGTTACAAGAATCGAGAATGTATTTCCATCCCGGCAGCTCTGGCCACTTGAATAGGCCGACAAAAGACGCTTTGCTGCCGGCAATGAGCGGGGGTGGGGCCTCGACAGAACGGTCTCCTCTTCTTCAAAATGCCACCCCCAACGACTCACCCTTGTAGTGACATCGGCACGTGCCTCGTCCGACACCCTTTCTCCTCGGTCTACACATGGTAATATCTCAATATCGGTGAGCACTTCATTCAAGCAAACCGTTGAACAAATAGGGAGGAATAGTGCGTCATTTCATTTTGTATGGCCTTCTTTCCTAAGACCATATTAAAAAGGGCTATGTTCTATACTATCAAGAAACAAAAGATCTTCAAATTCAACAAAGATAATCATGAGTGATATCAACTTTTGTACGACCAGGTATATTTACTAAGTCTACCGGTCAGGCTTTGTCACCACTAAGTTGTATTGTTTGAGGATCTCCCCTCGAAGGTGGAGTTTGTAGCATTTTACGTTACCGGTTGATGTGCTAAATGATCTTCTGAGTGAAAAACATATCATCGAGACTTGTAATACTTATATAAACCAGTGATAGTTAAAATAGAATGAATAAAAAATAAATTACTTTTTGATTTGAAAAATTATCAAAATGAGACAGCGTGAAAACTATCTCAAGAATCATTTACCAGTAGGTAAGAAAAATATTTTTAGCTGGGTCGTTATGGTTTCACTACACTCCATATTACCCCACATATCTCACTAGAAAATCTTTAACCCTGGATGATTAAACTAGGGTGGTATGGACCTATTGAAAATATTTCTCTTTGCTACAAAGAACCTAGAATACATGGAACTACTAGCCATTTGTCTAAATAAATATATTAATAAAATGTTCCTTTATTTGATCAGAAATTGTGCTTTGACTGTAAAAACTCCGTAACTTTCTGGGTCTTCCAGCCACCCAGTGTGCTACTTACATTTCGTTTCCAGTAACCTCTTGTGTGTAAAAAGTACTTATTAATTTTTTATCACGTATCGATTTCGTATTAACTATTTAACTAGTAAGTAACTATTTAACTAAGAACTATTAACTTTTGTTCTTGGATGTACAAAGTGGAGGAACGTCTTGTCAAGCCAGAGGACATTTTGCGTGTCCTCATTATCTTATAAGGAAAAGAAGAAGCAGGGGTTGTTTCTATTCTAGGGAAAGATTGTGATGAATCAAAACTTCAAGTTGGTCAATTATATTGAATCTCAATAACCATTTCCGTAAACGTTTGTACTCTTCGTAAAAATATTAATATGAATATAATGGGATTTCAGTTAAGAAGTAATTAGAAGACTATAATGATGAAATTACGCCTCGTAGTCAATTATGCGATTGACCAATAAAACGAAGTGTCCATAAATCCAAAGGAAAAATGATAGTAAGACAAACTCTAAATGTATCGAGCGTAAAAAGGTCATAAAAAGGGCTTACGTTTCCGTAGATTAAGCTTAAAATTTAGCTTAAAAACCATTTTTTTGCTTTCTTTAGTCCTATCACATATTTAAACATATATTCATTTATGAATCTAAACAAAAATCATTAAAAATACATTTTTTCCTTCAAAAATCTGTTTTCCCAAAACACTTCAATTATGATTTGTAAAATAAATTTCTCAATTTCTTATACCACTTTCACAATGTAATTGATACTTTTAACGGGTTGTTAATATTTTAGATCAATTAATAAATAATTAATAGCTTATAGATCATACAGAGTGTCAAAATATATATGGAATAACTCCCATAATAACTATCTATCAATTTACAAAATGTCGATTTAAAACGATCATTAGGTCAGAGCCAAGCACTTCTGAATACGCGCGTGGTCGGGGAATTTAGGTTTAAATGATTATTTAAAAATAATTAAATTCACTAATTTCGTGGTCCGCTTTACCAATTAATATATTACAATTAATTAAGGTTTTTTTGTTGAGATAAAAAGGCAATGGCAAGAGCGGGATTCGAACCCACGATCTTCGGCTAGATACGTCGCTGCTCTACCACTTGAGCTATCGTGACCTCGATCCACTCACCTCACCTTTCGAATTTTCCCTCCTTTTTGCCGTTTTTCAAATGTCGTGTAATCGGATCGGATTCTCGGCGAAAAAAGGGCAAAAAGGAGGGAAAATTCAAAAGGTGGGGTTGAGATGTGAAGTTAGTGTCCGAGTGGATCGAGGTCACGATAGCTCAAGTGGTAGAGCAGCGGCGAATCTAGCCGAAGATCGTGGGTTCAAATCCCGTTCGTGCCATTGCCTTTTTATCTCAACAAAAAAACCTTAATTAATTGTAATTTAAAAATAATGTTGAACTCAGCAGTCCCCGGTGGCTGAGATAAAACTGTTTCAGGGCTTGGGCGGAAAGGATAGAATATAAAAGAGAAAGGCAAAACGCTATTAATTTGTCCCTTCGCGATCGGTTTG
Organism: Cimex lectularius; assembly: GCF_000648675.2. Lineage (NCBI taxonomy): Eukaryota > Metazoa > Arthropoda > Insecta > Hemiptera > Cimicidae > Cimex > Cimex lectularius. The sequence goes on along the minus strand of NW_019392767.1, from coordinate 756,051 downwards.
ATTAATTAGCCAGTCGGAGGGCAAAGGGTGAAAAATTAAGGGCCGTGTAAAACAATCGGGGTGGGCGCCGCGCCTCGCCGCGCCGGTTCGACAGGAGGCCTCCCAGTGGAAATCATAATTGAACATGTAGCCCGAACAAATGCGATAATTCCGAAACCCCTTGAGGACCCTTAGTCAGAGTTTCGAAAATTCCTAGGAGCACCGACACGGACAATCATTAAACCCGCCGGTGTCGATTGTAGCCTCGGGCCAGCCGGAAAACCGAATTAGTCCACGGACCTGCTTTTACAAGCAATTTATGTTGCTTCGCTGCGCCATACACTTCGCCAGGACATTGGTTTTGTGCCAAGGTTCGTAAATTTTACCGAGACTTAGGACTCCTTCGGCTCATAAATATGTTACTAATGTTCACAGCAGCTTAGTAACACCGATAACGTCGATAAAACTTAATATGTTATCCCCATAGAGAGTTAAAAATAGCTATCGATCTTATACTTATTTTTGGTACGTTATTATCCAATTTCATAAATAAACGAATAATAATTCAAAATTATGCTTATTTTCCAATTTAGGACTTGTGGTTACTTTCGATAAGAGAAAAAACTCCTATTTCATTGGTCTACGTTTCGGAAAATTTACTTCTTGCTAGTCAATATTGATGTTTTTTGGTCTCGGTTTTTAAAAATTCTTCAAACATGCAGTTTATTAAATGAAAAATTAAAAAACGAAGAAGAAAAAATTCACTAATCTAAATGTCAGAACATAGTGATTTTTGAAATATGTAGGGCGTTTACACGTGTGGCTTTCCTTGGTTTATTTGCCTCATTTGGGTCCTCGAGCCCCCCCCCACTACATAAATTTTTATAACTTTAATAATAACACATACTTCATATAACCAAGACAAACAATTTCAAATTGTCTACATTTTAACAACTTGTGTTCATGCAATACTTAAAACGCAAAAACAAATTTAATATTATGAAAATATGAACGTCCAAAATTCGGTCCGCTCAAAATAAGATGAACCTAGACGTTGACCTTGCCATATCTTCGTGTCAGAGGCAAATAGTATGGTTGGTTGTTGTTCCAGTGTTTCATAAACTTAATAAATGTCTGTTTTTCTTGTTAATGAAGTATAGTACTCAGAATAAATATGCTTGAAGGGGTCTTCAATGGCCGCAACGGTTTAAGCGTTGACACGCCGGTAATAAATGGCAGATCCTGACAAACTTACTAATTGGAAAGTGCAAAGCATGTTCTTTTCATAGTTTCGAGTCCAAACCGATATAGCCAATGGTCGATTATATTTTTCAAAAATGTATGCCTTTTTAATTAAATCATATTTCATAATTTTGGGCATTTTGCTTTTTTTTCTAACTAATCATGAAGACTTTTGTGCATTATACACTCAGGGCAAAAACGCCAAGGTGGTTAACCCATCCGCTCAGCGGCCAGCAGCCGTACCCGCGCCGCCGCCGAGGCGGATATCAGGCGGTTGACTTGTATAGATATGCATGGGACTTATCAATAAAAACTTTTTTAATCACTTAAAGTGCTAGGACTTAATGACCCGAAGTTTTCGAACACCATGGTTGGGGTAAAGGCCGGTGGGATCTGCGACACCAGTTCTGGCCAAGAATCCGCAAGTGCTAAATATCTTACAAATCTTTGCTTACAACTTGTAAGTCAACAGCTTTCAATGGCACAAATTGTTGACCTGGCAGTACCCGTAGTTTCCTAAAATTGTCTCAACCAAAACACGTCACCTGCTCTCTGCAAGATAAAATTGAACAAAAAGAAAGACATGTGCACATAAATAGACAAAATATTAATAAGTTCTATAGATTTCTTATTTACAATTTATTGTGGCCATTAATAATTATTTCACCTTTTGTTTTGAAAGAAACAAACTAAAAATCCCTAAGACCTAAGATTTTTCACGCAGGCCCTTGGCGCACCAACCACGGAATGCAATTGGCCGGTCGTGCTGAATTTAATGGATAAATATCGATAAAATCTTAGGTGCTCCGAAGGGATTAGGCGTATGACACTCTAGGTGTATATTTTCGAGTAATTTCGATTTTACGTTGTGTGCCATCACTAAAATGAGTGGACAAATGTTTGCAGCTGTTAATTCTATCGGTTACGGCACCTCTTAATCGTAATTTCATCATCACGAAGATCCAATGAATCCCGCACGATGAAGGGCAGTTTACGACGCCGTAGTTACGAGTCTCATCATTTAAAGCGCTTGAAGTCATAATTCTCGTCTATCGGTACAAATAAATTTTTTACAACCGATTCCCCAGGAAGGTGCTAGACGCCATTTTCGCTGAGAAAATAAATTATTGCGGAAAATTTTCTTGCTCTGATAAGGGGTGACAGGACGATAATAAAATAGTCAAAACTATTTCAATGCAAATTTAGATTTAGGCATGATAGGTAGATCGAAATCAGAAACAGTAATGAGAAATACAAATACGAATAACAAACAATGAAAAGCGAACTATATATGTGCATATGACAAAGTTGTTAAAAAAAGGAAACGTTAAACGATCACCCTCACACGCAGGGAAAAGATAATGATAACAAAATTCATTGGAAACTTCTGAGACAAAGCTTTTCCACGATCAAATTTTTAGCAAAAACGGAATACGTATAAAAATTTGCAAATGTAGAGAAAAATATATCGGGCCTAAAAAAAGAAAACTTAAAAAACATATAAAAGAACATATAAACTCATTTAGAGACAATGAACGATTCACATCACACAAAATCACCACAGCAATATATACAAATGTGTGGTCATTAGTGAATGTTAGTCGAAGATTATTCAGAAATCGTGAGATGCCGTCTAGAGTGATGTAGGTTTCAGAAAAAAACATTTTCTTTATCGTGCCAACGTTTCGATCTTTATCGAGATCATCTTCAGAGCTCTAAGTTTTCTGTGTAATTGTGCCATTCTTGCGTGTCTTGTCGAGAGTGTGGGGGACATCATCTGGCTATTTTTAAATCCAATCGTTAAAATATCGATAACAATGTGAACGGAACGTGTGTCAATGCGAAAACAGCAGTTAAATTTAAAAAGTTAGAATGGTAGCCCTCCAACTGATAAATCAAGTAAATCAGATTTGTTTGGTTTTGGTTAATTTTAGACACATTATGAAATGAAAACACAGGATTTTCACTGTTTGTAGTGATGTATTGTTTAAAATGTTTTACGTTTTTTTTAAAGAACTCACAACCATTCTGTCCAATCAACAACAGGGAATGAAGAAGAGGGGAAAATGTATTCTTATATAAATTGGGTGTGTATTTATGCGTCGGCATAACTTTGCCATCATTTGTTGTATTACAGCGATATGTTGAGGCAATTTCTTTCACAACAGGTCAATGAATTCTAAAGCAAAACAGGTGGCATCGCAATAGGGAGGCCTATTATTTTAGAATTAATTTGCTTGCCTAGTGAGAAAAATTTATAAAACACGTTCCGTTTTTGGATAATCTTGAGTTTTCTTTATGAGTTTGTATGCAACAAATTTATTTCAAGTTAATTTTTTTATATTTTTTTTATTTTATGTTAATCTTTAATCTTAATTGAATTAAGTTAATTTAATTTAATCTTTTTAAAAGAAGTGTGAACAAATTTTTTTGTGTTAAACGTTTTTAGTTTTATTGTGTACGAAAATAAAAATCGAAAACGACCCGTAGAGCCGTAACAATGTGCATGTGCAAAATCCAATTCTCCGACTGTCTAATCGGGCGGATCAATTTTACAAAAAAACATGTTTTAATTATTAACATTTTGATATTTTATCATTTAAAATAGGCAGAGGGGCTCTCACCTATCAACAGTACTACATATGGTGGCCCTCGAAGGATATGACCCCTAGAAGAATGGTGTTCCACACCAACTAAGGATAGGCCATGCTATTGGGACACTTACTAACTGAAGGGTGCAATTACTGGGTTCTTTATAGAGAGCGTGTAGGAATTCCACCCGATATGATAACACCAGCGAATATATGGGTCCCATGTTCCGAGTTTGGAGGAAACAAGATTTTTGTTTTGTAGTAGTACTGATAGTTTTGTCTACCTAGCGAGTGATGATAGCGAATGTACTTATTGTCGTGAATGTGTAGTGTAAAAGGGCTGGTGGTGGAAGATGAGTACTCATCGACCCTCAATAAGGCTAGTTATAATGAAAAGCATGGTGAAGGAATATCGAGTACTTCACCCTCCAAATTGTTTGAATGGTAAGTAAATAGGTAAGAATTTATTTTAGAATCAATGAGAATGTGAACGGGTTTGGATTTAGAAACTGCTTGCGTTTGGTGCTGAATTGTCCTAGCTGTTGACAGCACTCGTAGCCCAGCCTCGACGGCTGGACGGACAAGACCGACGTCTGACCCCCGGACTGCCACCTCCCGGGGCGGGTTATTATCTAGGTCTACCAGTAATTTATTGTAAATTGCCAAAGCTGAAATTGCCGGTGGACTGTAAGAAGTGATAGGATCAACTCTGTGCATATGTACATATATGTGCAGATTTGAGCTTATATAAATTCAATACAAACCAATTATTTATAATGATTTTGATTATATATTTATCAAATTCAATTATTTAATTCAATTTATAATCTGATTTTATGAATACACATTACTCCACTTGACAACACATTCAAATTATCGTTTCGCTAAAGACAACACCATACATTAACCTCACTTAATTTATAATTTTTATTAATTTCACTAATTTCGTGGTCCGCTTGACCAATTAATATATTAAAATTAATTAAGGTTTTTAGTTGAGATAAGAAAGACAATGGCACGAGCGAGATTCGAACCCACGATCTTCGGCTAGATACGCCGCTGCTCTACCACTTGAGCTATCGTGACCTCGATCCACTCGGACACTAACTTCCCATCTCAACCCCACCTTTTGAATTTTCCCTCCTTTTTGCCATTTTTCAAATGTCGTGTAATCGGATTGGATTCTCGGCGACAAATGAAATGGCCACGGAGAGCTTTAGTGAAGTATACTTCATTTTAAATCATTAAATTCACTAATTTCGTGATCCGCTTGACCAATTAATATATTACAATTAATTAAGGTCTTTAGTTAAGATAAAAAAGTCAATGGCAGGAGCGGGATTCGAACCCACGATCTTCAGTTAGATACGCCGCTGCTCTCCCACTTGAGCTATTGTTAGTTCGATCCACTCGGACACTAACTTCCCATCCCAACAGCCGAGGGTCGTGGGTTCGAATCCCGCTCTTGACACTAGCTTTTTCATTTCAACCAAGACCTTACATAAAATAAATAATTAAACGAAAGAAGTTAATTATTAATTTATGTAAAGAGCTGGATTTTATTTCATAGTCATTTCAATTTTAATAAAATTAATTGAAGAAAATAAAAATGTCCAACAAAATAATAAAATAATTAAGTGTAGATAACGTAAGGTAATGCAAAACCGTGTACAAACAAAGAAAAAATCGGACACTACTTTGATCTTTCCCAAGTATAAATAGGACCTGAGTAAACGAAAAATTACTCAACCAATCACAAATGATGGCAACATGCGCTTTTAGACCTAAACAGGGAAAACTAAATGAGAAGGTTAATCGGAAATTACCAAACTATGGGTTGAAAACGGTCAGAACTCAAGCAGAAAAGTTACAATTTTTGCTCAAAAGTCGTTTAAAAGAAAGGAAAAATGATAAATACAAAATATAATTTCTCTACAAATTATATTTAGAATAATGAATGAAGACTAGATGAAACATTAAAAGCAATTGATGTGAGAATTTGTGGTTTGAGTGTGTTCATAATTAGTGAAAGAGGAATGGCTGAGTAATCATCTCCAGACCATTTTGTTTATCTTCCTCCATATGTTCGATATTGCCGGGCGAGACTAAACGGTAAGAAATTGTTCACTCAGGACCCTTGCGTCATTGGCCGTGTCTCTGCTGTATGCGAAGGGCTTGATTAAAGGGGAGGCGTTGATAAAGGGCTTATAAGGAAGACCGGGCCCTTCATGCAGATACTCCTCTCCTCCTGGTGAAAATTGAATTATACCAAACTGAGTTATATGGAGATTTATAATAGGGGCGGTTCATGTTGGCCATCTATCAACCGGCGCATTGTCCCTCCCCCACGTCCCTTTTGGTATTTTACAGAGTTTTTGTACTTGGGTTAGGGGTCACACTCACATAGGGCCTCCTCCGAAGAGAATTACGATCTTCACGGGTCGTTGCCTTTTAGTCGATCCCGGGTATTTTAAGTTTAATCAAAAAACAAGTTGTACTTTGTTACAGCCCGGGAAAAAAGTAGCCCCCTACAAAGGAGTTTTATTTTCATTTGCATACCCTATTAGAGGCTATAAAGAAAGTTTTTCTTCATGTATTCCCTTTGGCTACGTCACTTATTCCAACTGAAATATATAGCCAATTGTTTTTTTTAAGCTTTTTTATTTTATCTGACATTTATTAAATTTTTTATTTTCAACCAACAGTTAAAAATAGATTTTTTGTGTTGAATTGCGGAAAGAGAAAGAGTTTTAAATATTTATTTTAATTCAATCGACTTTAAATATTACTTTATCGTCCAATCAAAGCTTAGATAAATGAAATGTATTAAATAATAAGCAAGTTTTAATTTTAATAAGTAGATCAATTTTAATTTATATTTGATAAAACGCTGAAATTGAAAATAAATTAGTGAAAGTTTTATTGGAAAAATTACATAATTAATTAGTCATTATCCTTTCTCTAGCTTATAAAGATATTTTGCTGATAAAAGAAATAAAGTGGTCAAAAAAATACGTTCGCATTTTAAAATCCGTGAAAGTCCTGGATTTATAAACTCTTTTTTCAGTTTTGATTAATATACATTAATGGAAGTATTGTTCGTCCAAATGTTGTGGTTATACTTCCTTGTCGAAATAAAAAATTTTAAAAAATTACAGATAGAACTGCTCGTTTTTAACTAATTTGTGCCATTTTATGACCAATCGCTGTACACATCCAATTTTCAGACCGACAAATCAGAACATCTAGTGACAACAAGAGTGACATAAAGAATAGATAGGTTTTGTGAGAAACACCTGGAAAATTCCCAGGTGTCTACATCGGTCTGTGCCTGGGGCGCTGCAAGGGTGTTCATCTCTCTTTGTCCAAACTCACTCATCCGATTCTCACTGAATTCGATTTTCACATGTTAAAATCGTATCTATCGAACGTATGGCATCTCACGGGCCGCCGCAAATAACTGCTTATTCGTAATTTACTATATATTATCAGCAGGCATTTACTATTAGTCGCCAGTGAGAATCGCCCACCTTGGGTTTTGGCAGTCCTGGGCCTTCGGATAATCTGTCCTGTCGCTGAGGTTGAATAGCCTGGAGGGTCTGTCAACAGCTTGGTCGTTTCAGCCCCCAACGCATCAATTTTTAAGCAGCATAAGTTAATAAGGTAAAGGAATTAGCAGAGATTACTGCACACAGGTACAGACAATGTGTCTACATTCAAATTACTACACTCAGATTTTAATAATACCCCAAGATAGGTATAAAACATCAATCGGAAAAAATCTTTACCAACGAAACTTTAATAATCTGGAAAAGTTTTTTTTTTATAAATTGTCTAATTGCCTGTGCAGAATAGTATCAGGGATGACCATAAATTCCTAATAAAAAAAATCTACCAAAAATATATGTCTACTAAGATTGAGCCAAGAAAATTAAATGAATCTAAATTTAATATAGGTGAATCTGCAATCTAAGAAAAATGTTTGGAGCATGCCATAATGACATGCCCGGAATTCATCAAAGAAAAGAAAATCTTCCTGTATTAGGTCTCATCAACTAACTACACCTGAACTGTGTACTTTGAGGAATGCGAATTTTCAATTAAAATTACTAGTAACAAGAAATGGTCAATTATTGGTTTTAATACAAATGTGACCTAATTGTTCATTTCAAATGTAAGATATACTGATCATTATTAATAAAATACAGAATGTTGTAGTAAAAGATTATTCTTGTTTAACTTTAATTTTCAGTAATTTGGTCGTTACCTATCATTTTGATCTGTCCACTCTTGGTCGGAAGTGAGCAATAAAAAGATGAACGTAATTGCCCAGGACTCCGGTATTTAGTGATCAGTTTTTTCAGTTAGAAAAGTATTTTGTAAATTTGTCAATAAAGGATCTCATGTGTCATCATGTGTGTAATGACCCAAAAATCGAACTATGCAACTCACCTCGCAGAAAACCATAAGAAACCCTAAATAATACATACAAGCATGAAACTACTATAGGAAGTACGAAATTTGGAAATATAAAAACAGCATATTTATCACTAAAATACTAAATACACAAATAATAATTAAATTCACTAATTTCGTGGTCCGCTTGACCAATTAATATATTACAATTAATTAAGGTTTTTAGTTGAGATAAAAAAGTCAATGGCACTAGCGGGATTCGAACCCACTATCTTCAGCTAGATACGCCGCTGCTCTACCACTTGAGATATCGTGACCTCGATCCACTCGGACACCAACTTCCCATCTCAACCGCACCTTTTGCATTTTCCCTCCTTTTTGCCATTTTTCAAATGTCGTGTAATCGGATTGGATTCTCGGCGACAAATGAAAGGGCCACGGAGAGCGGATGTGCCACATTGCTTCGGATGGTTTATGCGAGAGATAGACAATAATTCTCATGATTGTCATATTTTTATTTTCATCTATATGTTTCATGCTATTCGATTTGTTTTTCAATACTATCAAATATTTGGATAAGAAGTCTGAACGCGTTTTGTTTGAAAATATTTATAAAACCACAACATAGGAAAATATGTCTATTGTTTCTTAAAAATAAAGCGGACTACAGCGCTTCTCTTTTCTATATATTATATGTACTTACAAACGAATTCTCTATCGAGGAAATGTTGAAGCGTACATTTAATTTTACATTAGTTCAGATGTTAATTGTAAATAGTCTTTCAATAACGGAATGAACTAATTCTGAATGAATACTTTCCACATACTTAATAATTCACTACTTTTCGTGGTCCGCTTGACTAATTAATATCTTTCAATTAATTAAGGTTTTTAGTTGAGATAAAAAAGTCAGTGCCACGAGCGGGATACGAACCCACGACCTTCGCCTAGATACGCCGCTACCCTACCGGTTGAGCTATCGTGACCTCGATCCACTCGGGCACTAAGGAGGGAAAATTCAAAAGGTAGGGTTGAGTTGGGAAGTTGGTGTCCGAGTGGATCGAGGTCACGATAGCTCAGGTGGTAGAGTAACGGCGTATCTAGCCGAAGATCGTGGGTTCGAATCCCGCTCGTGCCATTGATTTTTTTATCTCAACTAAAAACCTTATTTAATTACAAATAATAATGTTCACATAAACCATTTACAGTAATCAAAACCATATGCCAATTAAAAAAATAAACGGCCGATAATCACAAAGCCCTCTGGATCAATAAAAACCTAGACGTAATCTATCAAATGCACCAACAACAAAGGTAACGCCGAACCCACCTCTCACGATTTTGTAAAAGAGACTTAACTTCACAGAATTCCCGTAAAATCATCTCTGAAGATGGCGAAATACCGAAACGTACTTGAAAGACCAACCCAATGAGGAAAGGTAGTCCGAATTGATAGAAATTATAAGTCCATATGAGAATCAAGCAAATCATATGAGGAAATCTCTAGTTTAGCTAACTTGTTAAAACAATCTTAATTTGGTCGTTTTTCATGAACAGAAATTTTTTTAAGGTTCTGGAAATAAATTGAACTGAGCCAAACGTATTAGTATTTTTTCCTTTAGTTACGCACTTCGGGGCATATGCATCATATCATCAAACTTGATACAGAGTTACAACTTACATTGAAATATTTTTTTCTCTTAATACCTGTAAAGTTACAGGTGTACAATAATAGGTGGGATATTTATGCTGGAACAATCCTTGGAATGTTTAATGCGTCGAAAAAAATTCAAAGCTGAGAGTAGTTTTATTTCAGGTTTAATGTGCGTAATAATGAAGCATTGTAAGAACAAAGAATAGGAAAAGGTTGAATCACGTTCTTATAAAGATTTGAAGGGCGCGTCAGCTATATCTCAATTGGCCGAAATGTCTGTTCAGGTAATGACTCGTGTAGATGATGGACTTACCCAAACCATAAACGGCCGTTTACGAATCGGCGTCTGCTCTAGCCCAAGAGCCATCCATCGTGGCGGTGACACAGCGTTATGTCTAAACATAATTATTGTATGATTGTGCTTCCCCCGCGTTTCGAGTAGGGAGCCGACAGTTGTTTACCGCCTGTTAACAACTCTGACTCACTCCTTCCCTCTTATCCGATTTCACCAATGCAATCTCAATTTATGTCCACAATCAGAAACATATTAGAGTAGGTGCTCTGGTGAAAGCAGGGAAGTGCTTCACGCCTGTTGGCCGTTTATCTCTTAAAATATGGATGAACTCAATTTCAGAATGCCCTGGGTGGTAATACGATTTTAGAAAAATCTGCTCCAGTAAATATCCAACACTATTTCAAAACACGGAGCCATTACTAAGTAACCTTAAAGTTAAAAAAAAATGTTTAAAAAATATTTTGTAATTATCAGAAATTAAAAAGACTTCACAAATTTCAAACCAGCATAGGAAAAATCAAGTTCCGTTTTTTGTGCTCTGGTTTATTTTTCTTTCAGACTAAATCACACGAAATTTATTTTAAAAAATAGAAAAATATGACTGAATAAATTATGAGTTCCATTATGTCATACATATACAAGAGATTAGCTGAACCTTTAATACGAGCGTTTTCGGAACTAACCATAAAAATGCACGATTTTATTATGTAATCTGTCCATTATTATTGGTCATATGTAAATTAATTAATTAAATTATTTATAAATTTGTTTCGCAACTATGAAAGTGTGGAAATAATTAAGGTTTTTAGTTGAGATAGAAAAGGCAGTGTCACGAGCGGGATTCGAACCCACGACCTTCGGCTAGATACGCCGCTTCTCTACCACCTGAGCTATCGTGACTTCGATCTACTCAGGCACTAACTTCCCATCTCAACCCCACCTTTTGAATTTTTCCTCCTTTTTGCCATTTTTCAAATTCAAAAATTTACGAATTTACGAAAAATTTACACGATGCTCAGGTGGTAGCGAAGCGGCGTATCTAGCCGAAGGTCGTGGGTTCGAATCCCGCTCGTGACACTGACTTTTTATCTCAACTAAAAACCTTAATTAATCGAAAGATATTAATTGGCCAAGCGGACCACGAAAACTAGTGAATTGTGGAAATAATCTTCAACTGTTTTATAAAAATGTGATTTGGTTTGCTTACTAACACCTGATTATTATTCCAAGTATTTTTTTCACACTAAAGTTAAATTTATGCTATTTAAATAAATCTAAGCTTGTTACCTAACAGATATTTAGCTATACTGACTAACTTTAGCTATACTAGCTACTAGTACTAAACTAGCTATACTAACTTTAACTATACTAAAATAGTTTGAAGAGGAATAATCAATTGAAAATTGTTTAGGTACAATAATACAAATAAACTCTGTGAGGAGTGTAATCTGATTATAATGGATGTATTGCAGGATAAAAAACAATTGTGGATATAACAGATCAGATTAAAAATTTGATGCTAATAGATTATAGACTAAGAGCTGAAAACGGTACCCTTCATCCTCTTCATAAATATCCCTATCTTAACTAAGTACCACTTACCTCAATTTAATAAATATATATTGACATTTGTGTAGTTTATTGAATAGTTAAAAGGAAGGTACTTTGGGTTTTTGTACATTGTTGTTTCCTTAAATACTATAAGAATAACTGGCATTACAGATAAAAATAATAATTGAATTTAACTTCTTAAGTGTGTACCCTACGCCTAGATAAGTATTTGTTATTGATTATTTCATTAAAATATCCCCAATGTAATTTGAAATTAATGTTTGGTGTACTTAGATCTAAATATAATTATGTAGCGAAATCTAATTTTTTGAGTTTTTTCTAATTTTATTGTATTTACATTTTTATGTAGGGTGCCAATCTTTGTAGAAGTCATTAGACGGATGAAAAAAGACTAAATGCTGGGTTCACCGAGCATTCGACACCTTACAGTGCCATCATGAGGGCTTTCCCAAGGAGAAGAAAAGGATTAACATGAAAAACTATTGTACAGTGTTTTGGGTTTAAGGCTATGGCCATGGCCAGTATACTACATTTCGACGGTGAAAACAGACATCTAGCTAAAAATCCATATGACTAAATTTCCAATTATTTTTTAGTTCTGACTAGCAATTTATTTCAGGTACTTTTGTGATCATAGAGAATATTTACAAAAATTGCTTTTTTATATATTTAAAACTAAATTACAGTTATTTATAGAAACTATGTACAAAGGATTAAAAATTAATGAGAGAGAGCGACGAACCCTGTCGCCCCCGGATGGACTGATCAACAAACATCATATTGATATTTCATTCCCATTTTATTTTCATTAAGTTATATTAAAAGGATTGTTCATGGTTTTTCATTCAAGATAGGTAGGAGTATTTCTAGCAGATGGAATAAAGAAAGGAATGTACAATATTGTACTCGTATTTGTTAAGAAAGTTTTTATTATTATATTATTCATAAATCTGTATTTCCAGTTTTTCATATTGTTTAAAATTTGGGTAATTGGAACGATAATAAATTGGCTTTCTTTTTGGATTTCGTATAGCGTTTGGCTTGTTTCACTTCTAGTTCTAATAAAGGTGCTATGAACGAATTGCTTGTCTGATAGGTCTATCACCATCCTTACTTACAGTCATAAAAATAATCAAAAAATAGTCGAGACAGTATAAAATCCTCAGTATCAGAAGATATGCAAATAGGTGTACCTCAAGGATAAGTGCTGGGGCCACTCCTACATCTTATTTATTCAAATGAATTGCTGATGATATAACACCAGATTGAAAAGAAGACAATGTTGTAACTTTAAAGCAAGATAATATTCGTCATGATTGATATCGATAATGAATTCCTTTTAGAAGTGGTTTAGTTCAAATGGATTATGCAAAAAAAAATTCATGTCTCAGGATTAAGAGACAGGACGAAGCTATCGGACATATCAGGCTATCCAGTATTTGTGGGGAAACAGAAGTTAAATAGACCCTCTATTTATATACATGTACATAAAAAGCTAATGAACTTATATGTAAATTTAACACAAGAAATAAATTTATGTTCTATGTTATAGTCATAAAGTAGAGAACAGCTGAGAACAATGAGAGTTGAATGTCCCAGTTGTATAACTTGCTTCAAGATAAAATCAAAACAATACAAAATATAAATCGTTGTAATCATCGTTACACAAATAATTCACTAATTTCGTGGTCCGCTTGACCAATTGAAAAATGGCAAAAAGGAGGGAAAATTCAAAAGGTGGGGTTGAGATGGGAAGTTAGTGCCCGAGTGGATCGAGGTCACAATAGCTCAAGTGGTAGAGCAGCGGCGTATCTAGCCGAAGATGGTGGGTTCGAATCCCGCTCGTGCCATTGACTTTTTTATCTCAACAAAAAACTGTAATTAATTGTTACACAAATATTTGGCATGCCCATAGATGAATATTGTAAATTGAAGTTTGACGATTTATTACTTCCGGTTTTTTACCATTAAATAATAATTATGATAATATATTTTTGGGGGTTTAAAAATACAGAGAAAAATATTGAATTTATTTACATATAAGAAATATTTTTCACAATCCTCTCTGCTTTTTTAATATTTCCGCTTTTTCCTCTTCTGCATTTTCATTTATTTGCACCACTGAGTTGCAATGACCTGGGACACATCTTCACCCTTCACATTCGAGCACATACCAACAATCGCTATTCATTCACTCACCAATAACTACTTACAACACGCTAATAAATACTCTCATTCGTCTACTCATATTCCATACTATATATGATAAAGAATAAAACAAGGGCCAAATATAAATAGGGGCCTCCGGGGTACTTAATATTTCGCCGATAACCACTCTTTTAATTCATACCAAAAACGACTAAACCTATCTTAGTACCTACGTTACATATACTGTCCAACGGCCAGTTCTCATTCATACACATTCATCCAGCATTCTCGCTAATAAATACATTCATTCATATTGCACGTATGTAAATTTTTAAATTGTTATTTACTTTAAGACCATCCGGATATAAAACTAACACTACGGCCTGCGTGTGTAAAGCCGGGAACACACTTACCCGATGCAACGCTATGCGACGCTACCCGACGCTAATCCAAAGTCCAATGTTCCACAAGATTGTATTACCACCGTGTACATCTGCCCAATGTTATGCCACGCTACCCTTCTCTACGCATTCCGATCTCCACTGTCCAGATTTTCGTCGGGTACCATCGAGTACAGACGAAGAAAAAAGAACCGGACACTCATATTTTTATTCAAACTACATGTATTAATGTCGTTATATTAATTACAACATACTTATTTTAATTTACACCAAATTAACCCGAGATCAAAAATTCATTAGTTGTTATTTAAAAAAAAATTTTTTTAATGGTTTGGTGGAAAATTGATCAAAACACCGAAATACCATTTTTTGATATAATGAATTTAACATACACGGTTTTGCTTATAAAATTTAACTAACTATTTATTTTATGGTTTTGCTCATACAATTACACCATTTTTGTCAAGTAGGATCAGAACAGGACACTCATATTTTTTTTAGTTTATTTCAAACTATGTATATGTAATTTTGTAGTTGTAATGATTAAAACATTCCTATTTTAATGTAAACAAAATTAAACGAGATCAAAAATTCATGAGTTTTTATAAAAGTTATTTAATTAAGATGGCTAGGCAGAAAATGTATCAAAACACCGAATTAACTTTATTTAAAACAATTAAGTTGAACAAACAAGTTATTACATGTTTGTGCTCATAAAATATAACTAACAATTTATTACATGGTTTTGCTCAAAATAATGCATTAAGAACAAAAGAGGCGTTGTGATTGCGATACTGATTTGTGATACACGCTGTACATGGCTTGCGCTTGAAGTCGCATAGATGTGCACACCCTACCAAAACGTGACAATGCGTCGGGTAGCATCGTGTAGCGTCGCATAGCGTTGCATCGGGTAAGTGTATTCCTGCTTAAGACACGAATTATAAGACTGCAAGTACCGCCAATGCATGTACTTAATGTTGGTAGACTTATTTAATTTAGTTGTCATTCAATTGAAAGCACAAAGATAATTTTTTATGATGTATTAATGATATACTGGAAATCAAGTTCGTATGGCAGTAGCCACCATCTAATTAACCTAGTTAGCCCCTCCTAACGGCTTGAAACAAATAAGAAACCACCCATTTGTCAAGATTGGAGGAGGATGAACTGCTTCACGAAAAGGAAACGGCCGTTAATGTTCCCAAATCGACCTACTAAACGCAGCTATAAAAGTAACCTGGCCGGCATTAGGATAAAAAAGCTAGAAATCTCCCGAAGAGGTAGAAAAAAAATGTTCACACGTTTTCAATGTTCGTGTGGATGCGATGTTTGCCCATTGTTATACATGACATGAAAAACATTCGTTTCTTTTTCAACTGGTTGACTTAGTTTTTGAATAAGATTTAATTTTTGTTCAATGTTTCTTCACAACGCTCACAAAACCATTTCCATTTTGGAAAAAAAAAACATAAAAACGACCCGTTCACTATAATTCACGCACTGTAAATTTATGTTAAGTGTCAGATGTCCCATTAATCAGATACACAGGCCGATAGGCGGTCGAAAGGTTTTCTCACGTCAACCTCTATTTAGAAAGTCCTTTATCAGATTGATGCCGGACGGTATTAATTCAATAAACCGAACCCCTTCCCATTCAATCCGGCCGGCTTCGAAGCCGTGTCATTTGAGATAATCGCGGATCGAATGTCACTTTTTCGGGCCGATAATGGCTCGGGGTTGTAAACTCTTTAAGATTATGCCATTACGCAAATGCCACTCTGATGAGAAAACATTGTCAATAGCTTTTAACAATATCAAAAGAATGCAAATTGAATCCATCAAGACTTACCTTGTTCATTAATCAATGAAAATAAGTCTGTCGTTTTAATATGGCATAGTATATTGAACGTTTTTTGCCTGTTTTCCTCGTTTATTCATTGAAATATTAACTAAACCTTTGCAAAAAGTGGTCTTTGTTAACTTTTTTTTTTCATTTTAAAAGTATTTATTTTGAAAAATTCTGCAAATATGAGAAACGTACAGTTCATAAAGTAAACATCCCAGCTAGGTTTAAAACAGTTATAATTTACAAATACTACATATAAAAAAGGACAAAGAATTTTCTTAAATTATTCTGCCGGTGTTTTAAATCAATAGAACTTATATAAGACTGATGTCATTCGAGAACAAAAACACTCAGGCACGACAACTCAGAATTATATAATTTTATAAGCAGCATAGTTTTACAAAATATAAAGGGTAAGTTTAACTTCTGTTCCTCCCCATTTCTTTTTGATTTTGGGGAGTTTTTGTAAAAAAACACAGAAACACTTAAATTTTTATTTTGACTAATTTCTCATGAAATTTGTTTTGGTCAACCTCTCCAGGATAACGGGAAACGCATAGGAACTTTACTATTTTAAATGACAAGATAGTCAGTATTTTACATTTTTGGGATGGTAATTTGACGCTGAAATCAACGGAATTCAGAAATTATTGGTAATCTTGTTCAACCAATCGCCAATGCATTTATGTTTCATTTTAATTGATAGTTTCCGGAAACACTCTTCACAACTTTCGACAAAGTCTCAACGGACTACAAAGGAGAGGAAGAGCACAGGAGAGCATCTGATACAAAGATATGGTATACAGATGGCTCCAAAACAAACGAAGGACCGGATCTGGCGTTTTCTGTACAAGCCCAAAACATGAGCAATCAAACTCATCAGGGAAGCACCCTTCGGTATTTTAAGCCGAAATACATGCCATCAATGCTTCTGCCCTGGAAAATCTTAAAAGAGGTAACACTGACAAAAAAATCCTCATAAGATCAGATAGCTAAGCAGCTATTAAAGCATTAGCACGTAAAAGAATAACATCAAAATTAGTCAGTGAATGCATCCAAAAACTCCAAAACCTGGGAAAACACGACAACCTGATGATATCTTGGGCACCAGGGCACAGTGGAAGTTGGAGTAACGAGAAAGCAGACAGACTGGCCAGAGGAGGATCTGCAAGACCATACATAAGCGCGGAACCTATTCTTAGGATAACAAGAAAAAATATAGAATCCTTCATCGCAGAATGGATCCAAGCAAAACAAAAGAAGAAGTGGATAAACTCTAGCGGTACTAGACATAGTAAACTTATGATGAAACAACCCTCAGTAAGACTGGCAAACTCATTACTGACATTGGAGAGGGCCAAACTCAGAGGAGTGGTAGGACTACTAACCGGTCACTAGCATCTGTGAAAACATCTACACAACATGGGTATGTACAGCGATGATCCCATTTGCAGATTATGTAATGAGGAGGAGGAAAGAGCCATTCATATCATCAGCGGAGCAACAGCTCAATAGAAGTTTAACCTAACGTACGGAAGAAACATAGGGAATCAAATTGCAGCAGCGACAGTCAATGACCTGATACTTATAAGAAAAAGGATTGAGTCTATTGCACTGAACTAAGGAACTAGGAAGGTACAATAATACAGAAGGCTGCAGTGCCTGAGGGGTGCAAACCCCGCTTCCTAGTATACTTTTTCGACCATACCATACCATATCAATAATGATTATGGATACAAGAAATTGAAAGAATTTCCTCTGAGAATGTAGCTTTATAGCTTATTGTACAACTTCCTGGTTTCATTGTGGAAGATCACAAAAGCATGTGTGTAAATTGAGCCTTCGGTGTGCCGGTGTTACTCCTTCGAAGTAACTCATTTTCGAAGGGGGTTGAGATCGAATTCTCTGAGATCCGATCCCGCAGAAACTTTCATTGAAGAGCCATGACAACTTTTTTTTATGCGTCAGAAATCCCAGAGTCGACGATGGGAATCGAACCCCGAACCCACGATCTACTAGCCGCGAGTCTGGCATGAGCCACTTGGCTACCTCAGACCCCTTATAAGCTACAGATACTTTTCTTCGTCTATTGCTGAATTTTTCCGTCCCCATGTCGTGCGTGACGTGCCATTGCTGCCAATAATAAATCTGCTTCTAAAGAAACGTACGGAAACTTCTTATAAATCCTTAAAGCGTCTAATCGTTGCACACTTCTCATTTTCTGTAAGTAAGAATGAAACTGCGCATTTTCTATAGGTGTCGGTTTCTTTGAAGGTTGATTCAAAAGTAACGTTCCTTATGAAAAAATGAAAAGGATCGCTTACAAGTCTATCGTTTCAAACATGTTTTTGAAAGTTTCCCATACATGACATACCAGTTAAATTATTTGTCAACCAAACGCCTAGCATTTTAAATTATTTCCATACTTATTCAGAAATCGTGAGATGCGGTCTGGTGTGAATGAAACATTCTAGTCGAGTAGGTATGTACAATTCAATTGGATCTGTACCTCTTCCTTTGCGAGTTTGGTTTGAATTTCACATTACTGCTAGTCGACAACTTTCTTTTTATTTATATAATTTTAAAATTAAATTGTGAACGTTCACACAAAAGGATGTTTACGGCATGAACAAATAATGTTATTTGGTAAAATTTGAACGATTAAAAACAAGTCATCATTAAATAAAAGTAATAATAATTGAAATATGAAAGAAATATTGTCAATACTAGGTTTTTAATTGATTTATGTCGAATTTCGGACGTTTTGAATAAATAACACGGAATATTTTTTCATGTAGTTTTACTACATATCTATTTGTTATATGTACCTTAAACAGATCAGTGGATAAATAAAGTTTTACATCGATTATATTGAGCTGTTCGGAAAGTAGTGTTTTCTTTCAATTACCCGTCTATATAATAAAATGTTTACGTTTGATGGATCATTCTTTTATACGAATGTCAACACTTTTGAACAGGGGAATTTTGGATGATGAGAAAGCGGATAGTCTGGCCAGAGGAGTATCTGCAAGACCATAAATAGGCTCTAAACCTATACTTGGGATAATAAAAACACATATAGAATCCTCCATCGCAGAATGGATCCAAGCAAAACAAAAGGAGAAGTGGATAAACTCTAACAGTGTTAGACATAGTAAACTTATGGTGAAACAACCCTCACCATGACTGGCAAAAGCATTGCTGCAATTGAAGAGGGTCAAATTTAGAGGAGTGGTAGGACTACTAACCGGTCATTGGTATCTGAGAAAACATCTATACAACATGGGTATATACAACGATGATCCCATCTGCCAGATTATGTAATGAGGAGGAAGAAACAGCAACTCATATCATCTTCGAAAGCGAAGCAACAGCTCAATGGATATTTAAACTAACGTACGGAAAAACTTAGGGAATCAAATTGCAGCATCGACAGTCAATGACCTGATACTTCTAAGAAGAAAGATTGAGTCTATTGCACTGAACTAAGGAACTACGAAGGTACAATAAGCCAGAAGGCTGCAGTGCCTGGGGAACGCAAACCCGATTCCTAGTATCCTTTTTTACCATACCATACCAATTGATAGTTTGTTGAAGTCGTTTGAGCGGTCAAGAAAATGATAGTTTAGAAAAACACCTTTTTCATTTTTTTGCCGACGTTTCGACCTTTATACGGGTCGTCTTCAAGGTCTGGGTAAATTATAAAACATATGTTGATTAGAAAAAATACAATTTAAGATCTACATATAAATTTTAATTGATGGTAAATTAATTGCTCATGGTATCGAAAGCAAAATTGCACTACTATTTCCTCAAATAACATCAATAGACAACTGGCAGCTCATTAAAACGCGATTCAACCTGTTGCAAATATTGGTTTACTTTTTCAAACTGCACAATTATCTTCCCTTTTTCTTGCAATGTATGAGATATTGTAACGTTATATTCATTAAGTCGAACAAAAAAAAAATATTTCAATCATTTTTTTAGGGATTATTCGTAAGTTTCAAAGATTAATAAATTAATTTTTGGTTTGTAAAACATTAATTTCTTTAAATCTGTATTTGTAGACAGAATGAGTTTGTGACAAACATAGAACTATTTTATATCAAAACCCGAGTTGCATAAAAAAATTGCATGGTTAATTTAAAAAACCGAGGTAGGCCGATCATTAGCGATAGTTTGTCTCACGTATGTTTAAGTTTAAAGGCTTGGCCTCTTCGTGTCACCTGCGTGGTCCAGAATGAAAACTAGTCGAAGCAATATTTCTTCCTCGTGGGATGAATCGATAGTGTCATCTATCTCTTGGGATAAGGGATGTCACGCCTCTACTTTGTCCTTCATTAAATGTCCTACTTCTGTCACGTTCATCTGATTGAGCCCTTCTTGTAAATAAATCCTGTGCCCGTATCAAATGAGAAATATGTAAAATTAGATAACTTGAGAGAGAGAGAGAGAGAGAGAGAGAGAGAGAGAGAGAGAGAGAGAGAGAGACCATTAGCCGGATTAACATGAGGATTTATGGACCAATCTAATTGCCATTAAACAACTTATCTATTTCGATTCTTATCAAAGCATAAATTCTAAATAAGAACATAAATATTTTGTATATTTTATTATGTATAGTGCAGCAGCAATTAAGGCCGTTTTTATCTGTTCAATTTTATATTGTAATTGTACACATTTTGTAAACTAACGTTAGTTAATGATCATTAAAGGATGACGTTTTTAAAAGACAAGATAGGTTCGAATCGCTTTGGTGAATACTTCGTAAACATAAAAATAACAATGTGTGGTGTTTAGTGACCTTTAGTCAACTATTCGCAGATCGTGAGATGCGGTCTGGTGTAACGTACGTTTTAGAAAAACATGTTGAGTTGGCACAATAAAGAAAATGGTTTTCTTAAAGCTACGTCACACCAGACCGCATCTCACGATCTCCGAATAAGCATAAAAATAACAGTTAAACAACAAAATTATTTTTTTGCTAATGTCTCTGGGGGGGGGGGGTCTGCTGGATGAAGAATGTTGTAGTTTGTAGTTTACTCGTTCCCAATGATTTTGGCCTGTAGATGCTAAATGTGACTTTCAGATGCTTTTGCACCTCGCAATCTTTAGTAGTGGGTCAATATGGAAATTTGAACAAGATGACGAAAACCCGAAAGGGGTCTTATATTCGAAAATAACAAGGATAAGCAAACCAAATTGATTGAAAACGCCAAATTACAATTATTTTTTATTCTTAAATATTAAACGTCCTCTCCGTACCTCACTTGGCAGAATTATTGACATTTTGGAACTTGTCGATTTCAGTATTTCATCCAAAGACCAATGAAATTCAACAAAGCTTGTGGGGCGTCAAAAAACTTACGTAATATTTTGCATTAAATTAACAATCCTTACGTTGAATGGCATTTCTTATTTGCAAAATTAATCAGGTAAGATTCACACTCCGATAGGAAATAAGCAGCGAGCGTTATCGTCGTATAAATCATTTAAATTAATTCTTTTTACACTCTTTTCTTATGAACCAGTATCCTCAGGTTCCGCCCATCGATAACACGTGCTCCAAATGGTCGGTTGTGATTTACGAGTTTTACATATGCGTTTATCGTCCCAGGAATTTCCAATCGTTCCAATGACGGTCTGACCTGCAATTGTCCGTGGGTCGGGTCGGCTTATTCATTACATTTTTAGGCTTGACAAAACCTTCAATGAAAACAAGTTAATTATGATATATTAACAGTGAGACGTTTAAAAAATGCTTACTTGCATTTGAAAGCAAGAATTCAACATAATTAAACACACATATTCCATGATGTGGACAACTGCAGACCCTCCCACCGCATATCGTTTTCACGCCAGCCCTCCTGATACAACGACCACAGGTCATGTGCGTTTCGAGTACATACACACCTATTATCACTGTTTCCCAAAGTTATAATTTTGGTCATATTTATTTTCCATTTGTTTTTTCTGTTTATTGGAATTTAGACGAATAACGCTCAGACATGGGATAGACCGCTGTCTGACGTCTTGCACCAAAGCAAGTTCCGTACCCCTCAGCAGTTCATTTCCGCAAGTTTATCTGAACATGTATCATCACTAAATCTTTTGAATGTTCATTATGACTCAACAAGTTACTAGTTAATATTCATTTATTCGGTGAAGTATCCTATATTTCACCATAGGCCATATTACATCATCATACATTCATGCTAATAAATTCATCCACTCTTGTTAGTTTTATAACAACAAAACTTCTATTGAAGGCAAGAAATCATGTACATCAAGGACAGAATGGACAACCCAGAACTGCTATTTTCAAGATTGGTTTTGGGTATGCCTTCCCAACGATGTGTCAACGGGTTAGCCTATTGCGTACCCTTTATACTGCTATGTATTTTTGTATGTGTATGTTGGCAACTGAGGTACAAAAGCTACGAAACAGAAAGCTATTGCGGAAGGAGACTCAACATTGAAAATGGCAAGAAGCAAAAACGTGCCTGAAGACCAAGAGGAAAAGAAGCAATAGGCAAACCAAACTGATCGGCAGCAACAAAACTACAGTCTCTTCAGCTAACATATCTGTACACGTTCAGCTCTAGCCCAATTTCAATACACATATTTTATTTGACATTTGTGTGCAGAACGTTACTTAAACATTGTTCAATTGAATTTTTAAAAAATTGTAAATGGGGTAGGATGTTTCCGTTACAGCGCTGACCTTCCTACCATATTTTCCAGTTTGAAATTGATACCCAGCCGTGACAGCTAACAAACACTCAATCAGGAGCGATTCCGTTTGATGGATAGGTGGCGGAGGGATGACTCGGGAGCTGCCTGGGGACCTAGGACCTCGGCAAGGGATGTAATTGAACCAGTGATTGACGCGAGCCGGTCTCTCATTACCTCGCGTCAGGCACAGGCCCGTGGTGACGTCACAAATATGAAAAATGTTTCATATTCATTATCCTCCCCCGTTCCCTTGTTTAACCCCCCCGGGGGAAATAGAATTTTTTCCACCCAGGCCCCCGAGAAGGAAGTTTCTGAATACGGCCTGATGAGGAAGTTCATCAGGTATCAACTCGCCCCTCGGTATTTATAACAGAAAGAATTGTTTCGACGCACCCTTTTCAATTCCTATGTATACAATTTGAAAACAAGCTTCAATTTACTCGTATAGGCTCAATGCCGATGTTAAAGGTTCTTTCTTTTTCGTGTATTGTAGTTCACCTGAGGGGAGCAAAAAATTGGGGAAGGTTGACATTTACTATAGGGTGTCCTCGGATTCTCACCCGTATTAAGTTCGATTCGAGTCGAAAAATTTATATAATTTAGCAGTTCATAATTCCAAAATAATTGAAGTACGGTCACTACAAGTAGCGTACAATCGCATAATTAATAGTCCATTATATTTCGTAGATGGGAAACTTCCTTTTCTTGACTTAGTTGTCATTAGAGATAATGGTAAATTAATAACTAACTGGTATTTGAAACCAACCAGCTCGGACAGGATGCGATATTTCTCATCCATCCATTCTTTTCAAATGAAAGTTAACATAGTTTTTAACCTCATTGATAGGGCTCTGAAATGGAGCGATGATCGTTTCCACAGTGAGAACAAGAAAAAAGTGCGCTCTATGTTAATAGATAATGGTTACCCAAGATCATTAATAAATAGATTAATGGAAAACAGGACAAGAGCAACAAGGAATGAGAATATACCTGTCGAGCATAAACTTTATCAACCAGTTACATATGTAGCTGGATCAACAAGTAAGTAAAAAAAAACTGTTGAAAGAAAAAATAGCTAATGTAAACATTGTTTACAAATTTAATAATAAAGTGGGTAAGAATTTTTACACAAAACTTAAAAGTAAAGAACCTCGATTACAAAAATCTAATGTAGGGTATCGCATCAAATGTGCGCAATGTCCCACTGTATTACGGCCAAACGAAACAATATTTATCGGAACGTGTGCGGCAAGATAAGTATGGTTGCAGTGATGAAGAAAGGCCGGGAACAGCACTATCCAAACATACAACGAAACATAATTTTGACTTCGATGGAGTCAAAATTGTGGCTTCAGAACAAAATACAGGCCGTAGACTTTTGAGAGAAATGATATTTATTCATCAGGATAACATGGCATGTAATTTAAAAACAGATTTGAACAATTTGAGTGTGATATACAGTGGGAATCTAGAAAAAGACAAGGTCTCTCTCCAAAATCGCATACATATTTAATTATTTACTTATTTATTATAACAGGCTGTGATAACATAGAATTACCAATGTACTAGAAATTAAGAACTTGTTTTTAAAAATTGTGGAAAATGATTGTTATCAGTAGATGGTAGTGTGGGGAACCTCCCACCTGATAACGTAATAAACACAATTTTCTAGTCAAACGCCTTTGATATTTATGTACCTAAAGAATACTAATTGATAAGTAATTGTTACTGTTTAAAAAAATGCATATATATGTAAGAGGCTATTAAGAAGAGGTTTTAATTTATTTAAGGGGAAGGCAATAAAACGTCGAAAGCTTGGGCGTTGATATAATAACATTGTATGTTTAAAGACCACAACCCGAATCCAAATCAACATCGTATTAAAGGCTAGTTGATCGCATAACAAGTATTAAAAACCTTAATTAATTGAACGATATTAATTGGTCAAGCGGACACCGAAAACTAGTGAATATACATACAATATTGTACTAGTACAAGTACAATACACAGTGAAATCAGGGAATGTATGATGTTACTAGATTTGTCCCATTTTGGAAGAAAGATGTTTATCGTCTGATAATACTTAACTATCCGTATATGCATAGATACATATCATGAGGTTGCATGAGATTTACATATATGTGCTCTCAACGACAACGGTCTTTAAAAATGTCCTTCCTACCGTTTTGCTAAACTTATCAGCTAAATCCCCCAATCATGTATCCGTCATCCAGCCGACAAGAAACATCAACTTACCAGCTAATCTTCTTCCTCTAGGTTTTCCAGTCGCTTTACACGAATCTTTTTGAAGCTTAAACTGAAAAATGTGAAATTATGAAATGCAAACAACATCGGAAAGAAAATAAGATTGGATGTGGTGGCGAAGAAGTTAAAAAATGCATGGAAGTAATCCATTTCATTGAATAAATCATTGTAACCATAATTACAAGTTGTTTTACCATTCAGATTTCAGGGGCGTAGTGGCGGCAACAGTTTAGGCGTTGACACGGCGCTCATCACTGCAAGGAGAAGGTCCTGGGTTCGAATCCAGCAGCCCTGCATTCAAACCCGACATACTTATAGATGGGCTTTTTTCCAAAAACACTGGCACCCCGAGGGTTGATATAACCTCTGCTGTTGCGAACCCTCGTAAAAAAAAACTCAAATTTCTACAGAAAAATTGAAAAACTAGTGTAAATAGAGGAGTTAAATATACAGGAAATCAATATTTGATGCTGGTGCATCTGTAACCCTCCTGTAAAAAGTGGTATCTCTAATCGGAGGTTTCACTCTAATTAAAAAGTGCTCCATTTTAACATTTCTTTTAAGAAGCATGTAACGTTTTAAGGAGAAATATTTGTAGATTGGTATTATTTAATATTTCCTTTTCCTCCATCTTTTGTCTCCATTTTTTAATAATCTTAACTTGTAAAATGGGCATTTTACGACTATATTTTTTGCAAACTTTTGTTGTGGTTATTGGTGATCAACTTATTTTCAAACGTAATCCCCTACTTACATTACATTTAATTTATGGTATAACTGGTTAAAAAAAAGAGAAATTTGAAAATTAATGAAAAATTGAGATATAATTTGTGTTGTTTTTTAACGTGTAACTTTAAAATGCAGAAGGAATCGATGTACTTTTGAATTTCTGGTACAATTTTTTTAAGAATGGAAATGAGTTTCAAAATGCGTGAAACAAAAGGCATTCCATTTGACCAAAAAAGATCGTTTGATCATCATCAGGCCACTGGATACGAACCCGGGACCTTTACCTTACATACGCGCCGTGTCAACACCTATTTATATTTGTGTTTCATTTAATTATTAAAATAGTAATTGATTTGAGACTATAATAAAGTGTGCAAGTGATTGTATGACCAACCGTTTAAGCATGTTCAGAAATGTTCACGCTTCGAGGGCATCTTAGTGAATAGGAATTGCTATGAAAGCTTCGAACATTCATCCTGAATAGGTTGTCTATGTTATTTTGATATAAAGGGAATGAACCGGTACAATTTTGTTAAGCACTCATTGTATACGGCTAGAGCACAGCAGCCGGTCATTCACTAAGTGTGAAAAGAGGGGCCCAAACACATAAATCACTCTAAAACGACTCAGAACACGTGGTATTAAACGAGAAAGAACAAAAAAGCTTCGGGGAGTGGGATCGAAACGGAGGGGATCCTTAAAGAACCGAGGGGGTTGGGAGAAGGAATTAATTCAGTCATTGATTTATCCTGCGATCCGTCTGCAGACAAAACACATGTCATCCGACCCCTCACTCAATTAAGATTCCGGAGGAGTTTTAAGGCTTTCCAATTACTCGACCGAGGTGGAAGGAGAGTCGAGAATTTACAATTGTCCGGATTACAACTACCGCCGGTGGGCCGGGGGCGGAAGGGTGTGATTTAATCAAGGTGACTTTGGTAAATCGTTCAATCCTCGGTCTGTCGTCTTCCAATTTAATTGGCACCGTTTGAAGAAAAGGGCGGGTCTAAAGAAATCTTCTTCCGCGGCTTCTTCACCACGGCGGGAAAGAAGTTTTGAAAAGGTTTTCGGTTTTTGTCGTTATCCAAAGCGCAAAAAGTACCGTTCTCGGATTAACAGGACGGTTTGCTTTCCTTTATTTTCTTAAAATCCAACGTTTCTCGAGTTTCTTAGACGTTTTCAAGGGAGTATTCAATCATTACTTACTTCTATTCGATTTTCACCAGAATCTTCTTTATACATAATTGTAAATTCCAGTATTATTGATGATACAATCATAAACCAGCATGGGCAATCCCGAACATAACTATATTACAATATTTTCATAATTCTTTGAAAACAATTCCAAACAAGCTAACATTTGTAATTATTTTATAAATTATATTAGGATATTCGCACCATTTTATTTGCAACATACGAAATGTTATCTATTACTAGATTTGGCATAACCATGGGTAGCAGCCTAGACCCGATATTTGCAGAAACAAATATGACACATCTATTAAATACAGTTACCACATCTTCCTTCCACTACCCTTCCACATTAAATATGTAGATGATATATTGACATGAGTTCCACAGATCAAATTCAAACTACATTAGACAAATTTAATCAAAGTTAACGCTTTAATCAACGCTAATCAACGTTACATACAATTCATACTACCCTTCATACAATAATAAACATGGCCAAAGGCTACTTCACAGAATTATTGCCCTGAGCCATGAATCTTTTCACCATAAGAACATAAAGGTATATCAACATAACCTACGTAACAATCACTACCCTAAATAATTAATCAACCGAATAATCAACAATTACAATTCATCACTGACACCATCTACTATCACTAATAACAGAAACAAGCAAACATACATATCCATTCCACTCGTTCACGGCTTATCACACAAATTAAACACATTTCTCTCTTCTGATAACTTTAAAATAGCCTTAAAAAACGATTTTCTCCTTTTTTCCCAAAATTAAAAATCCCACACCAGTAACAAATACGTCTGATGTAATTTACAAAATCAATTGTATAATTTGTCCGGCATCTTACATTGAAATTACATCCCAATATCTGGGTAAGAGAGTAAAACAACATTACTCGCACAAATCCCAACCAAAATCCTATAGCACTGGCTACCCACCATTTTGAACACCAACGCAATTTCGATTTCAACAATCCAAAAATATTAAAATACAGAACAAAACAAACATAAACGTAATTATTTACAAATGTTTACATCAATAGAGATAAAAAAGCTTCAATTACAGAACAGACACATGAACACACAGCTGCAGTTACGTTAGTCTCATAAGTCACATTCAATATCAATAACAAAACATATGATACAACATATAAAACGATAATTAAAATTCACACATCAAACAATTCTACATAATCTAAATCTCAAACTATTGATCTCTTCTTTTCCTAATAATCCCATTCATAATAATCCTGAGAGGCTAAACACGCCCGAAAGATAAGTTATTACCCTTTTTTCCCATTTTCGGCCGATTTCACCTCAGAGAAAAGCCCATAAAAAAATTAATTTCTATACCCACTCTTACAAAATCCAACATATATAAACAAAAAATATTAATATCTCTTTAGAGCGGTCCGAAACGTTCGATTATACCAGTGTGCAAAGCTAAGGAAATAAAAACATCTCTCAACACTCTAAACACGACACACAACAGTGACACATCTACACAGAAAACATATAATTTGAATGAGTACAAAATTGTGTCCATCATAGTCTAAATTCAAATTTATAACTTGTATCTATTCGTATAATTTGAACCTTGTTTATAAATCCCAGGCCCTGAAGATGACCTCAATAAACATCGAAACGTTAAAAAGGAAATGTTTGTCTAAACCTACATCACACCAGACCTTATTTCACGATCTCTAAGTAATCGTCATCTACTGCAACGAGATATTTTAATTATAAAAACTGTGGATGGATAGTATGTCTCTAAACGATTTATATAAGGAGCTTTTTGTATCGAATACTCGAAAGTACATGTTTGTTAATTTTGTTAAATTAATCGTAGACAAAATATGTAAAGTTCATAGTTTTATTGTAACCAGAAAATAATTATTATAATTAATGTTTTTCTTTTATTTGGTTGTAGGGTAATTTTAAGTTCTACTGATTGCATTGTCAAAGCTAATAATGAAATCTTTTACATTTTTCTAGTCTATAAATAGGAAAACTACTTGGCATGTTGCCACATGTCTTAAATTATTATTTTAACAATGTAAAATTGTAATAATCGTAAGGACGGAAAGAAAATGGCATGAATTCTACGGAAAACGGCCAAATAAAAAGTTGAACCTTCTGAATTGACCTAATTAAAAACACTTGTAAATAGTTTTTCAGTAATAAACGTTATTCAATATTGCTATTACTATATAAAAAATGTAGCAGAAGAAAAAAAAGTTACTTAGATAATTTAATTTAGAATTAATATTGGTATTTACACATGAATTTAAATTAATTAAAAAATTCATGTTCTAAAATTTTACGGCATGAAGTGATATCCCGTCTGACCAGATTATCTGCCAATAAATGTAAATAATAAAAAAAAAAATAAAAGTATGATTTGATAATTTGTGGTAGACAAATGAAAAATGTATTACAGTTAACGCCCAAAAACAAATACTTTTTAACATTACCAATTCAATTCCTGAGTCAAAATTTATTACAAACTCATCAGAGAATCCACTCCACAGAATATTTAATAAAAGGTGAAAGATTTATTCGTTGTGAAGGGAGACCAGGGAGAAATGTTTTAAATGTAAAAAAATGGGAATTCTTTCCAGACCTTCCTGAAAAGAAAAAGCACTCGTAACCCGGTATCAAATTGGCCACTTCCAATTCTCCTATAGCTTTTATTGGAAAGAAACTATATGTACAATCTGTATATCCCACATAATAATTGATTGTCCTTTATACACCTCTGCAAGAACCCTCCACCAAATCTGAAAAGACCTACAATCCATACTATACAACCATTCGTCATCAATAAGCAACATTTTTAGCAAATCGCGAATCATAAGGTTTTAATACCTTACAATCACACCTCATATGCAATTAACCTTGCGTAAAAATCAAAAGAGTTAAGTCAGTTTCCAAAAATATAATTTGTCGTTGATATTGTCACAAAAACACTGTTTTAATAATGGACCTTAGACTATTCGTATTGCTAGACTAAATGCAAATCTTAAACCCAATTACCATAAACAATTTATATTAGTAAAAATGGTATTCCTGATGTGCGAAAGCAAAGAGCTCGTTTGGTTTGCCTCTCGTCGAAGGAAGAAAATCCTGCACTTTTATTTTTTGTAGCTATGAGTATAGTTCAACGCATACTAATACTGGTTAGATTAAGAGAGTATATTTTCATCCACACATCTAAATATTATAGTTGTTTTATAGAAGAGACATTTGTAATTATAAGAATACAAGTAACGTGTATATAGTGAAGTTTTATTTTCAAGAAATTTTGAAAGGACTTTCAAATATACGTGATTATTCGTACTATATGGACAAAAGTATTATAAATCAATGTATAGCGAGATTATTATAATAGAACTTAAACTAAGATATCACGTGCGCTCATCATATCTTTCTTTTTACCAGCGAGATACCATATTGTTGATCGTTTTAAATAACGCATTTGCATGGTTTCAAACTCACGCCTTCTTACTTTACCCAAATAGACGTGTTTAATATCACAAAGTGTTTGCTCTCTCCGAGTTCGTTCATTTAATTGTAAACGCGAGCGTCGTTTGTATAAGTGAATCCATCGCAAAGTTTATGGTAATTGCACAACGGAGTTAATGGTACTTTCCAAATTGCGTCAAGGGCATCGCAAGATGTCGCCCGGAGGCGAGAAAGGGGCAAATTAATTTTTCGACAAGACGTTATCACAGACTGGGGTGATGAGAGCAACAAGTCCTCAGCTCGACGTCATTAATAACAACACTTCACTATCAGGAGCCGCCTTCTTCAACCGCGTCAACTTTCTTTTTGTCTACACAAGCTGAACAGGCTGACTTTTTTTTGCTATCCGCGAATCTTTTTTAAAAGCTGTCAGCACTTTGACAGTACACTCTTTGAGAAAAAAGCAGATGATGTTATCGATTAACCGTACAACCATTTTATTCTCCCCCGCGCTAATGAAGAGGACAACAAACACTCCTTGGGGGAAGAGAATGGAAACCGAAGCAGTGTCTCGTTAAAAGCAGATAACCACTTGATAAGAATCACTGTTAAATCAATACAACGAAAGTTACACAAAATCCAAGTCCACTCAATAAATTACTAGAACGAGGTTAGTAAAAACCGAACTGTTAACTTTTAACTAATACTTTTTTAATATTGTTTAACACATCAGCTTTGGCATTTAAGGGAATATTGTTTATTATTCCATCATTGACATTGTTCATAGTTCATTATATTTCTTGGTCCGATAACCTCTCAAAAATGGCAAAAAGGAAGGAAAATTGGAAAGGGAGGTTGAGATGGGAAGTTGGTGACCAAGTGGATCGAAGTCACGATAGCTCAAGTGGTAGAACAACGGCGTTTTAGCCGAAGGTCGTGGGTTCGAATCCCGCTCGTGACACTAATTTTTTTATTTCAACCAATACCTTGCATAAAGATTGTTCATAGTATTTCCTTCAAAAATATTATTAATTGCATCTATAAACTTATTTGCGATTGGTTTAAATTTAATATTGTTCATATTCCAAAAATAACCAACATTCTCTTCTCGCTAATCGTAAAATAAACACAAAATTGTCAATTTATATTGACTACTCATATCTTTTGCTGTAATTCAGTTAATTTACGCTTTAGTTTCCTTAAATAATTACAAATATTTGTTTTCATAATGAATGAATTACACACCTTCACATGTACAAAAACACACTCCCCCAGACATAGTTCACATAGTTCAACAGCATCATTGATCAAATACTGCCGAAACAACCGGGTAGGCAGTAATTATAAACCCTTGTCTATTTGTATATGGGATCATTACGTGAATTGAACGAGGAGGATCGTAATGTTATTTCTAACAATAATGGTCCCGGCACGAGCATTTTGGCAGTACTAATAAGAGTAATAAATCATTATTGACGCCTCCATCCATCATTGCTCATTACATTTGGAAGGCGACAAGTAAAAATGTCCGTTTACTCCGATTTAAAAACCCTCTACGATTTTTTTTCTCATAAAGCTTGAGCCATTTGCAACTCTCGTTTGAGTTAACTAATTTTGATTCTCACAAATGTTTAAAATATTATAATTTTTTTTAGAAAGAGTGGAGAGAGAGAGAGAGAGATCCCTTTTGTGGCAAAAATACATCAATAATGAAATAGAATTTTAGAAATAGAACTAGAGAACACAACAAATGATACTGGCAATGAATAGCACGAATGACTGAGCAAGAAGGCTATGTACTCTCTAAATCAACTCATTGGGAAAAATTGGAAACAACCCCTCCTGTGCAACTGCCCTTCAATATCAGTGAGCCCTAGAGACCAGGGTAGCTACCTAGGAAAGCCATTAAGCAATTAAGACCTCGATACCATACTCTGGAGAGACAACAAGCTAATAAATGCACCAATGCACGTTGTAATAGATCTAATGGTTAAAGAGACCTTACATTTTCAAACAAACAAAATGGATTGTGGGTGAATGAATGTGTGAGTGAGTGAGAATGTGTGTGTGAGAGGAGAGAGGGGAGGGAGAGAGAGAAAGAGAGAGTGAAAGAGAGATATGTATGTTATAACGTAATATTTTATTTATTTAGAAATCGTGAGATGCGGTCTGGTGTGATGTAGGTTTCAGAAAAACATTTTCTTTATCGTGCCAACGTTTCGATTTTTATTGAGATCATCTTCAGGGCCTGGGATTTACAAACATTGTTTACATATTACAATTACATTTTGGATGTGGAAAAGTGAATGTATCCAATGCAAAATATATTTTATATATTGAATCAAAGTAATATTTTATATGAAACTAGGAAGAATTAGGTCTTCTGACCCGATCTTACATACAACGTGGGCTATAGTTTCTAAAATAATGGTATTGCAACACTTAATATTGTGATAAAAACGACGAAACCATCATAATAATAAAAACCAACACAAAATAGAAATACAATAAAATAAAATAGATTCTTTCATTTCACATCGTTGTGATTTAAAAAATCATTAAATGAAACGAAAATTGAGGAACTGCTATGGGAAAGCACTAAAGTTCAAAGTTCATATATCGGTTTTTTTCGTGATTGGTAAATCCCAATGCTGATGGAGTAGAAAAGTGCAAAAGTACGTTCGTTTTTTTATATTAGTTTCTCCAAAGGCCACTAAATGACAGTGTTAAGTAAGGTTTAATGTTTGGTTCAAATACGCATTTGTTTAAAATTAACAATTATGTTCAAACCCATACCAATACATTCCGACATGTTTTACTGCAAACAGTTCCATGTGCATCCATATTGGATAATGCAGTTTTACGTACATGTAGGCGAAGGTATTGCTGGAATGAAGCGGGATGATTGAAAGGTCTTAAATCAGAAGTCACAAAGGCACATCCGGTGTGATAACCGTGCAAGAACAAAAGTGCCTTCATGGCTTTCATTTACTTAATGGCATATAATGTTTTATAACAGCAGAATTTAATTTTTAATTCGTGTCCAAGTGTTTGAGGAAATAGATAAGAGTACAAAAATCTGCAAGGCAATAGTCAAACGAGTTGGGACTTCCAAAGTTAATGATGGGTTTATTGGCTCCTATAGTATTTTCGATTTATCATAGTCAGTGGCCTACTTCAGAACTCTCCAGATAAAAATAAGCACACTGTCGTGTATTAGTGATCAACACTGGATTGACATACGCCTGAACTAAAAGGTCAATGAAATGTAATGGAATTGTTGTCAAGAAAAAACAAGCTCAATAATTAATCTTCAAACTAATAGTTAATCTTCAAGATCTGCCACGTATCCTGGGGAATCGAATCATAAATGAAGTTAAGAAAAAAGACTACTTTTGATGATAGTTTTTTCTCAATAGAGCATAGTAATAACATAGTTTTCAACATTAATGCAATGGACATCGCATTGTTGCTGATATAGGTCTAGCTAAACTTTTATTGCATGGATTAGAACAAAAGGACTTTATTCCTGTTGATTATCAGTATTAACTTTATTCATGTAGGACTGAATAACTGATCAATATAAAGAATTTTTTTTAATATAAACTTTTTTATAAATTTGGGTGTGTGGGTTAGTAAACTTTGTTTTATATACAATAAATGCCTCATAAAAGCCCTTCAAATTAGTTTTTTGTTTATCCTGTAAAATTGATACTGTGGACTTAAGAGCTTCGTATGGGAGCTCCTCAATTCGATTCGATTTCAGCGATTTAGGTGTATGCAAACGCAAATAACTGAGCTATTTATTGCAGGATTGTTAATTTTGATTGATAATCTATTCTAAGACTGGCCCTGTAAGTTTTGAGGCATTTACATTTCGCCTCTTTTAAAAGAATTCCTCTCGTTTTACGCCAAGTAGAACAAGCTTTCTTTAATCTTGTAATGAGTAGTGATGCTCGCCCTTCACCCTTTTCTAAGTCATTTTAATAATAATTCCATATGTTCAAAAATATTTTTATTATTTTACAGACAACGCTTTTCTCTTCGTTTCATCGCAAGATTGGACGTAAATTGTAATCTTTTGTTTTAGAAATCGTGAGATGCAGTCTGGTGTGATGTAGGTTTCAGAAAAACAGTTTCTTTATCGTGCCAACGTTTCGATCTTTATTGAGATCATCTTCAGGGGCCAGGGGGGATTTACAAACATTGTTTACATATAACAATTACATTTTGGATGTGGAAAAGTGAATTTATACAATGCAAAATACATTTTTTATTTCAATCAAAGTATTTCTACTCACTCAAAGTGTTTGTCTTCTGTGCAATTGTGCCATTCTTGCGTGTAGTATCGAGAGTGCCAGTGAGATTTTGCTATTTTGTGTTTATATACGTTGAATTTTGTAGGGGTGTGGAAGGATGTCGGTATAGAAAAGACATTTTTGTATAAGGCGTCGGCTTTTTTGAGGTGAAAAGTAAAAAAAATGTGTAACACTAAAAATCATCAAGAAAAAGTTTAAAGAAAAAAACCCTTCATGTTACATATCATGAGGTTCTCTTTACTAATTAATTTCACTAAATAATTTCATTTTTTTGTTTGATTTGTTGAACAAGTTTGAACATGTTTTTACCTTTTTATCAAAATCAAAATGGTAGGTGAATGTTTTATATTTAACGAGAATGTGCCCCGTTTTTTTTTCTTTATTTCATATTTATTCCTCTGAAAAACGGAGGTCATGCCTGGCATCGTATGCATATCGGATTACACAACGAAGGAATCCGGTCTCCGCTTTTGCATTAATTATCAAATAGTGACCCATCTCTCAATAAACGGGCCCTTGCAATATTTACGAGTCCTCAGGTCGGCTTAGCTCCCCCATTCGGACAACCCCTTGTAATACACGTTGCCCGGTAATCCTCCACTTCCTTTCATCATTAGTGCCCGGCCGACCCCTGCAGAGGGTAATGCGATATTGAAAATTAACTTTAAACAGGAACGGTAATGAGAGGATTCATGCACGTGGAAAATAAGGGCTTTCCGGCTGCTTTCTTCTTCACAACCCTTTATCTTAACTTTATTTTCAGGGTGGGAGCCGTAATGACGGCCGGCCTTCCAGGGAGGTTAAATAACGAAACAATAGATACAACATAATTAGTAACAATGTAGAAGATAAAAAATTTTATTATGAAAGAAATTCCAGAGAGTACAAATTGTTAAAAGGGCCGTTTTACATTCCAATGTATTATCAAATATCCAACTACAAGTAAGTAAACATTTAGGAGGTGAACATTATTCCGAAAAAAATATTAAGACTAATTTGGACGATTTTTGAGAGATCATTGTAAACTCCTAAACATGTGCAGAAATATTTTTGGGTCGTAATTTAAATACACCTCTGGAAATAAAATGGGAACAAGTTGAGTCCAGGGATGAGAATGATAAACAATATACAAGAATTTGGAAATGTGCCATAAAAAATTTGACAAGGGCACACGAGAGACATGCATTTTATTACAACAAAAATAGGAAGTTGGGTAAATTTAAAGTCGGTGATTGGGTCATGTTAAAATCATATATCTCAAAAAAGGCGCAAAATATTAATTTGAAATTACAAAAGAAATACCAAGGTCCGTTTTTAGTCAAAAACATAATAAACCAGGTCTGTTTTGTGTTAGGAGATATAAATGATCCCCAAAAAATAAGAAAGGTACACATAACGCAACTTAAAGCATATAGTCAACCTAGTATAAATTTAGCTATATTTTAAACATTAACTGTTTATTGAAAGTTACAAAAATTAGTCTCTTTAAAGTTTCATTTTGATGTTAATTTGATTTATAAAATAAGTACTAAATCACGCTATTAAAAATTCACTTCGTTTAGATTGTTAAAAAACAGACTAAATAAAAAGAAACAAATAAAATAATAAATTTGACCATTATAAAATTTAATAATTGAAGCTAATTTTAATTGCTATAAAACAGGATTTTTTTCACCCCTCCGTGCTCCAAATGCTATCCTCTTGATCAAAACCTACTCACTACTTCGATGTACAGAAGACATATAATTCCAAGTTAAAGCAAGGATTCAGTCATTATGGACTTGGTTACGTTTGAATGAAATTGAACTTTATGGGTACATCCTTTGATCAACCGAAAGATGCATAGCCAGAAGACTACTTCACACCATCGCAGAAATTGGTTCAAGTATTAATCAAGAATGAAGAAAGAAGAACCAGATGCGGAATTTTGGACTTTCCAGATTTACGACAAGACCTTAATGGTTTCTGAATCCACAACATTATGTCTCATCATCTAACTCTAAATGTTAGACTTAAATTATAGACGTCTTAAATTATAGACCGTTACTGTCTAAAGGAAACAACATTCCACCGCATTTACTATCTTTCATGGTCCGCTTGATCAATTAATATCTTTTAATTAATTAATGTTTTAGGTGAGATAAAAAAGTCAATGGCAGGAGCGGGATTCGAACCCACGACCTTCAGCTGGATATACCGCTGTTCTACCACTTGAGCTATCGTGACCTCAATCCACTCGGACACTAACTTCCCATCTCCACCCCAACTTTTGAATTTTCCCTCCTTTTTGCCATTTTTGATCTCAACTAAAAACCTTAATTAATTGAAATTCCGCCGAATCTAGTTTAACCTGTTGGTAAATATGAGTGTAATTTTTTATTATTATTTTTTGTACGGTTATAAATAATTATATTTTTTGTCATTATTCTTTTTATGATTTTCCGTTGGTATTTTAGCTTCTTTGATATCTATAATCATTAATTTTTGAATCACTTTCCGGAAACATTATAATATGTAATTGTTTATTCTTTTAACGGAGGTTCGCAACGGCATAGTTCATGCATATCAACGGGTTGCCGATGGTTTTGAACAAATGCACATTACTATGTCGGATAAGGGGAAGCAGGGCTCTTGGAATCGAACCTGGGATCTTTACTGCACAGAGATGAGCGCCGTTTCAACGCCTAAACCGTTGGCGCCCAACATTTATACTTAGTAAACCAACATCCTAGTGCAGAAGCTGACAAAAGACTCAGCCAGGTAATAAACGCAGCGCAATATGTAAGTAACTAAGTTTGTAATGTTAAAATTATATTTTGATCTTACAGGAAGTATTACTTTGTTTTTATTGTTAGGAAACAACCGTTTAGTGTTGATTTCTCTCCTATTTCTCCAGTCCCCTTGTTTCTCTTTCTTTCTATCTTTTCTCTTCCACAGCAAGAACTACGATAAGATCAATTTTCCCAACAATTTAAATTATTAAAAAAGAATGAAGTTAAAACAAGTGAAGACTCCTTGGAGGGAGGACGATTTAATACCATTCGCTTATTTTTGGTAAATATCAAACAATAGGTTTTTACACGCTAAAAATTCCATGGCAACAATATATAAAGCTCTCACATGCTTAATTGCATTGATAATAATAGACAGATATAGAAATATAATATTTAAACTAAAACTAAACCATGTAAAGCTAATAAAATTAAAAAGTAAAAATTGGTATTGCTATTTGTTTGGTAAGCTGTTTAGTAAAAAAAATATGTGCTTACTTGGGCTGGAAAATGTTTAAAAAATAAAATTAAAAACTTATAACTCATTCATTATACATTTCAAAATGCAGGAAAATGCCTTTTGGAGTATGTGCATAACTATTATCCGTTGTGGGAGTGTGG
The DNA here is from genome assembly GCF_000648675.2 of Cimex lectularius. Classification (NCBI taxonomy): domain Eukaryota; kingdom Metazoa; phylum Arthropoda; class Insecta; order Hemiptera; family Cimicidae; genus Cimex; species Cimex lectularius. Next base: position 717,784 of record NW_019392767.1, on the reverse strand, counting down.
TGTACCGTGTTGGAGGTTGCCACATTTTCGGATATCATATAAAAATAACGTTGGGGTATGAAATGAATTTGTCATCTTCCAGAATTTTAATGAAATATTTAGGCTTTCAAAATTTCGGTCGATGATTTGAAATCAATTAAAGAATCGAAATGGTGATGGCTTAGGTCAGCTATTCCTTATTACTTCTCTCTATTCTTCAGGTAGTGTGACTTTTTTTTTAAATTTTGGTTGATGAGACTCAACAAAGTGCATTAGTATTAGACTATCATCGTTCCCGCAGGCCGTTTTTCAAGGACCTTTTATTGTTATTATCCGCTACCTTTGATATACCTCAAAAACCAATAGATTTCGCGGTATCCATGTCAAACAATGGACTATCATCGCCCTTTTTTTACCCCAAAGGACACTCATTAATAAAAAATAAGATTCAAACTTTAAACATATACGTGGTTATCTCAGTAACCACTTGTGTAACAAAACACGAGCTCACATGTCCAATTTCCCACGTCGAGCTTGCATTCTGTGTTGAATGGATTAGACGACAAATTCATTAAATGAAGTGGGTTGGAGAAGAGATTTGCTCTGCGAGGCATGCGACGTGCTGAGCACTAAGCCTTCCTTTAAAAAAAGAAAGAGAAAAAAAAGAAACAGAATAAAAAGCATCCCGTATTAACGTTAAAATATTCAAAATGGCACCAAGCTCGCATTAAAATTACCCCGGAAAAAAATGGACAAGGCTATCAAAGCTTAAGTGTGTAGATGCTGGGAGAGAAAGCGGCAAAGGGGAATAGGAGAGTGACCACTCGAGGTCCTTGTTTTTAATTCCCTTTGTATCCCAGGGAAACCGCAGCCGTACTATAAAGCTAAATTAGTCCTCTCTAAGACACGTTCAGGATCCTTATACGCTCAAAAGCAAGCCCTATACCAGGAGATAATTCCCTTTGCCCAGGGCCAAACGAACCCTAACGGAGGAAAAACTCTAGCTGATCTTTTGATTATTTATACAGAACATTAAGAAAAAATTCCGAGGGGCAAAAAAATCTGCACCGCTGAAGTAAAAACTAACTAAATACAATTCCGACCTTTAATACATATTTTATAATTTCTCTTGCTTTTTAAAGCTTTGTAAATTTTTTTATTTAAAGTTTGTTTTAAAAGTTACTTTTGCTCCTTCATCATCCTATCTAATATTATTTCATTTTCTCGTTGTAATTTTATCATAATAATTGATGATTAATTCGAAATGAAAAGTGAGCTCGCGATATCATAAAAAGAGAGGCTTCGATCTCTTAATAGAATCTCACCTGTCATAAAGATTTCGTTAGAATATTTGTTTATATTCATATTTAATAAATGTTTTTCAATTAATTAATCTTTAATTAAGGTTTTAGTTGAGATAAAAACGTCAGTTTCTCGAGCGCGATTCGAACCCACGACCTTCGGCTAGATACGCCGCTACTCTACCCTCTTCCACTTGAGCTATCGAAACTTCGATCCACTCGGACACCAACTTCCCATCTCAACTCACCTTTCGAATTTGCCCTCCTTTTTGCCATTTTTCAAATGTCGTGTAATCTATTGGATTCTCGGCGACACATGAAATAGTCACGTAGAGATTTAGTGAAGATATACCTCATTTTGCTTATTAAATCCATTAGAGTTCGTGGTCCGATTGACCAAATAACGTTTTTCAATTAATTAATCTTTAATTAAGGTTTTGGTTGAAATTAAAAAATTCAAAAGGTGGGGTTGAGAGAGGAGGTTGGTGTCCGAGTGGATCGAAGATACGATAGCATAAGTGGTAGAGCAGCGGCATATTCAGCTTAAGGTCGTGGGTTCGAATCACGCTCGTGACACTGACATTTTTATCTCAACCGAAACCTTAATTAAAAATTCATTAATTGAAAAAAGTTATTTGGTCAATCGGTGCACGAACCCTAATGGATTTAAAAATTATGTGTGGTGATTAATGACCGTTAATCGATATAGAAATCGTGAGATGCGGTCTGGTGTGATGTAGGTTTCAGAAAAACATTTTCTTTATCGTGCCAACGTTTCGATCTTCATTGAGATCATCTTCAGTGCTCAAAGTGTTTGTCTTCTGTGTAATTGTGTCATTCTTGCGTGTTGTGCCGAGAGTGCCTTTAATAATTATGTATTCATTTTTCTTTCTTACGTATGGGTTTTTACAAAAGTACAATATAGTGTAGCATTTATCTTTCCACAAATTGTCAATAAAACAATGGCGTTGGTCTTCTGGTGGAAGCGACTTCCCAATTGAAATGCCTCGCTGATGGTGACGTCCTACTTACTGATTGAGATGGTCAAGCACCGACGTTTCAATGTATAGGGAGATGTCGGAATGTCTAACTAAGAAATGCTGGAAGGATTTTGAAAGAATCAAGAAAATTAGAAATTAGAAGAAAGTATTTTAATTTAATGTAGTTGAGACGAATAAGAAATTAGTATTTGAATCTAAATCAAAAATCTTCGGCAGAATACCAATTCTCACATCCGTGGATACACGTGTTTTTTAAGGAAGGGTTGTACAGATTTCCCAAATACTTTTTTACTTAATCTAACCTAATCTTAACACTAACTTTTTATTATTTTTATCAACTTATTCTTAATTATATAATTACTCAAATAATTATACTCATTTTTTTTAAATGAAACATTTGTGTTACAGGCGGGATTCGAACCCACGATTTTCGGCCTAAATACGCCGCTGTTCGACCAATTGAGCTACCGTGACTTCGATCGCACATGCCACAAACTTCTCATTTCGAATTCTGCCTGTGACACAAATTTTTCATTTCGAACAAATTGTGAATAATTAATTGACTAATCTTAACCTGGCCCTAACCAACTAACCTAAAAACAATCCATGCACACTCTAACATAACACGAAATCTAGGACGCGAAAATGGTTACACAAAAAAATCTGATGTACCATATAAACACTATAAGAAAGAGAAGTATGTTTGGTTGAAACATCGCTAGGTTTGCGTAAACGGACTAAGATAATGAGTAACAACCAATTTACAAATATCCAATTGTTTAAACTTTCGTTTTGTTTTTACGTTTATAAAAAAAAGTGCAAAGTACCATTATTAGTGTGTTATTCGCGATATTTTTGCTATAACTTGATGTGATATCTCTCTCATTTGTCTTGATGATATTACAAGTTTAGCTGAAATTTTCTTTTTTGTTCGAATATTGTTTTTGTGATAAATCATACACGGCTCCTTCCCCTGCACCGTGAAATATAATCCATCGATGTAAAACGGATGATAATGGCTATTTGAATAATACGCTAGAGCGCATACCCATGGGCGGTGGTATTGAAATAAATCTCTTCAAAAAAGGAACGTCCATTCGTTCCGACGGGAACCCTCGCTAAAGAGCGCTTCCTCTCCCGGCAAATGGAGAATACGCGCATTTATATTAACGGTGAATTAAACATGCCCGGAGTAGGCTCATTGTATTCTAGGGGATCATAGCGGACCCAATAAGAGCGGCCATTAACGTGAGGGACCTCCAAATCGCCCCTATTTCGAGGGTGGTTCGGGAAAATCGTTATTGCGAAGCCTTTTTATGTCTCTACCGCCCTCTCCTCATATTCGGTATTAAATGTTTCGCTTTTACCGGTGCTTGATCGATGCTTCAAGCCCCACACGAGTCACACCGTCACGGAGGAGAGTGATAAATCGCCAAAGAACCATCTCCTGTAAAATTCATACCTTGGATCTGCTCTGGTTATGGTATTTAGGAAAATATTAAAAAATAACTCCTCCATCGTAATTTCATGTTCAATAACATTTTTTAATAAAATGTATATCGAAAAAATGCTTGAATTTTAACCATACTATTTGTTATCACCGATCGTGCCCCCCTTTTATTTTGGAAGATTTAAGAATTGTTTCAAATTGTGTAATAAAAAATCGAACGCGCTCAAAGCAAAATGGTCAAATATGGAAGGTGTTGATGGCGTCCTTACGTGAAGTACGGTCAAATGAGTGGACAGTGCCAAATTTGGAACAATTTACAGTTTGACCTTTTCCGACTAGTCTAAGATTGTGCAAAGTTTAAAAGCGTTTTTTATTAACCGTATTACGAAAACTTCCTCTCGATCCCTCAGCCGGTGTAAATCATTAAGTGATAAAACTGGCAAAGTGTTGAAAGCGAAACTTTCAAACACTTGGATTTATCGGGAAATTATTTAGCCCTTCCTCCACTGTTGTTTTGAATCACAACACTTTGGAAGTTGTTTTCGCCGGGAGAAAAACATTAAGCACCTTTCTTTATTTAGCCGGGGAAAGTTGAGAGGAGAAAGAGCTACATAAAGCTTTCGCATCGTTTTCACAAGTTGAAACCCGTAAATGGGCGAAAATTCGCAAATTTAATAGAAGTACGACTCGGAAAAGCGTTGTGAAACATGAGTTTTTCCGAAACGAGCCGAGGAGTATCCAGTAACACTTTGTCCCATCTTGTACAATATCATCCGAGAGTTGAAAATTTGACATAAATATATTATTAAAACCAACTTTTATATATGGTCCATTTGCTACAAACAAATAAAAATAAAGCAGATATGATCTAATATTAATTAAAGAACTTAGCATATCTCTATTAAATACAACTATAACTTTTTAAAATAGACAGTTTTCTAAATGTTTTATTAAACAACAAATCAGAGGAATGTCAAAATAGATTTAAATAACCATCCCCTGTTATTTCAATGATAAGTAGAACAAACACTATTTTGTGTTCAGTGTTGAGCATGTGCGATTTCTATGAAATCAAATGTTTTTGCTATGGTCATGAGTAGTGTAGTGCGTGTTTCGGCGATATCATTGTTTATCGGTGCCTATCTGTGAAATGCCTAAACGCCTCTGACAGTCACTGCAAAGATAGGCAGACCAAAATTGAAAGGTAACGATCAAATTATAGGTTTACCAACGCTGAAGAGCACACGGGAAAATCTTGCGATTTGTACACTATTTTTATCAATTAATTAATCTTTAGAAGTAAAGTATTGGTTGAAATGAAAAGGTTAGTGTCACGAGCGGGATTCGAACCCACGACCTTCGGCTCAATACTCTAACCACTTGAGCTTTCGTGACTTCGATCCACTCGGGCACCAACTCCCCATCTCAACGTACACCCTTTCGACTTTTACCTCTTTTTTGCCATTTTTCAAATTCGGGTAATCAGGATTCGATTGTCGGCGACAAATGGCCATTTCATTAGAATCGAATCCTGACATAAAAATATTAATTAATTGAAAGAAGTTATTATGTCAATCGGACCACGAAATATAATGGATTACATTTATCTTGGAAATTTCCTTTAAACTATCCTCTATGGGACATCACAACCTCTGTAAATTTAGTTACCCCTTAGGGCCCTACATGAACTTTTAATTCTCCGACCTAGTCCTCTTGACAAACGTTCAAAACTTTCATTAAAAAACATTATATACTACACCTTCTTAAAACTGATGTAGTTTTTCGATATTAAAGTTTAGGGTTCGACCATGGTAGCCAATTTAAAAATGGAATAATCTCTCCAAGGACAAAAGCCGAAAAAGGAGAATAATTAAAAGAAAATTGTCTACATCATACCTTGATGGATTTTCTACTACTGTTCAACCTATTTTGATAAATGAACTATTGACGAAGAAGAAATTTACAACCCAATCAAAAAAAATAAAATCAGAGAGATTCCAACTGTATATTGTTTGAATAAATTATTTTATTTATTTTGTCATTTAGTTTTTGAATCAAACTTAAAAATAATTGAATGATGAAGATCCCATGAGGTGGCCACGGCAAATAAGCCTTATTGGAAGCTATCTTTTTCTAGAAGCAAAACCAGACAAGTTTAATAGCAGATGGACGAATTAGTTTTTTTTTCATTTTTTCTTTTATTTATTTATTTTCAAGCTATGACCGATATACCATGTACGTTTCTTCTTTTGGTCCACGAATCCGCGAAACAGGTAGCAACACGTGTCTCCGGGGAAAATAAGAAATATTCCTCCTGTCTGGCGTTTATCGTAGCGATCCTTCATTTCTGCGTCAAATGGGCGTTTCGCCATGTTTGTCTGCAGGTTTGATCAAAGACCATAGGACGAAACTGTGGTGGAATTTTAGGCACGTAACCGAAGTGCTGAATTGTCGAATGGGCAAAACCTTTCGATGCACCGGCGACGCAGGTTGCCTTCCATCTTACACTTTCCTACGTGACTTATCTCGAAAAAGATAATCGTCCAATCGCTAATAATTCTTTTTCCTTCCTTATTTCACCATATTCTGTCAAACAATATTGTTACTAAGAGAATAAATTGTTTATATCTTCTTCTTTCTTGATATTACATAAAAATTATAATCGTACTAAGTGCATATTTTCTTCATTGTGTCTTTTTTATATAAGGTACATATTTAAACTTTCCTGTTTTATTTTTATCTTTCTGGTGAATTTTTTCATATACAAGGTGACCTTTTTAGTTGGCCCGGCTTAATTTCTCTTGAATCAATGTAAATCAATAAAAAAAATGTTTAATAATTTTTAGTCTAGTTTCAAATTTTTAGCTTTTTTGGTAAAAAAATTATACAGAGCATCACAGGTCCAGCACAACTTCAAAATTTCAAATACAAACCCTATACATCCTGACACAATACTTTAAAGGATTGTTTACGCTGAATACAGTGTTGCAATCAGATTTCAAATTGGTGAAAAATGACAAAGTTTTGGCAAAATGTTTGAAAGTCATTTGGTTTGCTATTTATTAATCATATTTCATGTTCGAACTGCCTGCCTTGCGTAAAATTGCAAAGATTTGCTCTTTTTAACCACTCTTCACTAGTGCTCAGAATTGACAAACATTTTTCTATCGTTTCCCAAATTTCCGTTGCTGAGTTATGATTTTTAAATGGCTCCACAGAAAATAGACAAGTAGAGTGAATCGGGTGAACGAATAGGCCAATAGATCGAACCATGTGGTCCTATGCACCTATCCCAGAAGTGACGATTCAAATAAAGACTCACCTGCAAAGAATTGTGTGCGGGGCATCATGCTGAAGGATCATTCTTGTTGAAGGATCTTGTTGCAGAGGAACATCATCTAAAAGTGTTGATAACAGCTCGCTCAAAAATTGAGAAACTTCGCACCATTTAATTATTTTCCAAAATAAACCAACTGATGACGACAAGAGTACGAAATTTCCTCTGACCACGTCTGAAAATTCAGTTTAGTATGCTATTAAATGTAAATTTGGATTCATCAGTCCATAGGATGTACGGAAGAACGTATTCTTCAGCCTTTCACATCGGCATTTATGCAAGGAACGTTAGACACATGTCATAACCAGAGTCCCGAAGTCCCTGGACAAGATGAGAGCGATTCGGCATAAAATTAAGAGTCCGGAGTACATCTCAGATTTTATTTTTAGAAAAACCTACAACCATTCCAACATTTGGGAGAGTGGAATTCAGATTTTCTCGAACGTATAGTAAACTAGCTCCTCGTCGAAATTACGCTTACGGTTTTTTGCCATAACTCTACCATTTTTTGAGCAATTTAAATTTCGAATGCACCGTTGTTTTCACAGTGAAAAATCCGTTAAAATGATATGTCAGAATATATAGGGTCGTATTTGAAATTTTGAAGTTAAACTGGGCCTGAAATACCCTACATAATTTTTATCCAAGAAAGGTAAAAATTTGGAACTAGACTAAAAAATATTAAACACGTATCTTTTGTTTTTGATAGCATCATTTGTTCAAGAGAAATCCAGTCGAGCCATCTTCAAAAATATATAAAAATATTATAAAATATATATAAGTATATTGACCGTTTTCTTTATATTTCGACCAAATAATTTTTTTCATTTTCGTCGCTTTTTGGTTTTCCTTGCTCCATGTTTTTTTCAATCATATTGTTCTACAATCATTATTTTTATATTTTTTACAATGATAGAGAACAGATTTTATCTGTTTTATGCCCGAAGATTATACAAAATATTTCTTTCACTTGACATGGTATGTGACAATATAGTTAGATAGTAATTATTATACATATTAACTTTTTTAATGCATATTAACATATTAAGTGGTAAACGTATTTTCATTAAAAATAAAAATTTTGATTTAAGTGTTTCCCTTAAAACGTTAATTATTTCAAAATACACTTTTATGGAACAGCACGTTAAAAGCAACAGAATGTCACACCCCCCGATAAAGAACAATTCGTTCTTAAGCCGTTGTAAAGAGAACACGTACACAAAATTTGTGAAAATGTCTCAGCTTTTTACAGATCACAAATGTAGCAAAGTTCTGATGAACGTCATGTATAGGATATCGATTTCATTATTATTTTAGCGAAATAAAACCCCCTCATCTTGACGTGGCTGATGACCGTGGCAACCGACCTGAAAGGAACCTTTCCTTAGAGGTAATACAGGGGAGGCATCGGATAAAAATCTATTATTTGAAGATTGTGGAAAACCTTTGTACAGTAAAGTTCTTGATCTAAACATAATTTTTCTGTGAACGTAAATAAGAGTGTTTCCTTGTGTGTTCAGATTTCCTTAGAGTCTTGATTATACCATATTTCCTGGCATCCCAGTTCTTTAAGTAATGTTTAAATATGAGTAGCCTAGTTGATATTATCTTTTTGCCTGAGTCACCAGGCATATCAAGAGCAACAAGCCTTTTGTAAATGTTTAGGATATCTTTCATCGCTCATTTCTAAAAGTTGGCGCCATCATTTCAACATCATTCCTTCCTATTTTCTATTTTAATTCCGAACAGAGAGCATAAAGATATTTGTCCAAATTCCACTCTACCGTGTATGCTGGGGTGACTCGAATGATTTCAGATTTTCGCTCAAAGTAATTGATTTGAGAGTTTTCAATTTCTTTTAAGTAGTTAGAAACGTACATTTTGGCTGTATTCAGCCTATTAAGGATTATCGCGTTGTATAATTTAAGCATTGAGACAAGAGGAAGCGTTACCGCGTACTACGACAGTGGATTTTGAGCGTTCAGGAAGATTGTAGGGTAATGACGGTAAAGGGGAAAATGTAAATAGTAGTCTGTTGGGTGAAGTAATTGGTCACTCGAGGACCGACGTCACGAAAGCTCAAGTAGTAGACCATCAGGAGAAAGCCGAGAGGTCATGGGTTCGAGTCCCGCTCGTGACACTAATTTTTCTACACAACCATCCTTGCATAAAAATTAAAAAATAATAAAATATGATAATTAGCAAAACTTATGACATTTCTTCTGCCAGGATCACTAGATAGATCGTCAGAATATAATAGAAAGAGAATTTCAGAATAGCCGTCTATTGCATCTATTTTGCACGCTTTTTATAAAATTTTTCAACTATCTTCAATAAATTTTATAAAAAGTTCTATATTCAATATTTCTCCTTGCAAAACTTCTGACTCAAGCTTATAGGAGGATGTAAAATCTTTTATAACCATTCACTCTTGGTACTTTTTAACGTTAATAATTTATAAAAAAAAGTTTTCTTAGAAAATGTAATTGAATTATAAATACAAGTTAAAAAGTATAATCAGTCAATATGTCCTAAGACGACAGATTTTTTAAAAAGAGTGTTTAAATATGAAGTGGTCGAGAACGTTTACACCCAGTCTTGTTTAAACAAAACGAAACCTTTAAAATACTTTTTGCCGCCGGTTTGTTTGTGCTGTTCGAAATGGAGGGAAACGGCGAACAACGGATTAACATTCCTAATGAAATAAAACGGCGTACGGTCCGCGGAAATAAACAGACATACGCCCACTGGAAGAGGACATTTGAGAGATATGAAAATCCGAAAAGGACCGGCCTTTTATACAATTAGGTTCAATGGGAGAGGGTTGGCTAAAAGCATGCGAGCAGTAATTAAGGGAGGGCACTGCTAAATGAGTTATAGGGGCTTTTAGTGACCCCCAAGGGCTGCCTCCTTGGCTATTGACTTGTACGGCCTCTGGCTAGCCCAATTACTTGTCAGTTGGGGGAAAAGTAAAAAAAAATCAAGGAGCTTCTCTTAATCGATACCAGCAATGGAAAATTATCAAAAAGAAAAACTTTTGAAACTATATTGCCTATAAAAGTTTTGTTAGAGAAATAATTTTTAATTACATAAAAGTAAACGATTACGGTATAACAAAACAACACGATGCTCTCCTTAAGTTGCCATATTTTTATTAATAATTATATTATTTTTATCATTATCATTAATTATAATTTTTATTTAATTTTTTTTAATTTTTTTAACACGAGTTTGTAATTATAATTTTATAATTTATAATATTTTTTATCATAATTTTATCGCCCGAGCGCGAAGTAATAAGCCTGACTTTAACAAAAATACTGTTTTATTATTAATAAAAATCAATTAATTATGGTTTTTAGTTGAAATGAAAAAGTCATTTTCACGAGCGGGTTTCGAACCCACGACCTTCGGCTAGACACGCCGCTACTCTACCACTTGAGCTATCGTGACTTCGATCCACTCGGACACTAACTTCCCATGTCAACCCCACCTTTTGAATTTTCCCTCCTTTTTGCCATTTTTCAAATGTCTTTTTATCTCAACTAAAAACCTTAATTAGTTGAAACATATTAATTGGTCAAGGGGACCACGAAAACTAGTGAATTTAATAAGATAAAATGACGTATATCTTCACTAAAGCTCTCCGTGGCCATTCTTGTTTGACGTAGGGTTCAGATAAATATTTTCTTTATCGTGCCAACGTTTCGATCTTTATTGAGATCATCTTCAGGGCTCAAAGTGTTTGTTTTCTGCGTAGTTCTGCCATTCTTGTGTGTCGTGTTGAGAGTGCCGATGGGCGTCACACCAAACCACATCTCACGATTCCCGAATAATCATTTTTATTAATAATAAAACATAGTACTTTTGTTAAAGTCAGGCTTATAAATTCTCGCTACGTCACGGTCACTAATGACCACACATTAATAAAAACAATAAATTAAGTGAGGTTTAAGTATGGTGTTGTCTTTAGCCAAACGATTTTTTGAATGTGTTGTCAAGGGGCGTAAAGTGTATTCATAAAATCAGATTATAAATTGAATTAAATAATTGAATTTGATAAATATATAATCAAATTCATTATAAATAATTGGTTTGTATTGACTTTATTTAAGCTCAAATCTTGAGCCTATCACTTCTTACAGTCCACCGGCAATTTCAGCTTAGGGAATTTACAACAAATTACTGGTAGACCTAGATAATAACCCGCCCCGGGAGGTGGCAGTCCGGGGGTCAGACGTCGGTCTTGTCCGTCCAGCCGTCGAGGCTGGGCTACGAGTGCTGTCAACAGCTAGGACAATTCAGCACCAAACGCAAGCAGTTTCTAAATCCAAACCCGTTCACATTCTCATTGATTCTTAAATAAATTCTTACCTATTTACTTACCATTCAAACAATTTGGAGGGTGAAGTACTCGATATTCCTGCACCATGCTTTAAATTATAGCTAACCTTATTGAGGGTCGATGAGACTCATCTTCTACCACCAGCCCTCTTACACTACACATTCACACAATAAGTATATTTGCTATCATCACCCGCTAGGTAGACAAATCTATCAGTACTACTGCAAAACAAAAATCTTGTTTCATCCAAACTCGGAACATGGGACCCATATATTCGCTGGTGTTCTCATATCGGGTCGAATTCCTACACGCTCTCTATAAAGAACCCAGTAATTGCACCCTTCAGTTAGTAAGTGTCCCACTAGCATGGCCTATCCTTAGTTGGGTGTGGAACACCATTCTTCTAGGGATCATATCCTTCGAGGGCACCATATGTAGTACTGTTGATAGGTGAGTGCCCCTCTGCCTATTTTAAATGATAAAATATCAAAATGTTAATAATTATAAACATGTTTTTTTGTAAAATTGATCCGCCCGATTAGACAGTCGGAGAATTGGATTTTGCACATGCACATTGTTACGGCTCTACGGGTCGTTTTCGATTTTTATTTTCGTACACAATAAAATTAAAACCGTTTAACACAAAAAATTAGTTCACACTTCTTTTAAAAAGATTATGTTCAATTAACTTAATTTAATTAAGATTAAAGATTAACTTAAATTAATTAAAATAAATATAAATTAACTTGAAATAAATTTGTTGCTTACAAACTCATAAAGAAAACTCAAGATTATCCAAAAACAGAATGTGTTTTACAACTTTTTCTCACTAGGCAAATTAATTCTAAAATAATAGGTCTCCCTATTGCGATGCCACCTGTTTTGCTTTAGAATTCATTGACCTGTTGTGAAAGAAATTGCCTCAACATATCGCTGTAATACAACAAATGATGGCAAAGTTATGCCGACGCATAAATACACACCCAATTTATATAACAATACATTTATTCCCGGTTGTTGATTGAATAGAATGGTTGTGAGTTCATTAAAAAAGAAACCTTAAAACGGTGAAAATCCTGTTTTTTTTAATTTCATGATGTTTCTAAAATTAACCAAAACCATATAAATCTGACATACCCGACTTATCAGTTGGATGGCTAACATTCTAATTTTTTAAATTTAACTGCTGTTTTCACATTGATACACGTTCCGTTCTCATCGATATCGATATGTGAACGATTGGCTTTAAAAATAGCCAGATGATGTTCCTTTAATGCATTCTACCAACGGCAGGCGTGGTTTCCATCTTGGATTGACTTTGATGGATGTTGTGCAACTGGTTTGTGACATGTCTTAAAACGGAAAATTGTTCGCATGCTCTAAAAACATTCAACCGTATTCAATAGATTTTTGTTAATATTACAACAACATTTGGGCTGTTCTGTAAATAATGTAGATTTTAGTATGCGAAATGCACACCCCTTATGAGTATGATTCGTATTGGCAGATCGATGTAAATGAACAGTTCCCTTAATTCCCCTAGTAGGCAACTTAAGTGAATACATTAGGGCTTTGTTCCCTGTTCAGAAGGGTGTAAACTTATCGAGAGACCTCTTGTTAAAGGGTCTCAAATAAGTGTATTTTGCAATCGACGATGCCTTTTCTGACCTGACTTTTATGTTACTTTTGCATTTTAAATTTCTTCCTACCAAAATAAATAGAAAGGAAAACATTAATATCTTTTCGATCTACATACAGAGAGAGAGAGAGTGAGAGAGAGAGAGAGAGAGAGAGAGAGAGTGAGAGGGAGGGAGAGAGAGTGAATGACAGTTGTGTGTTGTCAGATATATTTGACGGCGCACAGTCCATCAGTTTTGCAAGAACTCCGAGTTATGCTGGTTTAGTATATTTGAGCCTTGTAGTAGTGAGATTATTTGTTAATACGATTGTATCTGTTCACACGACGATCAGTGTTAATGATCCATAAATGTTGAAGACAATAAATAGCGGACTAAGTTTGTGATAGTTAACAATAAATAAATTTAAATAAAGAGTCGCATTATTTTGTATGCATCATTGCATTTTCCAAATTATGAGACAGGGAGAGAGTGAGAGCGAGAGAGAGAGAGTGAGAGAGAGAGAGAAAGAGTGAGAGAGAGTTACAGTGGTGTGTAGTTTGATAAATTTGACGGTGCACAATTCATCTGTTTTGCAAGAACTCCGAGTTATGCTGGTTTAGTATACGTGAGCCGTGTAGTCGTGAAACTGCTTTTTTATTACGATTGTTTCTTTTAACACGAAGGTCGGTCTTAATGATCCATAAATGTGGGGGGTTTCTACGTTTCTGATGGTGAACAATACATAAATTTAATCAAACTGTCGAATTATTTTGTGAGCAACATTGCATTCTCAATATTTTTGCGATCTACATAGCGAGAGAGAGAGAGAGAGAGAGAGAGAGAGAGAGAGAGAGAGAGAGAGAGAGAGAGAGAGAGAGAGAGAGAGAGAGAGAGAGAGAGAGAGAGAGAGAGAGAGAGAGTGATGCAGAGAGCGAGAAAGGTTGAGAATGAGAAATGGAGAAAGAGAGATAGTAAAAAGAGGGAGTGTGAGAGAGAACTAGAAATAATGATATGTATGTATTAGAGAGAGAGAGAGAGAGAGAGAGAGAGAGAGAGAGAGAGAGAGAGAGAGCGAAAGAGAGACTGACAGACAAACAGACAAATGGAGTGAGGAAGAGGGAATCAGTTTGTTTAATAAAGTACAATATTAAGATTTGTTTTAACTGTGGATAATTAAATTCATTTGGTAGTGAATACCATAAAGGGGGGTTATATTAAAATTACCATAAAAGGAAAAAACGAAAGCCGTAATGAAAATTAAATGATTTAGTGACTGTTGTAAGCTAGTGTTAAAGGATAATTTAAAAATTTCGTGGGATATAAAAAAATATACCCCCGAATTTATTCGGTTCTAAAATGAAGTGATGCCCCCTTGGGGTCTGCCGGGTTTCGCCCCTTTTCCCAGGAGGGACGTCTAATTGGATTTGGTTTTAATTAACTACCTTCTCATGTCTATCACGGATAGTCAATAATTCAAATATTATTACGAGACGGGCTCTACCGAATTTCTAACCCCGTTAAAAGATCAGGCCAAATACGAGCATAATGATTCATTCCAAATCCCCGGCGTTTTTAAGGAAAGGTATTTTGTGTTGTTTTGTTGCAAGAGATGGTATTTAAAACTGAAAATAATTATCATTTGATAATGTTTTTTTTTTTTTAGATTTAAAAGTTTTGAGATGATTATTAGGCTTTATTTGTGACCAATAAGTATTTACAAGTTAACTTGCTTAAACTTTTTTTTAAAGTTTTCATATTGCTATATTTTACACTTAATTTCTTTTACTATCCCAACACACAGTTCCCGGTGGTGTTGGAGATAGCTGGAGACTATGATAAAATCAGTGTATGCGTAATGAATATTGAGTAATGCAGAGTATTCAAGTGTGGTGTCAATAAACTTCCTTGAGCAACACCAGTGTTGATAAGGTAAATGGCAAACGTGAGGAATGTCACATGAAAGTGACGATCGGATAAATATTGTTATGGATGTGGTAATAAGTAGAAGGAAGTATTCTCTTATGTTTCTGTTTTGTGTTAGATGTATCGACCATTTTTCTATTCACGAATACTATGGTACTATGATTACGATTAATGAGCTCTCATTAATTCTAAAAAGAGGCACAGTCCTTTTCAATGTTGGGACTGAATAGGTCTAGCTTATTTTTGAAAACGTTTGTGAAAAAGGTAGTTATTACTACTTCAGGTAGTTTTGTAAGATCTTCACTGAGAAGCAAAAATATTCCCACCCTTAATATTTTTAATTATCTCTTAGACAATCCTCCATTCTTTATTTTACAACAATATGTGGTCCGTTTGAAATGATTAGAGGTTGATAAAACACAGGTAAAACTCCCACGTGTTTTTACAATTGTAATTTGTACATAAATCTTTTAATTGTCACTTACTTTTTTGTTGGCGTTTCTAGAAATCATTTTTCTAACGGTCTGGTGGTTCGATTTTTAAGTTGAAAATTTGTTTGAGTGGCGGTTTTAAAAGATGCAGATTCAGTTAGAATCATAGCTTGGTGGAAGTTTGAATAAGAAAGGGTATGAAGGCCAGGATGCTTCAATGTCCTAGAACAACTGTCCGAAGGGTCTTCCATCGCTATCGCTACCAAGATATTGGAAGTTACTCAAGAAGGCACGGATCAGGTGTCATATCTCATACAGGGTGTGCCATCGTGTCATATATCAGAAAGATGATGGTTTTATTGTTTCGAATCTACCCCGTAAACGACATTTTTCCGCTGTTGAGATCAAGCAACGACATCAACAAGTTAGAAATGTTAATTTCAGTTTACGCGTTGTTAGGCGGAGACTTTTAGAAGTTGGATTACTTGCGAGAAGAACTGGAGAGCAACATTTTCAATTTAGAAAAGCTATGGAGGTAGATCAAACTTGATCTTCATCGAGGGTTCCATAACGACTGCGCGGTTGTTGAATAAACTGTACAACTAATTTTTTTTAATCTAAGGTTTTGGTTGAGATGAAAAAGCTAGTGACACGAGTCGGATTCGAACTCATGACCTTCGGCTCAATACGCCGCCGCTCTAACTACTTGAACTATTGTAAGTTCGAAGTCATATCGCCGAGGCAGAAAATACAAAAATGTTTCCGCTTTGTTCACCGCCGAAAAGAGTGAAATTCCCGCGCCGATGGGCTTCGCGTTTTCCAGGTGAAATCTTTAAATTTTAAAAAGAGCGTCGTGATTCGCCGGCTAATGGAAACCCGGGGCGGGTTCCCAGTGCTGGCGAACATGTCATGAGACGTCGCAATGTTTAAGAGGTTTTCTCCTTGTATTTTCGCTACACCGTCTGACGTTGACGTGAGGGGAAAGGATCCGGTGAGATTCACGGAACCAATTATTTTTACATACGCTAGGGCCCCAGTCCCTTAAGGAGGGGAAAATGTTTATTACAACAGGACCAAGACAGAGAAACTGTGAAAAAATATCACTTTACTAGAATGCGGTTGGATCAAGATTATTATATCTGCGTTTTTTTAAATATAAATAACAAATTTCATATTTGTATAGTGCTGACAACCATACTCATTTTTGAAATATAAAACAAAACTTCACATTCAACATTATTATGTTGTTGCAGAAATCCTGCAAAAAACCGGTTATCGATGTGGGTGAAGTTTGTTATAAATTAAACAAACCTTCCATCGGGTGGTTATTGAAGTGGGTCTCGTTAGAGGGTCGTTAAAGTCTCATCCAAACTTGTCTCCAGACGAGTGATTAAATCATCCCCTGGCTTAGACAATAGGCGCGTTCCTCTGCAAGCGGTTCGTTTTCCTTGAGATTTACCTTTAGGCAACACTTCGACCGAAAAAGTATCCTACTTGAGCGACCAAAGTTTGTTAACAAAAATATGTTATGATAGACCCGACACAATTTATAAATAGTTTAAAAAATAATAGGTAAGAGAGGCTCAGTAAATCCGTTAAAAAATAATTCCGGCTCGATTTAAGAAGTTTAAAAATATACTTATTTGATATTAGAAATCGTGAGATGCGGTCTGGTGTGATGTAGGTTTCAGAAAAACATTTTCTTTATCGTGCCAACGTTTCGATTTTTATTGAGATCATCTTCAGGGCCTGGGATTTACAAACATTGTTTACATATAACAATTACATTTTGGATGTGGAAAAGTGAATTTATATAATGCAAAATATATTTTTTATATATTCAATCAAAGTATTTCTACTCACTCAAAGTGTTTGTCTTCTGTGTAATTGTGCCATTCTTGCGTGTCGTGTGGAGAGTGCCAGTGAGAGTTTGCTATTTTGTGTTTATATACGTTGGATTTTGAAGAATATTTTGCATTGTATAAATTCACTTTTCCACATTCAAAATGTAATTGTTATATGTAAACAATGTTTATAAATCCCAGGCCCTGAAGATGATCTCAATAAAGATCGAAACGTTGGCACGATAAAGAAAATGTTTTTCTGAAACCTACATCACACCAGACCGCATCTCACGATTTCTATATCGATTAACGGTCACTAATCACCACACATTTATACGTGTTTGAGCTAAATTTGCCGAGTTTTTCTCGCCTGTATTCGGTGTTCCTTTTAAAAATTTCTAACTCCTCTGGGAACTTCAAATTCGAATGAAAAAATAGAATTGAATAGATAAAAACTACCCAAAGAACTACTGCCTGAAGTTACTCTAAAATCTTCTTTTAAAAAATCCTTACTATGTACAATTCAGTTCTTAGGACGAACACTTCCTAGTACAATCAATCATAAAATTTATTTTCAAACCTCTAAAACCGCAGCATCGGTCCGATCTTATTGTCCTCTCATGCTGCATTTACCTGGCAAACTACATCAAAATTACACCTCCTCTGATACAATACATATATATTTTATCCTTAAAATTTTCAATGTTATTCCGCCCATCAATTCAGTCTTAAGCGATATCACAGTACCAGTAAACAATGTCACAGAGTGGTAAATATCAGCGCATCCGCTTTCAGCTAAAGGAATGCTGCTCGCATATATTTCAAGACGGTATCAAAGCCTTTGATCGAATATGGCATCCGGCTTGGCTGTATAAATTCAAAAGAATCCTTCCTTATCTTTAAATCTTATCTTTCGCATAAGTATTTCGATTAGGAGTTGAAACTTCACCCTCCCACGGACGCTACACAGAAGCGAGTGTTCCGCAAGGCAACGTTATTGGACCCATTCGCTATTCAGTATACACTGCAAACATTCTTATAAATCAAGGTACCATGGTGCAGACGATACCGCTAATTTTACTGCCAACCCGGACGCAGTGACATTCAGAAACCTGCAGGACCATCTCTTCTGTTCGGAATGGAAGATTAGATTCAACAAAGCAAATCCTAGCCAATCGTCGCCCTTTACCGGGTCACCTGTCTTCCTTTCTACTAAAACTGTTCCTCTGTTTGCATTAATGTTGTCATCTATTCGGTATTCAATGGGAAAACAAATAGAAATTCTCACGGCAAAACAAACGTACCATCAACAGATCATTACTACAACAAATCTCTACGTACGGACTCAAACTGTGAGGTTAAATCATGCGTTCCGATCTAGAAGAAACCAGTCACTTCAGTTCAAAATCCATTGAACCACTGCCCAAGCCCCCTACTTCGTATCTAACCACACTCTCCACACAGTCTTTCAATCACTTTTTTCCTCGAAAGAGCAACTTGTCGGTACAGACGAAACCCTGACCCTAACCGTCATTGCAACACTTTTCATTCCGAATCCTTCTCGAAAATCCTCTGAGAGGACTAGAGCTCTATTGGCCTCGCGATTTCCACCCTAGTGAACATAGTGAATAGTGCAGTGCCGTTTTATTAATGATGCTATTTTTATAACGCAAGTGTTATAATCATTTAATACAAAATACATAAGACAATAAATTTCCTTATAACACTCTAGCGCTACTATAACGCGAGAAAAAAGTGTGTTCAAGGATCAATCGGGTAGTTTAGAAAAACCCTTTTTTCATTTATTGCCGAAGATTCTATTTTCATTCGGGTCATCTTTAGGGCCTCGTTGAATTACAGAGCATATATTGATTAGAAAACTGCAATCCAGATGTAAATATAAACTTTGAAACCAGGTATTTCAGACTCAGATGAAGTGTGGGGCTATTCTTAAGGTGTCATATTGGTGTGAAACGTGAATTTGTATTCAGCTGTTTTTATATGATTTTTATTTGTGGGCCTGGCTGATTTACAAAAATATTTTGATTGGTAGAATTACCATCGAACCATATATTTTATACTCAATGGTCAAATGGTTAAAGGTAAATTCTAGATTAATGGGAATGTATCCCGCACGAGAAACACGTGCAAAAGTTTATCAAAGGACTATACTCAAGAATAGCACCACACTTTATTTGAGTACGAAATATTTGTTCAAAGTTTATATTTACATCTGTATTGTAATTTCACCAATGAACATATGTTTTGTAATTAACCCAAGCTCTGAAGATGACTCGTTATTCACATTCGACGTTGTTACGACTGTTGAAAACGTAAGTTTTTCTTATCCTCACATAATGTTTAGATTTTATGTCATTGTAAGTATGAAAAAAAATATAAACAAAAACTAATTTATTTTATTTTTTAACTCTGGTTCTGATGCATATATGGAGGGCACATTTTTGCCATAACGTATTGTTTACAGTGATCTAAGCCTCCCTGAAGTTTTCTGTGGAAACAGTGGAATAATGTCAACATTTTTGTGATTAACGTAAAAAAATTGAAGGCATTTTTAAAGCGAAAATGTTGAAAATTTAACCCATTTTTTTCAAACATATTAAAAAAAATTAATTTCAATATTTACCAATTTCTATGCCCCATTTATTACCGCGACATACAATAGTAAAATAGGTTTAATACTTTTTTACTACCCAAATCAACATGAACTCCTAAACATAAAATACAAAAACAAATAATAAACAAAGAAACAGCATAGCAAGAAAATAAACGAGTGGAACATTATTTTACGAGGGTATTTCAATTACGAAGTTATATGAACCCTTGGAGTGCCGGATGGTTGGATTCGAACCCTGTACCTTTATCTTAGAGTGATGAGCGCCGTGTCAACGTCTAAACCGTTGGGGACATCGACGCCCCCCTGTTTTCACGACTACATAAAATTTTTCCGGGTAGGTTAAGCAAAAAAGAAACGCGAACTACTGATAACGGCAAAATGCCTAAGATATACTCTGCCAGGCAGATCAGAAAAAAACATAGAAACATTGTTCTCTACGATGGGATTATTTATTCTGCAAAACTTTTACTACGCCATTACACAAGAATATATTATTTTTAAGAAATGTTAGTCTATAAAGAGATCTGTTGCTGCCGGAATCATATTTATGCCACAAAGAATTGCCAGCTGGGGAGGGCGTATGAAGCAACCAGAATGCTTTATATTAATGTATGAAATTCCATAGGCTTTTCACTTCCGAAACTTAGTAGAGTTCTTCGGTCACGTTTCTCCCCTTATCGTGTTTTTCTTCGTCAGACTCGATGTACGAACCGAGATAAAAGAAAAAGTAGAAATTACTGCAAATGGTGTTTCATAAAAATATAGCTATGGAAGATCTCTCGTATTCGATATATCGGCTTTAACGTGTTTTTAGTTTACCAGCTACCATTTCAACAAATTAATTTTGATAGAACTAAAAGGTCTTATTTCTGAAGTGTAAATAAATAACAAAACACCGTGATTTCTAAGAGAAGCTTTTTTCAGAACTATTAGATCAAAGCTTAAGCAATGGAAAGTGGGTTTATCGTGATTGATGTCTGTTGGTTTACTTTTGTTTGGTCAGGTGCACCGAGAAGTTTTCATATATTTAATCAAGGATTTAAAACTTCTGTTCTGTTTATCAATTACATTATATATATAACNTATATATATATATATATAAGTTTCGTAATCACATCCAAAAAATAATAATATAATGAGAAATTGTTAGATATGATGCAAGGAGGGTTGGATCAACTGGGGGGTGGTTTGGGTCTATTTTCCAGGGGTTGCTGTTTACCTTAACAGATTGCAGCACTTTTCTCATAAACGTTAATGTACATGGTCCATGGTCTTAACATTGCAAAATTCTGCATTTTCATAACAAATAAAAAAATTGTTTTAATGTAAAGCTTTGGCCAATTGAAAACTAATTTTGGGAGACGATTTTGTCGAACCTTTAAGAAAAGGGTAGTTAACAAGTCAACAACGAAATATTTTATCTAATAATTAATTTTTAATTTACTTGATTTAATAATTACATTTAATCATTTATTTATTTTATTTTTTCGGGCTAGATTACTAGTAATGTTAAAATATCCATATAAGATTGAGAAGGGTCCGCGTGCTTGCACGAAAGCTTTCGAGATATAAAAATTAATTTATTTTTAGTTGTTTATTTAACTATTCAAGTTAATAACAGAAAAAATAAATAAAGGAATAATTATTAAGCAAAATATGACGACGCAGAGCACATAAAATATTTTAATTGTTCAGAGCTTGTTTTTGATCTGATGAATACATTATCCTAATTAATATGCGTAGAGATTTAATTTAAAACGTTATTAACTGCGTTATTTGTACAAAAGTACTTTTAACTCCGATTAGTGATAACTTTGATAAGTCTGTTTTAAGCATAGTTGACATTAAGTGAACGATTAAATTTTAATTAATATAATAAGGTTTTGAGGGTTTAATTAAATCGTAATCCAATTCGTCATGTAATGAATATAAATACCTAATTAGACATGGTAGCGTATATGAGTCCAGATTGATCCCCACCAACTTCAGGAAAA
This sequence comes from Cimex lectularius, assembly GCF_000648675.2. Taxonomy (NCBI): domain Eukaryota; kingdom Metazoa; phylum Arthropoda; class Insecta; order Hemiptera; family Cimicidae; genus Cimex; species Cimex lectularius. The sequence goes on along the minus strand of NW_019392767.1, from coordinate 695,925 downwards.
CGTTTCACATTTTCATTAAACTGATTTGTGTATTTCGACAAAAAAAATGTGAAGGTATCGTAATAATTTTATTTAAGAACAAAAGAACAAACTTGACTGAACAGGCTGAAATATGTTCCCCCCTTCAACACATCATCGACAATGTAACTTTTAAAAATAATGCTCTTACATTAAAAAAATGAAATAAAATGTGTTAATATGTTATANTAATTACAAGCCTATTTAAGTATTATTGGCTTATATTGTCAAACCTTTCAGTGGGAAAACTAATCCAAATATTTTCCAAATTTCTCTGGAAAGTTCACTTCTCCAAACTATCAGTATAGTATCATATATCTTATTGTAAACTGTAAACTCTAACTATACTGCAAACTGTACCATGGATGCGATGATTCTTGATGATACAATAAGCGATCGTGTTTCCACACAAAACCAAAATGACGAGGGCTGGAACATGAAAATTAAAAAGATGAGAAATGGTAAATTAATTAAAAGTGAATGATGAATGGTATTCATGGATTGATCATATCTAATTTTATTCGTGGCCCAATTATATCAATCAATGTGCACTCATATTTCGACCTGGCTTTTCAGATTCCGTGCGATGGCGAGGTGAAAATTTTCCTTCATATTTGTAACAAGTGGACTGTGAAATTTGGCCCAATATAGTAATTAACAATGGAAAACCGGAAAACATCCAGTTCAAGGCTGCGAGTCGGTTTCAACGAGAGTAAGATTTGTAGTCCGAAGGGATGCCGTTCCGAGAACTGGGACAGCGGGACTTAGCCCTGGTGCGGGAACTTAGTCCCTTTAATTACCAGAACAATGTCCCGTTGACCCTTACCAGATGCCTTCTAATTACTCCAACTGTGTTGAAGTCCCAGAACTGACCTGGCCGAGTTGCATATAAAACTTGTCGCGTAGTCGTTTTAAACAGCTTTACTGTCTAAACATAAGCATTCACGGGAAAGAAAGAAAAAAAATCTATAAGATAGCAAGTCTATCACTAAAGGCAAGGAATGAGTTAAACTGTCCAGATATGAAATAAGAATTGGGTACAGCTTAGTTTCAGAAGACCTGGTTGTTATTGACATGCGATCAATTATAAATGCATAATATGTCTCAATGTTTCTCAAGACACTTTTCAAAATTTAAATTTAAAACATTGTTCTAAAACGTAACCTAAATAAACAAGATTAAAAAGTATTATTTATAAAGTCAAGTTTTACCTTCAAAATTTAACCATATACTTAATGTACAAGTGCATGCTGCGTAAAACGGTCTGTTGCCGTAGTTTCGAGTTCTACAAAAGAACATATTTCAACAACAAAACTAACTTCTAAGGGGGCTATTTGTGTTTTGAGACTGAAATCCACAGCTACTCAAAAGAAACTGTTTAGCGTCACAAGTTGCTAATTAGTTCGCAATGGGTCAGTCGAATGTGACTGAATGGGATAAAAGAGAACACATTAGCGATTACTGATGCGTTATTACGTTTCAGACAACTCCGCCGCCGAGTCACTAGTGACTGATCTTGTTCGGTTTAGGGTGATTTGTGAACGGTCACCATTGTGAGGTGAATATATTATTTATAACAGAAGTTTAAAAAAATCTAGTTTTGTTCAATTTTACTCTTCCCAGATACTTGCCTCTAATGAGTAAGTAACTAATTAGTGATTCCAATCACAAACCAGTTCTGTTGATTTTGAGTAGCTCCCTGTGTAGGCTGCTTATATATAAAATTTTATTCCAGTCAACCTGGATATTCGGAAAATTTTACCTTCCAAAATTTTTGGAAATGCGTTAAAAATTTAAAAATATCAACTAAAAATGTGTAATATTCAGTGAACGTTATGTAATGGTTTTTTAGAGATCGTGAGAGGCGGCCTGATGTGATGTAGGCTTCAGAAAAATATTTTCTTTATTGTGCCAACGTTTCGATCTTTATTGAGATTATTTTCAGGGCCTGGGATTTATAAACATGGTATAAAACATACATATAAGATATGATTATGCATTTACACAATAATGCATACAATACAGAAGTTTTAGATTTAATCAAAGTGTGTGTGTGCGCGTGTGTGCGTGTGTGCCTGTGTGTGTCGTGTTGAGAGTGTTAGAGATATATTAATGTGGATTTATGTATATACGTTTGATTGTGAAGAAGTAGGGAAGGTAAGTATAGAAATTCATTTTCCTATGAGTAGTCGGTTTTTTCAGGCGAAAGGGACAATGGAAAAAAGAGATAATGGTATGTCGTTCGAACCCGATTAGCCTTTCAGGATTATTATAGATGGGTTTGTTACGCACAGGAGAGATAAATTATTGGGGAGACTATGTAGAATTGTTTGATTCATGGAGTGTGATGATTTTTTTATATAGGTATGTTTATTATATGTTTTGGGTTTATATGTATGTTATTGATATTGATTTAGATTTATGATATTAGCGTAGCTACGGCCTAGTTTAAATGTGTCTGTTCTGTAATTGAAGCTGGGTTTATCTCTGTTGATGTAAACCATTTGTAAAAAGTTAGGTTTATGTTTGTTTTATTCTGTGTTTAATATATTTGGTTTGTTGAAATAGAATCAGGATCTTTAAACAATCATGATATCAGCTAGATTAAGTTATACGCGATTTTAAGAAACCTCTGCAGGTGATGAACCTGTAGTTTGGTCGTTACTTATCTTTTTGGTTTGCTTATTCTCGCTGGATTGGTCTGTAAAATATTTACCTCTTTCTGATAACATTTGGAACACCTGCACAATTTTAAGAACCTTCTGCAAGAGGATGAACCTATGGTATGGTCGTTACTGATCTTTGTAGTTTGCTCTGTCTCGCTGGGTTGGTCCGTCAGGCGGGTTTCGGCATTTTGCAGACTTGAGTAAGCATGTGTTTCTGTGAAGTCAAGTTTCCTTTATAAGATCGTGAGTGTTGGGCGGGTGAGTTGACTTTATATTTGATTGCCAGTGAGTTTAGTGTATTACGTCTGTTTTTCATTGCACCGATCAGTTTCGCCGGTCCTTTTACCTTTTCGCGGTGCAGCGTTTTGAAAAGAGGAAAAGATATTGGTTAGGTTTTGCTATTTTTTTTGTTAACTCTTTAGTGCTACGTTTATTATGTTTGCCTATATACTGATAGAAAGTGGGAAGATTATGGGCTGACAAACAGCTGAGGTTATCGCTGGCCATTTTCGTGTTTTCTTTCTTTGTCTGGCCTTTCACGCGTATATATATATATATATATATTAGCAGGGTGGGCGACGAAGACCCGAGGAGTGATTTGGTGATGTCCTCTCCTTCAAAGATTTCAAACCTACACCTAGCATACCTATCACACTCTGCGAGGTAGTGCCTTGTTGTTTCTTCTTTTATTTCGCAGAAGCGGCAAAAGGGATCTGGTAGGATACCCATTACGAAGAGGTGTCTTCTCAGTGGCCCGTCAGAATACCTATCAGCCTCCTAATTCCCTTCCTTGAGATAGAGAATAGCCATTTCGATTCTGCTGGTTTGATCGCCTTAACAAACTTTTTCGATTGCCTGTGCGGGTGATAAATTCCACTCCCTAAGGAATCGTTTCATACCCCAGTTATTGATACTCTCTTTCGCTGTGCTCATAGAGTGAGGTAATACCTGTTGTGGCCCGACAAACGCAGTATTTGAACTTTCTTTGGATAGGCCATCTGCCTTTTCATTGCCATGGTGAACTTTATGTGCTGGTATCCAAATAAGGGTCACCTTATTCTCAAACCTGAAAGAGATCCTATTGATAAGATCTATAGTTTCCTCCACCAGTCGTGATGTTGACATTTTGTAATGCCCTAAGACTAGGCTGACTGTCAGAAAAGATTTTAATATCTTTTCCCTTAATTTTATTTTCCATAAGTCTTCTACAACACACATTGATGGCCCAGATTTTCGCCTGAAAAACGGAGGTGTTGTTGCCAAGAGGGGAGGAGATGCTGATTCCTAATTTTGGTATGTAGATTCCTGCACCACTCCCTCTTCCTTTGATGAGTGATCCATTTGTGTAGCAGTCTATGTTACGATGGTCATCATCCAGACTATAATTATAATCACAACGGGTGACTACGTGAAAGTGCTTTTTCACCGAAGAGGTTTTAATCTTTTTATCACTAACGCTTAATAATTGACCGTTAACGTTACTCAACATTTGTGAGATTTTCGAGTGACCTATGTTATTGCACTTATGATTCCAGCTGCCCTCGCTAATTAATCTGTAGCAGCTGATAAGTGCTCTGACCTTAACCTCAATGTGAAGGGGTTGCCTTTCACGCGTATTTTGTTTTAAATTGCAACTTTCCGTCGTTGTAGTAAATGATTCTATTTGTTGCTTTTATTTTTCGTCCTGTCTACCAGATGGAGGAGCCAAAAGGGCACATAAATCAGTGAAAGATGGCAAAATGCGTATGATAGACCACTCAGCATGTATGGGCAGATGAAATAAAAAAAAATATTTTATTCTTCTTTATTTTACTTTGTTATGAAATTAATGAAGGCTATTTATATATATTATGTTTCAATAGCATCTGGCTGATATTTAAAACTTGCTACAATAAATATCAAGGCAATGTCGTATTGGAAAGGTGAAAAAACTAGGTACTGAGGTTTACATCAACCGATGGACGAAAAAATTGTTTTTATGGCACATCATTGAAATAAAGCAATCAGTAAGCGGGCGAATTGAATCCATCCCAGACGTGACATGTTTATATTTTTTTGAAACTTGCATGTCACCAATGTTTTTAACACGGGTATGTTATGTTTTGTATGGTGTTTTGAATCGGAAATCGTGATTTACAAAATCCCGCTGGTGTTCGCATAATCGTTATTGTATGTTTTGTATGAAACACAGTTCGCTTCTCTCGTCCTACACAATCAGCCGATACAATCAATACCAAAAGCAAATCACGGAAGCCGTAATCATTTCCGGCCGACAAACAATTGAACGCCTCCCAGGTGCGGGTCGCCCGGGGGGTCGGGAGGGTTGCAACCCTGATGACACGTGAAGCTATAAGCAATTACAGAAGGGGTTGGTAATCAGTTTAAACCCCGGGGTTCACATACAGCCCGCCACTCAATATGGTTAACTGTAATTGGCGTGAGGGTCGAGTAACAGAGTTAGAAATTGGGATATATCTCATTATGACTTTAGGAGATCCAGCTACTGACTGAGAGCCGACCCTTCAACGGCTAAAGGTTACAGGATCCGCCGAGTCACCCTGTGCGAGGTGGTTTTAAAATGTCAAACGTTGACGGCTACTGTCCTTTCGGCCCTTACTCACCCTTTTTAGGGTGTTATTAGCGACATTTTTTACATATACTAATTTTATGGGTAAATTACACCAGGACCCTCTTGAAAGCTAATAATTACGATTTTGTTTCATTATTCACAATAATAATATATATTTTACGGAATAAATTCTATTTCCAAAAAAGTTTTAAATATAGAAAATATAACAATATATAAAATGTAACGATATATAGAAAAACTAAGTAAAAAAGGAAAAATTAATATTTCCTAAATTAAAATTAAATATTAAAATCTTTAAAAAAATAAACTTAGAAATATGTTCACTAATTTCGTGGTCCGCTTGACCAATTAATACATTACAATTAATTAAGGTTTTTAGTTGAGATAAAAAAGTGACTGGCACGAGCGGGATTCGAAATCTTCGGCTAGATACGCCGTTGCTCTACCACTTGAGCTATCGTGACCTCGATCCGCTAGGACACCAACTTCCCATCTCAACCGCACCTTTTGAATTTTCCCTCCTTTTTGCCATTTTTCAAATATCGTGTACTCGGATTGGATTCGAAAAATGGCAAAAGGAGGGAAAATTCAAAAAGGTGAGGTTGAGATGGGAAGTTGGTTCGAATCCCGCTCGAGCCATTGACTTTTTTATCTCAACTAAAAACCTTAATTAATTAGAAATATATATTAACCAATATTGTACATCAAGTAGTAAATAAGTAAAAAGAACGTTTCTATGAATGTACATCACTTTAATCATTGCATGTAGACTATAGATACAAGTAGTAAAATTATTATAAGTTACTTGTGTTATATAAGAAATATCAGAAAATAATTTCATAACAAAAATTTGTTGATTAAGTTAGTACAAATGAGAAACTATTCATTTTTCTGATATANAAAAATGAAAGTAAATGAGAGCAAAGTCTACATTTATCTGTAGGGAGTACATTATTTTTTAAATTGCCTACCGTCAGTAATAGTTACTTCTGTTTTTATATGCATGGATTCTGAGAAATTTTTACTCTACAAGGATAAGCAATGAATGCGCAAGTGTAAGTCGAGATTAGCAGAGTAACGAGATAGAAGCCCAGCATTTTTCAACTAGACGAATTAATATGAATAATCACTATGAATATAAAGCTATATATGAAAAATAACACCAAGGGCGTTAGTAGTTGATTTAGTAGGAAGAGCAGTATCAGAAGTAGGAAGTGAAATTCAAAAAAGTTAAGATAATTAGTTTTAATCCGGCAACAATCATAAAACAGTAGTTTTCAATATTAAGAAACAGGTCTCTATCTAAATATCAGTGATATGGAGCATTCAAGTCAGACCGGAAAAGTACACAGTCAACTTTAGGGTTTAATTGTTATTCAGATATCGTGAGATGCGGTCGGGTTTAAATTAATTTAAAATTTTAAATCATCAGTAAAGAGAAGAATTGAGTATTTTGGAATAAAAGGAAGGACATTTATTATTAAAAGTGGAAATGAGCACCTTGGAGAAAACTAGAAGAAACTATTATTTTCTTGGACTGGTAGTTGCCGAGTACAACAGTTTGTTCACGGTTATTAGTAAAATAACTAGAAATCTAAGGCATCGTACTAGAAATCCCCAAGAAATTCTAACAGGTTTAAGTTTGAAGAAGACATTTTGATGTTGATTCTATCAAATGCCAAATGCCTAAGAAAAATATGTGCAGATGACATCTACCTGATTACCACGCAGTCGTGCTGATGGTAAAAGAAGATTTTGAGGGGAGTGGTCATAAGAACGTTAATTATTGCTTTAGGCAAGTCTTTTATTTCTAATTATCGTTCTCAATACGGTTTTCACAATCTGTCCGCTATTGCGAGAAAAACATTTTAATCAAACGATAAGGGATGAAATGTATAATTATATCCATCTTCTAAAGAAAGAAAAACGTATAATCAAAATTGATCACACCCCGTGAATCTTCATCGTGAAAAAAAAAACGAAAAATTACAATTTTGTCTGTTACCTTGTGATGGGAAGATGTAGGTGTTTGGGTCGTGCTTGTGAAGAGTTAAGGTCGACTGTTGTTGAAGTGGATGTTGAAGTGAAGGACCCCGAGGAGGAACTTCCGGTGGGGCCGGTTCCGGAGGCGACTCCACTTCCGCTTCTGGAAAAAAGCGCAATTCTCTCTGTTAAACAATAAGATTCGAATTTATTTCTTTACCCTTTCTCCAGTTCCGAAAAGGGTTCAATGATCAGAAAATTACAAATCACTAAATTGGACATCGCCGTAAATATGATAAAATCTAGTTTCTCGACTGTATCGAGTACGAAATTTTATTGTAATCTATTAAAAACGAATGAAAATATAAGATAATTTTAACATTTTATCAAATCATAATATTGGTGTATTTGACAAATTTAGATTTAATATTGTGCCTCAAACGAAATTTCAAAACGCACCTCCCTAGTAAACTTGCCCGTCCGACAAATAAAATTTATAGCGAAAATAATTTCATCTATTGCCATCTCCGCTATTTGGCAGGTGTTGGAGAGCAATCTGCGGTGTTGGTAGCTGACCATGCGGAACTAAATTGTTCAAATGGACTTCCAGTCAATGTTCAGCCACGTGTGGCTTCCTCCATTCTGTACCACTCTGGGCCAGGTTTCGCCGGCCAATTTGTGCCATTTTGAATTTTAAAATACTGAATATGCATCCTTGTACCGATGAGAGTGTCTTCAAACTGCCGGTCAATGTAACTCGAACAAAACAAAATTCAAACAGCCATTTATGATGTTGACTAACGATATTATTTGATACTTGCGTTTATTTTCCATAATAACTAGATAAAAACATAATATTAATAATTGATTTAAAACAAAACACAACGTTAATAACTTGTATTTACTTTTCTACAGAGTTAATATTTTTTACACACTCTTTAGGTTAAAATAAAGAAAATCCGTTCAAATTCAAAATCCTCGCCAGAGCCAACTTGTCGAGCAAGTTAATTGGTTTTTAAATTGATTTTACCAATTGATAACTAAAGTAGGTTTCGTTCTTGTTGCATACTAAATATATAATTTCACCTCTATTAATTCCTCTTAGAAACAGTTAAAGTTAAAGAAATATCTTAAAATTTCTATCAGTTTCTGAGATATAAAAATATATACATACAATTGTTAGAGATTGAGTTTTATAGATTTTATGTCCATTCTGCATATAAATGATGGATCAATATATAAATTGATTACCTTCATGCACAATTTTCAATCACGATCGTCAATACTGAAGATGATGTGTGGTGATTAGTGAACGTTAATCGATATTTATTTAGAAATCGTGAGATGTGGTCTGGTGTGATGTAGGTTTCAGAAAAACAATTTCTTTACCGTGCCAACGTTTCGATCTTTATTGAGATCATCTTCAGGGCCTGGGATTTACAAACATTGTTTACATATAACAATTACATTTTGGATGTGGAAAATTGAATTTATACAATGCAAAATATAATTTATATATTCAATCAATGTATTTCTACTCACTAAAATGTAATTGTAATATGTAAACAATGTTTAAATCCCAGGCCCTGAAGATGATCTCAATAAAGATCGAAACGTTGGCACGGTAAAGAAAATGTTTTTCTGAAACTGAAGATGATTTTCTGAAAGCCCAAAACTGCGGAGGATTGGTAGACCAAAATGAGCAGAAACGACCAAACACATCAACATTTCTTATAAATTTTTTTTTATAAATATTTTTACGTTTATGCGATATAGTCAAATATTTTTGAACCAAAATGATCATAAATTGGTTAAACAACCTACACAAAAAAAGTGAGATAAAAAGCATTGAGGGTGTTTGCGAATGCAATTTTCCCACATTTTTGTATAATCAAACCTTAGATTGCTAAAGATGCCAATCCAAAGCCGCCTGCCCGTGAAATGAGATCTAAGTGAAAGCCGGCGGCCCTGGGTAATGGGGTATATTCCTGGGTCGAAGGGGTACTCAAATTGGCAGCTCCCCGTTCCAAAGAGGGCTCTATGGGATTCAAACTAGCAGTAATTGACTTAGTAGAGAGACTCGCATACGGTGACACAGCCTAATCAAGGGTCGGGGCTAATTCTCCGGCCGTTTGTCAAGAGGAGGCCGAGGTGGAGGAGAGGCCACAATTGTACTAATTATGAGGACTAAACACGCGGTCATGTCAGCCCGTTTGTCCAAGTTAGTACGCTCCCGTTACAAGTCAATATCACAAAACTGGCAAACCCTGATTTACCGATCGATCCGTCTAAAATAAAGAAATTTATTCATTATAATAGAATAGTCAATGAAAAATCAATATCATATTGATTTAATAACACTAAAAACGTCTATATAATTCCTTTTAATATGCTTAGACTATCTTCATAAAGCTCAGGCTGATAAAATGATACAAGCAAATATTGAATAAAACCGTACACTGTAATAATATGGCAAAAAAAGAACATCGTACAAAATAATAACAACCAACCTATTAGATTTGGCATATACCTGTATCCATGATTTTCAATGAATGAAACAATAACACAACACACTGGCAAAACTTGGATGAGATATATTTCACCAAACAAACCATCAAACACATATACAGATATACTGACCATATTAGACATCAACAACTGCAATACAATCCATTAATCGAGCAGAACTCGGTACACAAAAACATGCAATTTCCGACAGGAACGAGAAACCGTTAAAATTATCGACTTCCTTGACCTAACATTTCTAAAAACCGACAACAAACTCTACGACGGAGAACATCAAATAAGTCAACTATAAACATCTTTACCAACGCAGAATGACTACGAGGTCATAAAAAACTTATCACAAAAACAACTAAAATCTAAAAAAATATTAAACAAATTATCAACACAGACAAGTAAACAAATTAACACAAACATAAACAACCAGGAAAAAAAGAAAAGGTAATTGAACCACATTACCATACATCAGGAAATACAGTTACAACCTAACTACTCCATTTAACAGATTAAAACAGAAAATACAATTATAAAACTGCTAAACAAAGCACGAACAAAACTAACTACTTGACAAAAATCACGTATTCACCACAACGTGCGAGTGTGCAAATTCTTTTCAATTAATTAAGGTTTTGGTTGAGATAAAAAAATCATGTCACGAGCGGGATTCGAACTAACGACCTTTGGCTAAATTCGCCGCTGCTCTGCCACTTGAGCTATCGTGAATTCGATCCACTCGGACACTAAGTTCCCATCTCAACCCCACCTTTTGAATTTTCCCTCCTTTTGGCCAATTTTCATTCTTTTTCCCGAGGATCTACGGAAGAGATCAACACAGAGAAAAACTTCCTTTCGGTTTTCGCCGAGCTTTCGACAGTTTTTATACTGTCATCTTCAGGGCTTAAACCTTAATNCCTGAAAACAAAAAAAAAGGAAGGTTTTTACTAGTTTTTTTAACTTTTATGAAGTAACCTTTTCTCGACCACGTTTTTTAATTTTTATTGTACTTATAGTTGTAATTTTTAATTATTAATTTATTCAATTTAAATAATGTTTAGATGCTGAGCACCAAAAAAAAAAAAAAAAAAAAGTAATGTACTTCTGTGCCCAAAACACCATGTCTTTTTATTTCCCTGGTTTAAGCTCTGACGATGACAGTATAAAAACTGTCGAAAGCTCGGCGAAAACCGAAAGGAAGTTTTTCTCTGTGTTGACCTCTTCCGCAGATCCTCCGAAAAAACTTCATGTTTCCAGCCGGTCGATAATCCAGCTCATCGTTACATTTTTCATTCTTTTTTTTTCAACCAAAACCTTAATTAATTGAAAAGAATTTAATTGGTGAAGTGGACCACGAAACCTAATAAATGTACAGACAAATGTTTGTTTAGAACAGACAAGATCAAAAATAAAAGCTAAAAAAAAATAATAAAAGAAAAAAGAAACATGTTAGATCAGTTACGGTCAACGAAAAATCAAACTACGAGAATCACCTCAGTGAAAATAATCACGATCCCTCAATAATATAGACAAGCTTGAAACAACTCATTGATGTACAGAAAAGGGAAAAATGAAGTTACTGGAAAATATAAAACTCATAGATACACAAATTGACGACAAATCATACATCATTCAAAACACTACCAATTAAAAAGAAGAAAGACCGACGCCTATCAAGACCGATCGGAAGAACAAAAATCAGCCAGGCCATCAAGGACTTTACAAGCGCACGTTAAAAAAGAGACCTCTCTTCATAGATATCACGCAGGCTTAATGCTAGAGATGGCTAGTAAGTTCCCTTTAGGGACACTCATCGTCTGTAAGTCTTACACGTACATCTTACAGACGATGAGGTTCTTTCTCGACCTCATGACACTTGTCGTTTCTTTATATTTTATAACAAGGTGGGAGGCGACGGAGTTCTGCTTCCAAGAGAATGGTGCTCTTCTCACATGAGAAAAAACATCTCGATCGTCCAACAAATATCCCAAGTAGGCGAAATGCGTCTGATAGATCAACAAACGAGGATTACAGACCAAAATGAGCGTTAACGTCCAAATTACAAATTCATCACCTTGCTGGCTACACAGAAATCTGCAATTTGATGTTCGGGCAGAAATGTATTTAGTTCTGGAAAACGGCATGCTCTTCATCTTGACAACGCAAAGTCTCGCATTTTGGGACATTTGGGACAGGACACATAAAAAAATGAAAGATATGGACTTCGAACTTCTCTCTCATCCAGCATTCACCCTCTACCTTGCTGCGAAGGATTACAACCCTTTCTTCTATAAACACATTCAAGATTGAGGAAATTACTGACCATTCTTTTCCCTCATGACTCAACGTTTGACACGGGCATAGAAGAGGGAAATAATTATTGGCGCAAATATGTGCGCTGATGATTAAAATAAACTTTTACGTAACCATGACAACCAAGACTTGGTTACACCTAATTATTAGCGTTACCTACTTTTGTTTACTTTCGTTTACTTATTACTTCTAGCTGACTTATTTCTTAAAATATCCGTTTCCTCTTTGCATTTGTCATTTTTAACTTTTGTTTATTTTTTTAACGTGTATATTTTGTATTTAATATCATAATATTTATCATTAGCAATTATGTATTACCAAAAATATTGTATTTCGTGATAAATTAAAGTAATTTCTGTCATGTAGGTAAACTTAATGTCCATATATTCGTTGGGTTTCCCTGTCAACGGGTCAAACCAACTTTCAGCATATTTTTCATGTTATTCTCAATTGAGATTCATGGGCTATGTCGGGATTTGAACTCGAACTTTAGCAACAAAACTAAGAGGTGGACTCCGTAGCCTCCAATCCACCCCGGTCCAATTAAATTTTCTAATAATATACATAATTATACATTGATTTTCAATAATAATCACTTAACTAACTTTATTTTCATTGGATATTCAGTGGTACTAAATTAAAGTAACTGTATTGAATGGGGGTTTAAACAACGTAAAGATGTATTTCAGGAATTTTCAAGTATTAAAGTTTTAAGGTGCATCATAAATTTTAGTTTTATCAAGTCATTAAACCTTAAAAAGAAAGAGGTCAAACCAGGCCTAAAATGAGGGTGCTCCCAATTCAAACTTTAATTTAAACCGCTCACTGTGTTCATAAATCAAATTACCATTTCAAAGGCAGATAAACTTCTGAGAGGTAATTACAATCTGAATATGTTTTGGTGTTTTACCGCTTCCTTGCAATAGACGAATGTTTACAGAAGTGGAGGCAACATCAATTTCGCAATATTATGTGTTTTAAATAGAAATTTATTTCCCGCAAAACATTAAGATATGATGTCCGCGAATTCTGGTCATATTCTACATCAAATATGAAACGAAATTCAGGTAGGTTTATGCCACAAACATGTCCGGGGCAAGTGTTACATCTATCATACTTATTTTCTGGAAAACTTTTCTTTGAGTTTCTTTTTAGAAAAAACTCATCAAAACTTTCACATTAATAACGATTTATTTCGACGTTTTGTGGATTTATAAAAAATCTATATATAATATCATCTTTAAGTATACTATGATTTTCATAGACAGAAATATCTACCGCCTAAAAAAGCGATCCAGAATACCCAAATTTTGTTTCCTATACATTGAGATGCTTTATGTTTTAAAATCAATAGTCAATTTGTACTTTATTTCTAAATATTAATAAAAATTAGCTCTGAAACATTAGTTTTTATATATTTGAACAAATGAATTTACCTCACTTGCACCAGAGCATGTGCACCAGCCTGCATCATATTTTGCTCAGTCTGATTTTGTAAAACCGATTTGTAAACTGCTTAAACTCTATAACTATACTTGGTGATACAGAAAATGTATCGATACTTTACTGGCATCGGCTTTTACAGTTCAAAAAAGTACATTTTTACGCAGTAAAGTTTGTTGGAGTGTCAGAGGAAAGTTATCGAAAAGTTATCAGATAAATTTAATATTTACAATAATAACGTTAATGTTTCATCGTATATATTTTTTTGGAGGAAGGCAAGAGGGGACGGTGGGAATCGAACCCACGGCCGCAGATTTAGGTTTTCATGTTAACCATTCGGCCACCACGGCCTCCAAAAATCGTTCTTTTTCGATGTAAAAAAGTTATCATCGACTTTCCGACAAAAATGTTTTACTTGTGCTTTACATATTAGACCTTGAGACCCCACCTTTTTACACCATTTTCAGTGGTTAACACAATTTTGATTAAAAAGTCGAATACACCTGGAACAATGAAATCAATTACGTTTTTATTATAGCCATTGAAATGTTTTCAATGATGCCTCGTTAGGAACGTATGCCACGATTTGCTAATTAATTGTATAAACAATTAATCCGAAAATTGAATTCAATCCCATTATTACCAAAAGCGTTTGTACATCTGTCATAAGGAAACGAAAAGTTTCTGGCGCAGGAAGAAAATCCATAGGCTTGTCACTGAAGGTATGTTATATTTAAGACCATCTATTTCAACAGCCAAGTATAAGAAATAAATTGCAAAGTCAGAAAGAGCTGAATCGGCGACAGTGATTCTGGAAAAATGGATTTATTGTCACCCTAAAAATATGTATTCGAATATTCAAAAGAGAGAGATGAATTATTACTTTAACTGATAGAATTATCTTCATAGAGATCTTTTTAACTTTAGAATGATAAGAAATATACTAATTCATATTTATATATATATATATATATTAACCACAAATCAATTATTAAACTTCCAGTCACTAAAAAACACATATTTGTCTTTATGTTCCAACTACCAGTTTGATGCCAACAATTTTCCATTTTCTAAATATATAATATTTTAAGTGTTTTTTTACATTTTATTTATTTGAGGGAGTTATATACGATGTTATAATGTTCGGTCGAATACTATGCAATGCGACTGAATTTATACAGCGTGTGGTGCAAAATATGGATATGAGTATATATAACACAACAACTATTGTAGTACCAGGAATTCTTTTGTAATAGTTCAGAGTTTCATAAAAAATGAATAATTGCTAAACGGCTGCATTTAAAGGCAATTTTTTTCTAGTATGAAAACATTATCTACACCACCGTAGTTCGTGAGGTTCGAATTCCCCCGAGTCACTACTTTTTCTTCTCAACTTTCTTTGCATAAATATTAACATACAAAGAAAAAATGTAAAATTAATTTAGATAATGCAAAAAAAAGGTAAAGACTGATAATTAGTGGATCAACACCAGGTCAGGTAGTAAATGTACTACAAATCAAGATGTAAGAAGATGAAGAATCAAATGTAAGAAATTTTATGTATTCAAGGTACAGAGAGTTTATGAGAATGACTGGATAATAATGGATATACCAACGCCTATTAAAAAGGTAAATAAATAAATAAATAAAAATAGAAAAAAAAACAACGAAAAGCTTGTCCAAATCGCTTGCATTGTAAACAAGTCGTATGCTGTTCCATACAAAATCAATGAAGTATGTTTGCCATTTCAGCTTCTGCTCGCGCGAAATCGCATCGCTTCGCAGGCAGTGTAAATGGGCATAGAATCCAAAACCCTAAGCCCTTAGTCCCGAAACATTTTTACTTTTGTTTCGAACTTTCATTTGTATGTATTTTGGTTTCGAAATTTAAAGAAACAACAACAACATAATACTGAAATCCAAATCGGTAGGCAAACAACGAAAACCTTCAATTTGTCTTTGTAAGTTCAACTTGCAGTTTGAACCTCAAGAGCTTGAATTAATCACGTGATCTTTGTGTGGGTGTGGTTTGCGAGCTAGCCGAGAAATCAGTTCGGTCCGGACGGTCTCGTGGGCGTCGGCCAACTTTTAATTTACTTCGTAAAACTCCCAACACAAAAGAGAGGGATGAACTGGGCAAATGAAATTACTCTCCATCTCGAGCTCAACGCTTTAATACGGGGCTTCGGCTATCTTCCGACCTGGAAGCCTTAGAAAACGTCAAATTGTTCCCCCGAGCGAACCGGGCCACGATTGAAACTGATCAAAGCGAACAATTGGGTGGAGAAACGTTTTCATTCTCAATACGACGTGGAAACCTTTTCACAAATATTTACCTAATATAAATATGGAGGGGGGAACAATTTTGGATACGCCCACTTCCTTCTCAAGAATGAATGGATGGAATTCCAATTTTTTAATCAATCATTTGACAACTGGGATAACAAGAAAGAAAACTGGAAAGCCAAAACAACAAAAATTTCACAAACATAAACAACTCCCGGTTTCTACACCAGACACTTTTGATTTGACGTACACAAATGGGATTCTCCAATCCATTGTGTGTAAATCGGGAGGTAGCATTTTGTGAGCACTTTTATCTCGCTCTCTCTCTCTCTCTCTCTCACTCTCTCTCACTCTCTCTCTCTCTCTCTCTCTCTCTTTCTCTTTCTCTTTCACTTTGTACGTATGTCTAACTATGGTTAATAATGCGTGCTACTTAATATTTGGAATATTTTGTATGACAGACAATTGGCAAATCGAATCTTTATGACCTTTTTACACGAGTAAATTTTTGATGTTAGGTAGAGTTCTCAATTCTCCGCCACCAGGGAGACCGTAAAGAAAATGTAATTTTACATGGTACCGTTTTTTAATCGAAGTCTTAAAACCGATTTATTTTTCTAATAGGTGTGCCAGGAAAGGACTTGAAGAAGTAAAAGAAAGGTCTGAATTTCAGAGAAAAGAATAATAGTACTTTTCTCTCCCTCTCTTTTATTAAAACAAACAGGAAAATATTGGCTGCAAGATCTGCGATAGTGTGGGATGGTTTACAGTTGAGAGGCTCTTGACCATAGCTTGTCACAGCAGGTAGCTACTTGTAGAAAGGGTGGTTCCGTCATACATTCCTTACATTCAGAGACTCAACGCTTCAATTAACTTTAAAATTTTATCTTGAATAGACGCACTCGCTATAATTAAGGTGGTTGCGTGAGATAAGGAAGACACAAAGACCTCAAGGCTTACTTGGGAGCCGACTGCTGCGAAGGACTGAAACTAGAACTAAAAACTGAATCTCGCTACAACTGCCCCGTAGCGGGTAGATACCCAACCCCATAGGGTACTTGCTACCTATGTACGTGTTGTAGCGGCACTAACGGATTCAAAGATTTCATAAATGTCAGCAGCAATCGTGCCAAAGACACCGCATAAAATTACCCGGTAATCCGAGGCAATGTAATGCAAAACAGCATGACATCTTGAATTAATGGCTAAACGAGAATCGGAACCAAACGACTGTCTTTGCCGATACTCTACGTCACTCTAATTATCACAAACTACGCACTATACCCAGCTAATTTTGTTTCATTAACCGCAAATTATAGATAGCGTTACTTGACTTACTTGGTCGATATGAAGTGCGCTGTTGATTCTATGATTAAAAATTATCAGCATGTAGATATTTTCTTTAAAGCTTACTCTTGCAAAAGATGCTTTAGAAATATGCAACCACAACCCCGTAGAACCATAAAAACACACGAATCGATAACAGCTCACACAAATCATTTTATCCATTAAAAACATAACGCCAACATAAAAACAAAACGGACCGTCGTTCGCAAGAACCGACTAAACAGCGAAATACCGGCTTTGATTCGTTAATCATCCTCCTGCAATTTTTCAAGAACTTATCAAAGTTACCGTCCTAAACATGAATCACACATAGCCATACTGATGAAGACGAGAGCGCGTATCGTGTCTGGCAGAAAATACGTCCCTACTACATTATTTTTTATGTTTAAAGCTTGCCTTGGATACACTCTGAATATTATAAAAATGAATGTTTTTGGCTTAAGAATAAGAATCAAGTATCTTAAGTATCTATAAGTGGATCTTCTACAAAAGCATGTTCCGAAAATATTGTAATTTTTTCAATTAAGGTTTTTAGTTGACATAAAAAAGTCAATGGCACGAGCGGGATTCGAACCCACGATCTTCGGCTAGGTACCCCTCTGCTCTACCACTTGAGCTATCTTGACCTCGATCCACTCGGACAGCAACTTCCCATCTCAACCCCATCTTTTTAATTGTCCCTCCTTTTTGCCATTTTTCAAATGTCGTGTAATCGGATTGGATTCTCGGCGACAAATGGCAAAAAGTTGGGGTTGAGATGGGAAATTAGTGTTCGAATCTCAACTAACTAAAAACCTTAATTAATTGGATATATTAGTTGGTCAAGCGGCCCACGAAATTAGTGAATATATAAAATGTAACGATATACAGAAAAACGAAGTAAAATAAGAAAAATTAATATTTCGTAAATTAAAATTAAATATTAAAAATATTTAAAGAAATAAATTTAGAAATATATATTAACCAATATTGTACATCAAGTAGAAAATAAGTAAAAAGAACGTCTCTATGAATGTACACAAAAAAGATCACTTTAATCATTGTATGTAGACTATAGAAACAAATAGTAAAATTATTATAAGTTAGTTGTGTTATATAAATAATATCAGAAAATAATTTCATAACAAAAATTTTTTGATTAAGTAAGTAAAAATGAGAAACTATTCATTTATCTGATATAATATGTATGAAAAATAAAATTGACGAAATAAAATTATTTATTATTCTATCAAAAGGAGTACCTTGTCGATATTTAGCTCAATTATATTAAGTTATTTTTTTTACAAAAACTTGGATTGGATTCTCGACAACAAATGAAATGGCCACGGAGAGATTTAGTGAATTGTAATTTTTGTACAACTACTGCAACCCTTCATTGAATAGTTTTCTCAAACACTACTCAACCGAGAAAAATTAAATTTATTTTAACATAAGCTCTAGTTTCGAACATTTCAATAATCACAGTTTTAATATTTTTTAATAAAAAAACTTTTTGTTTCGAATTGAACCATGCGTAATTGCTTTTTTTGGAATTTAGACGGTACATGAATGAAAAGATGGGTGTGCCCGAATTAAATTAAGGATTTGACCAGGCAATATTCGTCAAAAGTAGTCAATTAATAACGGTTTTCAGTTTTATGAAGTCGACAAGCAATTTCTATAAATTTAGCAAAAATGATGACGTCGGCGGTTAATAAATCCATAAACAAATCCGCTGAACGTCTTATTGTATATTGGAGCTATATTTTTACATTAAGTTTAAATAAAGGTTTATATGAAGGAATAAGGTTTGTCGGGGCTTAGGTTGATGCCATGCACGGTGGTAGACGTTATTAAAATTTACAACCCCCTTCCGAGGAGAGCTAACATCCCATTCTGAAACACTACCCCTGCCGGCTCCGAGGGTGAAAGTGCCCTGACAGTTCGCGCCCAATCTTTCCCGTGGTAAATGGCATATGTGTGTTCCTTGTCGGCCTTGTTCATCCCGAGGCCTTCTCTTCACCTTTAACTTTTCATACATCACTTTGATGTTACTTTTATACGGCATCCCTCCTTCTAAACAGGGCCGATGCCACCTCCGAGCATCGCCCTGGGTAAACTATTTCAGACCCCGGGCCCTGGGCTGTTTGTCTTTCGTGCCCCAAAGCGGAACCCCTTTTGTCCGTTCGGTCTCATCAATTATTTACCAACTCCCTATGAACAGACTTTGCCGGACAATCCGAATCCGGACCATTTTACGGGATGAGCCGGCTTTGAAAATATCTCATCTGTAATATTTCGCCGATTTAAATTCACATTTATGAATGTACCTTGAGATGCCAATAAAAATATTGTTTTCAAACTCGAGCTAAAACTTTGCAAAACTATGACACGCTTCTGAAAACTCTGCAGCAACGTAAAAATAGAAAACTAGTAAATACAGTCAGTTGATTCTTTTACCTAGAAATCTCCCAGAGAAAACTGAAGTTTTACTTACAACACACCGTTGAAATTTAAATATCTTATTTAAGTTAAATAATATGTGTAAAAAATTTTACTAAATACATTTATAATTTATAAATGTAGTTAAATACTTCTACCATATTTCTTGCATTTCCCACCTACTAAAAAGTTTTAAGTCTAATATAATTTTAAATAATAAGAACTGATTACTTAAATACGTTTAGGCCTAATTTAATATTTGTTATAATATTCATTTTTATTAATTACACTTTTCATCTAAGGTCTTGGTCTAGATGAAAAAGTGTCAGAAGCGGGATTCGAACTCACGACCTTCGGCTGAAAGCCCAAATTTTAGATGAAAAGTATAATTAACTAAAATAATTATGCGGTCAAATGTGACTGCTTAACATATATGGATTAAGATAATATTTATGTTTTGTTACATTTTTCAAGTTTAGATATATATTTTTAAGATATATTGTGCTTTACTGTTCTGCATTTATAGATTTTTATTTAGTAATTGGTGGATAATAATTAGTTTATGTATTTTTTATATTTTTAATGTTGTGTAATAGAATCAATTAGTGTTATGGTGCACAATGAGGATAAAGAAACGCCAGCATTGATGCACAGTAGGAGTCGCGGATATTTTAGGAATTTTTGTTTTTATTTACAGTGATTACAACTTTGTTCAATTGGGTAACAAGAAACAATGAGTTTATGAAACAAATAAATAAACGAGAATGCAGAAACTCTTATGATCCTTTATTTTTCTATGTTTAATCGAGGTTTGTTTCAACATCACTGGATCTCTCGGTCATTGTCTTTTTATCGGCGAGGAGGGTTGGAGAGAATTCGTCCTGATAAAAGTTTTTGTATTCATGGATTATGGTTTTTGGGAGGTTTGTATGAAATTGGCGATAACGGGATTACGTTTTGGACAAAAGAAATATTTAGGTTTGTGTAGACAGTTTCGTTGGTCACATGGAATGGAGCATCAAAGATTTTTCTGAGGATTGTGAATTGGGATCTTTCGAGGCGGAGGATAGTGGAATGTTTGGGTCAACCCCACGTCTCCATTCCGTAAGTTCATATCAGATTCAGGACGGTGATATAATGCAGCCTTGGAGGGAAGTAAGAAGCGTTTATCTAGCAGTCGTGAATTTCTCGTTTCAGTCGTGTGTGAGGATTCCACGTCAGCTGATTGTCCATATATATNATTGGCGGTATATATATATATATATATATATATTGAATGTATTTACTTTTTGATAATAAACGACATCCTGATGTTGGGATAGTGGTTTGTTCCATGTTAAAAAATTCTTAACAAATCTGCCTGGTATCAAACGTTTTATTAAAAGATTATTGCAGTTGTAAAATAAAGTTATCAAATTCCTGTCTGAAAAATGTTTGGTACGGGACAGATCTGGTTATTTGTTAACGCACTCATTGTTAGCCGAAGATGTCACCTACATAACGGAATGAAAAGCTCGGTCGAACTGGGCATTACTTTTGGATTTGGATTTTTTTGGAGTAAGAACTACCCTTTAGAAAGGTGAATAGACATAAACACTCCACTTTCAACACTTCTAAAAACGACTATTATACTAAATACGCAATGTACTTTGAGATGGCTGTTAATTTTTTGCTGTAACAAAAGCTAAAAGTAGAAAAAAATGTTATAATATGTATAGATACGGGACAGATCAGGTTGAGATTTGTTAACGTACTTACGTTAGCCCAAGGTGTCACCAACAGCACCACAAAATGGCCTAAACCTATATGTCTACAGCTCTAATATGGTTACCTAAAGATTAACCATTGCCCCCAGTTATAGTTTTTTATTAAAGTTTTTTCCCTAAAATACCGTGATGCGGCTATGTGTCTCATGTCAGTGCTGACGTAAATAAAGACGGATAGAATTCAATATTAACCATTATATTTTGAGTCTCTTATAAACTCCCACGAGGTGTGGATCTCTGTGTTTATAATTTAATTTGTTTTTATGACATATATTGTGTTAAAACTTAATCTATTTGTTATGTATTCGGTCTTTAAAGGGAACCAGTATGGCACAGAAATGCATAGGCAGTAATAAAATAAGGTTGAAAGAACACATAAATAATAAGCAAGGTTGAAACAGTGCATTATTTATAACACAAACCTTGAAATTAGAAAACAACAACCAAGAGAAAAGAGGAGTGACAGGAAAATGTATTATGAGTATTTTTCTAAATATTTTATTTCCATTTTATTGTCATTTCTCTGCTCTTAGTGTAATCAGTAAAATTAATTGCAACAACACAACACCGCTAAACCTAAATGAGTCAAAACTATCCAGTGATAGGATTGAACAATGAATTATTTGTTTTATGAGAGAAGATGTCGGGGCGTTTTGAGGAACTTTGGGATATTGTTAGGAAGTGACCGGAAGGAGAGGTGCAAGATTGAAGAATAATTGGAGATTTTTCGCATTCTCTTTAATAAAGGGGATGTTTTAGTCATTGTTTACAGTGTTATTAAATACATGAAATGTTGCGTTAAAAGTAGATTTTAGTATTCCAGATTGCAAGGTATGGATTCGATTGTGGATGGGAGGCTTGCAGCAACGAATTATTGGGTTACAACCCAATAGTTTAGCCTTTAGTTTGCACTGCCTCTGAGCACACGGTATGGTATTCTTTTCCCGAGCTTTTCAAATTCGGATTTCCGAGGCGGTAACAGTCGATAGAAGCAAAAATTACTCTTACGCTCTATAGTCACAAAAATTATTGAATCGGTTATAGTTACAAAACTACTGCGACAATATAGTCGCATAAACCATAGCGTTGGTTTCCCTGATGTACCTATACAAACTTCACAGTTGTATCTTTATAGGCAGCAGTGGTGTAAGTAGCAAAACGAACTATCGGCATGTGGCGTGACCGACGACCGTTCCACTAAGCCAAACCTTCAGAAATGAAAAAAGTGCTTCAAGTGAACGTATATTTACTACACAAAGATAAAGACCACAAAAACCGATTTGATTTTACAGGCATGTGTACATAAACAATTATAAATTATGTAAAATAATATTAAATATTGTTTTACCGAACTCGGCAAATTTAAATTAAATGTGATACCTAGTTATAAAATGTGAAGTTGGAAAGTTCCGTCGTGTTCAGTTTTTCAACGTTTTGTAATTAATTGAGATGATATAACTGTGATTAATTATGGTTAATATTATGCTCTGTCTTTTTGATTCTCCTGTTGTACAATTGCTTTTGGAATAGTATTTTGTTGTTTTCAGCGCCACGAAAATGACAAAATGAAACAGAAAAAGAAACAGCCCAACGAAATGAAGTAATTATATTTCATATGTCATAATCACGTGCTACTGAATCATCACAACATACGAAGCACGAAATGAAAGAAGTCGAATAAGAATTAGAAAGTTAAGACAATATTTTCCCCTCTTGTGATCAAAAGGAACAACGTCATAATAGGTGATTACGCATGCAGATGAATCGATTAAATCAATAGGTAAAACTTGATGGCATTGCATTTCAGGATAATTCAGATTTTGAATACTATTTGCAGCAGTTGGATTGTTAAAAGTGTGAATAGTTTGCACACGTTTGAATTTTAAATTATGTTCATTTAATTTATATAAACCCCAATCAAGAAATTGCAATATGTACCCTCAAAATAATATTTAAAATAAAACTTTATATTATCCTGGGAAATACCCGGGTTGTACAGTTGTAACTGTATATATATATACTATAACATAACTAAATATGTATATATGTATACTAATAACTAAAACTGTATATGTATATACATCAGTAGATACTCTTATAGCGAAAGTGTGAATTTTTTTAAACCGATTGTATTGTGGAATAAAAGGACCAATAACTTGTTCGAAGCACCCAGAGGCCGACCACGGTGGGTGATTCTCGAGGCCTGCCGGTAATTTACTGTAAATTACAAACTGGAATTACTGGTGGACTGTAAAAAGTGATAAGCTGGAATTTGCACATGTGTGTGTTTATGCACAAACATATGCGGATTTGAGCTTATATAAATCAACAACCAGCTACTGATATAGATGAAGATGAAGTAGTAGATCATCTTAGTTTTTAAGTTTTTGTGTTTACATTAAATTGTGTAAGTTTCTTTCTGTTCAGTATTAATTGTGTTGATTTTGCTATAGTATGAATTATGTGTGGTGATTAGTGACCGTTAATCGATAATTATTCAGAAATTGTGAGATGCGGTCTGGTGTGATGTAGGTTTCAGAAAAACATTTTCTTTATCGTGCCAACTTTTCGATCTTTATTGAGATCATCTTCAGGGCCTGGGATTTACAAACATTGTTTACATTTAACAAATACATTTAGGATGTGGAAAAGTGAACTTATACATTGCAAAATATATTTTTTATATTCAATCAAAGTATTTCTACTCACTCAAAGTGTTTGTCTTCTGTGTAATTGTGCCATTCTTGCGTGTCGTGTTGAGAGTGCCAGTGAGATTTTGCTGTTTTATGTTTATGTACGTTGGATTTTAAAGGGGTGGGGAAGGAGGTCGGTATAGAAAAGTAGAAATACTTTGATTGAATATAAAAAATATATTTTGGATTGTATAAGTTCACTTTTCCACATCCTAAATGTATTTGTTAAATGTTAACAATGTTTATAAATCCCAGGTTCTGAAGATGATCTCAATAAAGATCGAAAGGTTGGCACGATAAAGAAAATGTTTTTCTGAAACCTACATCACACCAGACCGCATCTCACGATTTCTGACTAAGTATGAATTATGTTTAATCATATATTCTGACTTTTTGACTCTGTTGTAGAATTGCATTTAGCTGTTGTTTAAAATACCACCAAACCGACAATATAATGCTCGAAAAATAGAATAATATTAATATTCTTACTAAAATTCAAAGGAGAGGACATGCTAACACAACATGTACCATTGATGTCAACAGAAGTGCCTATCGAATTCAGATAATTGCAATTCCCAATTAAACTGGCTTTTGCAGTAACGATAAACAAATCACAAAGTCAAGCATTTTGATTATGTGGATTGAATTTGAACAATCCATGGTTTTCTCATGGACGATTATACGCTGCATACTCCAGGTTGGGGATTCGTTGGTTGTAAATGGAATCACCAAAAATATTGCATAACCAAGAGCACTGCAATGAATTTAACCCTGAATACAACGGTAATTAAAATTTAATACAATGTAATCCAAAACGAAAATAATATTGCTTAGGTAAAGATTTAATATGACGACTAAATACAATCATTGATATCAAACATTCACCAATATAACGATATCAAAGCATTCAGATGTCGAAACGAAAGCCAAACTGCGTTAGTTCCTACATTCCTTTGATTTGCTATTTAACGTTTTTATTCCCAGATAGCAATAGTTATGATTAATTGTTGACTCCGCTGTGGTTGGTCCTAACCCCGGTTGAGAAAGGAGGTTGGATTTGAACCAAGGTATTTCGGTGAATGAGTCTTGGGTAATATCAGGTATTGGTCGAGGAGAAAAAACGATACAAATTACGAAATTTATACGATATGGCAGGAAATTTAGTAAGCATTCAGATTTTTCTCTCTACTTTAGCTGATTTTCCACTCCTCTTCAAAATATTTGCAGTAGAAGGCAAAATAAAGTGGTTTCGACCTAACGCACTGGAATAGCATTCCGGCTATTTTCAAACAATCATATCTCCGGTGCTATTGGAGCGATTTTAATAATTCAGTGCTCATTCTTTTCGCCAAAAAAATCCATTTTCAAAGAAAAATGTTATAATACCAGGACATCAACAATGGACATATTTCGATGATTGGTTGAAGTGCCGAACACGCTGTTAACCTCTCTCTTAGGTGTTTCCTGAGGTCAAGTTATTTTTGATCAAAAGAAATTTGCAGACTTGAGCCATTAACTTGGATTCATCGCTATCTCGATCTCCAGGTTTTGTCGACTTCGCATCACACTTTTTTCCAACGCCAGTGAGCCTTTTTGTTGTTTTTATTAATGAACGTTTGGTTATTTATTTCTGGTTTAAAAAGAATGTGGGGGCGTCGGCGGCCGCAACGGTTTAGGCGTTGACATGGCGCTCATAATTAGAAGGGAAAAGTTTCGGGTTCGAATCCAGCGGCCCTGCATTCGAACCCGACATACTTACAAATGGGCTTTTATCCTCTGCTGTTGAGAACCCTCGTAAAAAAAAGTTGTTCTTTTTTTAATATTTTAATTAAATTCCTTTTTGTTATACAATTGTAATCAACGTTTTTATTTTTAATTCTTTTGCCACTATTCTTTGGACGGGGAAAGATCCATTTTGTTTGGTTTGTTAGTAACACGACATAGTGCGTCATAATGTGAAAAATGGGGGTTCTCATGTAAAATTAAGACAACGAAGGTCGAAAAAAATAAATCGATATTACAAAAACAAACAAAATGTAAAATGAAGGGGAGTCTCAATTCATACATTTTTCCTGTCTAGAACCGCAAAGAAAAAAAATGGGGTGGAGGAGTTCTACAACCACTTCTCTCGACATGAACTCCTTCAACCTGATGATGAGCTAAAAGCTCGAAATCCGGTCGTTGCAAAACAACTTACTGTGAGTAGAACTATCTTTTTAAAAAGGACGATTTTTATTATCCCCTTGGGGAGCGTCAGGTTATAAAGCTAGTTACTAACAGTAATGAGACAATAATTTAATTAATAACGAAAATTAGTAAAGTAATACAGTTAACAGTTAGGCTATAACTTTTATTCCTAATAAACTATTTGCGAAGAAGAGTAATTTGGGTTCATTTTCTAAGTTTTTAATGCGTAAAATTAAATTTACATATAAAAAATTGTAGATTTAGGAAATGAACGATGATATTCTAAACTTGAAGTTGTTATAAACCGACATAAGCAAATATATTTATTAATATTAAATATTTAAGATTTGGTAATAAATTAATTTAAAACCTACTAGATTATACGCAATTAGAGAGATTTCACTTAAACGTTGCAAAAATGCTAGTAAAAAATCGTTATTAGTTTGTTTTAAAAAATATGCAAAAGTTGGCTACACTTTGGCTTAACAGCTGATACCTCCGTTAGAAAGCGTTTTATACCTTTTTTTGTTTCATGTGGACAGCTTGTTGACCCGAGACTAATTTGCGCAAACACATAATGTCCCTAACAGCCGACCGTGTTTATCCCCAAATCCTATTATTAGAGAGACAGGGACCACGCTTGTGTAATTGTCCGTCTGCAGGGTCCGGTTGCAGAGGGTGTCCGGTGGCCGGCACAAACACCTGATTCGCTGCAGGCGACAAGGGATCCTTTAATTGAGCCACTGAATTTGAGTAATGAACACGGAAGGGGAAGAAAGAATCCCATTAGAGTATCGTGTATCCTCGTCCTGATCACTGGCAGATGGAAACCTTTTTGAGCCCATTTGCGCCTCCAGAGTTGTTAACTTTGGAGGGCCATAAAAGCCGTTTGAGCCCTCTTTACCTCCTCACAAATTAGATTGGAAAAACCAATTTTCTGCTAATATTTTTTGCTAGGGAGTCGAAACTTTTGACCTTAGATTTATTTAGACATGACTCTTTGTGTTTGGGAAAAAATAGTCCACGAAAATCCTTATTCAATCATTTCCATTATTAAGTGGGAAAAAATATGTATATAAGATATTGGTAAAATATAAAGTATTCTTTATTTTTTTGTGAAAATGATGGATATCATAGATTTATGGAATACCAGTTTTAGAAAAGTGGTTATGAATGAAAAAAGCATTAAATGCATTAAATCCGTGAAATAAAATGAATAAAAAATTAAAATGAATGAAATAAAAATATTACACCTTAATGCGTTAATTTTGTTTACATATTTTATATTATTGTTTACAGTGATAATCTCTTAATCAATGAAGTCGCGTAATATCGCGTTGTGACTTTAGATACATTTTGAAAAAATTGAGTTATTAACCGCACGACTTTTAGGAGAGAGTAGTTGTTTTTCCGACAATTCAACAATGATTAAGTCACCCACAAACAGAAAATCTTTCGGTTGAGAAAAATTATTCATTATTGCTTAACAATTAATTAAGGTTTTTAGTCGAGATGAAAAAAAGTTAATGGCACGGGAGGGATTCGAACCCACGACCTTTGGCTAGATACGCCGCTGCTCTACCACTTGAGCTATCGTGACCTCGATCCACTCGGACATCAACTCCCCATCTCAACCCCACCTTATGAGTTTTTCCTTCTTTTGCCATTTTTCATAAGGTGGGGTTGAGATGGGGAGTTGATGTCCGAGTGGATCGAGGTCACGATAGCTCAGGTGGTAGAGCAGCGGCGTATCTAGTCGAAGGTCGTGGGTTCGAATCCCTCTCGTGCCATTAACTTTTTTCATCTCGACTAAAAACCTTAATTAATTGTTAAGTATTAATTGTTCAAGCGGACCACGAAATTAGTGAATTATTGCTTAATTCCAATCCCTTAATAAGGGAGCATTAATTTATCTATAAAATACCGTGCATCGATCTCTGCACTACGTCACATAAAAATCAAAAAGCGGCCACATTTTGTTGAAGTTCAATAAACAGAGCTAAAAGACAAAACCTAATTTTTTGAAAATAGCATTGCATTCAAGGAACATTTCTGCGCTAGAATAGTTAGCGACAAACAGGCGAACATTGTCCAAATGGACAGAATAAACCTCACTCTTCTTGTCCAAATGTGTAGTCCAATATGTTTGTAGTTTTTATTGGCTTATTATCTTTCTTTTTTGTTTTTCTTTGCCTTTTAACGATTTGGACTCCAAATTGTGGATAGCCTAACAAAAACAAAAAAGAACTATTTGCCTACATTCCACATCTGCCATCAAATATTTCGATGGTTTATTATCATTAATTTAATTTGTTAAAAAACAATTATGAATCATTATAAAACTACAGTACTTATTAAACTATGTGCATCAAAATACCATATTAACGATTATGGTCAATTTTTTTAAGCTTTGCTAAATTATCATTATTTTAATTTTTTTGCTAAAACGGTTGCTACTTTTGAAATATCATATAATGGATTTTGTGTAGAAGAGATAGGACCTATAGTTTCTAAAAATTTAAATGTAAATTATTCAGAAATCGTGAGATGCGGTCTGGTGTGATGTAGGTTTCAGAAAAACATTTTCTTTATCGTGCCAACGTTTCGATCTTTATTGAGATCATCTTCAGGGCTCAAAGTGTTTGTCTTCTGTTTAATTCTGTCGTGAGGGGCACTCTCAACATGACACGCAAGAATGGCACAATGGCAGACCGCATCTCACGATTTCTGAATAATCTTCGACTAATTACCATACATTAAATGTAAATGTTGTTGTAGCAAACTTGCTTCCTCTACAACATCCGAAAATCTACATAAAACAAAACTGAAGTATTACAATTGTTTTCATGTCTTTAATTAAAATTTTTTATTTTCAATATTAAAATGTTATAAAAAATTTAAGAGGCCTACGAAATTTAGGAGTAAGTATGTTAATGTAATCTAGAGTAGAAGGCATGAGGGAGAGAGAGAGAGAGAGAGAGAGAGAGAGAGAGAGAGAGAGAGAGAGAGAGAGAGAGAGAGAGAGAGAGAGAGAGTGTGGGAGAGACTTTGATTTAGAGTTAGAGGGATGAGAGAGGTAGAATGATAGATAGACTGAGAGAAAAAGAAAAAAGGAGAGAGTGAAAGTTAGAGGAAAAATGAGAGATTGAGAACTATTTACCGACTTAATCGTAAAAATGCAAGTACATCACCTCGCAGACTCCGTTAAGAAACCTCACAATCAAATTATTCAAGGTATGTATGCTGGAAATTTCGTTATTTTATAATTGTAGAGTCGTAATTTAAACTAGCAATTAAAATTTAATAGTGAGTATAGAAGTACATAAAGTCAAAGTCAAGTCTAAGTCATTAGAAGAGATGGACAGGGATTTCTTGCTGTGATACAAAGAGGGTCTTCATGAGGGCTAACTATAGGGGAAGATATAGTTTGTAATTACAACAACCCCGGTAGTAAGAGGAGCTTTCAGATCATTACGCTGCATTATACACTAACTCGGCTATAAAAAAGGCGTTTTCCCCTCAGGACCTCCCGCGACCAAGTCTCTCAACGGTGCCATAACTTTATATTACATCTCCCTTACGCGGGCCATGTGATTAAAAATAATTGGCAACTGCACTCTTGTATACAGAACGGTGGAAGCTTGTAAAAAAAACATGTACTGGCGTTATTAAAAGAAAAAAAATGTTCAACGTCCGACGTTTCGTTATTTCATTCCGGTGAAATCCGCGACCCCTTGAACTATGGAGCATTTTCTCATAATGAAGACAAAATATTAAAGTGAACAATCTTCTCCTTTGAGAATTTTGGCAGATTAAAAGTAAGAATTTAACAACATGAAACTATAAGAAACATTTACCAATTATTTCAAAAAAACACAAAACATCTTTAATGGTATGATTTTTAATTCAATGGTGAGTGGTTAGGAACAGTTTTCTACTCATCCCGCTTGCATATGAACTCATCAAAACCCGCTGTAAAAATTTCATCAATCACGGAATACACACAATAATCTATTAGTACGACAGTTATCACTTCCAACCCTAACTGACAATCCTCCAAGACCATTAAAACGAAAGTGGCCCCGAAACCTTCTCATGGAGTGAAAACTGAAAAGATTTCTGTGTAAAGGAGAGTTGCCAACGGGCAACCTTTCCTACAAGATACCCAAATGACAAATTCAACATATATGAACATGTTTACCTAATACGGTTTTTTACGAGGGTTCGCAACAGCAGCGGTCACTGTCAGGGCGCCGATTAAAAAGCCCATTTGTAAGTATGTCGGGTTCGAATGCAGGGCCACTGGATTACAGATGAGTGCCGCGACAACGCCCAAACCGTTGCGGCCTCCGACGCCCTCTTAATACGGTATTTGTAATTGTATCTATCAGATATATGTAATAAATTTTTTTTAGTGATTTTTGAGTTGTTACATACTGAGGACACAAGACCAACCACAACTTCCACACTGTGCCTTCTGGGAAACACCTCGATTTTACCGGTATCGCACAAGGGCCAGCGCATAATACCGACCCTAATCCAAGTTGTAAAGCGAATCGTAACGAACGATGAATGGTACTGGGGTAAAAAAAAATAGTGTCTCAAGCTGACACCCTATTGTATCCAGGTTTACCTTAGCATGCCGGGCTCTTTTTGGTCTGTCATCCTATTCCATAGCTTCCATATGTGAGAACTATATGGAACCTACCATACCAAAAACAACACAAACACCCTGATCAGGCCCGGAGGCCATCCAACCAGGCAGTAGTGCCAAACCAAAATTCGACCCCTTCAAGTCTGGAGTAAATCGAACAACTCTCGCTCGATGAGATTATTGAGGTCCGTTTGTCGAGAGCATCCAGAAGGAGAGAGTATAATACTTGAAGGCGCGAAGGACAACAATCCGGGACAACTTCATAAAGGCGACCCTTCAGCGGACAAAGGAAAGGAAGTCCATGTGATAAAGCCTGCTTCAAAATCTGTAAAAAGGCCAAGGTACACACCCAAAAAGGAGATATCCTATCCAAGGGGGCCTTGTCACAGGTCAAGATAGTTCTGGTAGAAAAAGGCTTTCCTGTAAACCAGCTGGCCCCCGATAGGCTCGACATGCTCGAGGACGCCATCAAGCTGGCCTGGAAAAACCGCAAGCAAAATCTTACACTAAGGAGCCGCAAGCAAAACTATGGAGGCTGATTAACAACCTGACGCTGGCCATCGAGTTATAAAAACAGGGGAACACAATAGATCTATTCAGGTCCAGGTGCAGAAGGCCTTGTGGCCGCCTTTTTTATCCCTATTCCTA
Organism: Cimex lectularius; assembly: GCF_000648675.2. Lineage (NCBI taxonomy): Eukaryota > Metazoa > Arthropoda > Insecta > Hemiptera > Cimicidae > Cimex > Cimex lectularius. The sequence goes on along the minus strand of NW_019392767.1, from coordinate 664,393 downwards.
TAGCGATTATGAAATATTAAACTGGTATTATATATTTTTTTTGCCAAACTTTCCCAATGCTAAACCTAACTTAAAATCAAATGTTTTATTTATAATTAATTATTATACATATATCTACGATAATCTCATTATTAATAAAAATAAAATTTATATGAAAATGTGTGGTGATTAGTGACCGTTAATCGATATTTATTTAGAAATCGTGAGATGCGGTCTGGTGTGATGTAGGTTTCAGAAAAACATTTTCTTTATCGTGCCAACGTTTCGATCTTTATTGATCATCTTCAGGGCCTGGGATTTACAAACATTGTTTACGTATAACAATTACATTTTGGATGTGGAAAAGTGAATTTATACAATGCAAAATATACTTTTTATATAATCGGGTCCAAATCTAAGAACTGTTATACGTAGTGCAGTTCATATTTTCTAAATTTATTGGGACCTGAAGAGTGTGAGGAACAGAAAAAATTATTGAATACTCCATTGGCGGTTAGTTGCGTAGCTCGTGATAAGTTTGAACATATCGGACGTTCATCAACAATCTAGAGGGAATGGTAAGTACATAGTAAAGAATATATTTAGGAATGACTAATCTATCTTGTGATTAAACTGCCCTGGAGTTTTCCAGGACTTATCTCATGCGTTCAACTGGATATGATACTAGAGCTTGCAGCGCGGAAGCTCACAGCCACCTTACTTCTTCGATAACTTTTACTCAAATCCTATCCATCAAAACTATGATTTCAAGCCATTCAAAGCACCTCTTCATCTTCTATTCATCCCAGTTTAGCTGAAATTCCTAGGGAAATTGTTCCCTTACTCGATTTACACATACAGCTCTATTTTCGATCTTAGCCACAAAACACAGTCTTGTGTGTTTTTCCATCCATTATATATTAATTCAATATATCACAGAGACCAAGGACTATAGTGGGGAAAGTTTAACAAAGCACCATATTCTAGTTCGGGATATTATTTGTTATGTGGTCCTTCAATGATTAATTCATGTACTATAAAAATACACCTCTCTACACGCTTTAAACAGAAAATTAACATTATCGAACAAGAAGAGATTATAATGTTTGCCTGCACAGATCGATTTATCCAGTCGAAACCGACCACACCTCCTTAAAGAACTATGTAGAATGGAAAATTTTAGTCTTATAAAAATAGAATGTCTTTGTTTCAAGACTTTTCGATCATGTTGAGCTGGTATAAACCGCCAATGTAACGTCGCCCTACGATACCGTGTAGTTAATCTTGTAGGAACCCGATGTAAAAGGAAGTAGTGGCGGGGCGGTTACGAGGCGGACCCATTTTACATCGGCTCGACTTGCAGGCAAACGGTCTCGAAATAATTCCGGCTGCACTAAATTGCACTGGCCGTATAAACTAGGCGTGAGCGGATTTAACTATGCAGTGCAATATGTTGTAGATTAATGGCCTGCTCATACAGGCGTGACATTCTCGGGAAGTCGTGCCCCCGTTCATTATTGCCGTTTAAAACTGCCGAGAAGAATATTTAGTTCGCCTAGCCTGTGCAATTTTTACTATTTTTACGAAGGAAACTATTTAGCAATATAACAAGTATTTTTCATAGCTATATTTTATCCATTTACATTTTCGTTGTCAATTGACCAAGTTACTTCTTTCAGTCAATCAATTATTCTTTCTATGTAAGGTTTTCGTTGAGATAAAAAAAGTCAGTGTCACGAGTGGGATTCGAACTCACGACCTTCGGCTAAATACGCCTCTAATCTGCCACTTGAGCTATCGTGACTTCGATCCTCTCGGACGCCAACTCTCCATCTCAACCTACAACCGTTCGAATTTTCCCTCTTTTCGCCATTTTCAAATGAAGATTCTCAGCTACATTTTATTTTACTTAAAAATAACTGGTGGATTACTAAAAAATTTTCGCCTCTGTTTGATAATAATTGTTCGAGTGGGCATCAAAATTGAACTTTTTGAAATTTTAAAAACCTTATATACAGTCTTTATAGAACATTAGAAGTTGAATTAAAATCAAACGGACTAATATTTTTTAATATTATTTAATTAAAAATTATCAATGTTCATATTTACAACTTTAAAAGTAAAAAATACGTTTTAATTCATTTAGCACAAACCTCCAAAATGTGAATATAAAATGATGATGAATAATTTCAAAAATTCCCTATGCTGCGACGATACCTCATACAAATTGGTAAATTTTACAAAAACTGCTTGATCTACTAAGCTTTCGAATGCCATGCTTGATAGAATCAACAAATTATTATTTCGATGTTTATGGAGGACAAAACTCTCGCAAAACCTAGGATCATGAAAAAATCGTGGTTTTAAGCTCTGGGAAAGATTTAAACAGTATTAGTGACAAAAGTTTGGATTGCATGACAAACTGAATACTATAAACTGAAATTAAAAGGCTCAAGGGTTTTGAAAATGCGGATTATTGTTTCGTTATCGGGAAAAGAGCTGACTTTTACATTGTCAGTCCTATTACAACTAAAATATATAGTTAATGAAATCCAAAATCTGCCAGAACTGGTCAATTTCGACGTGACAGTAAAATAGATGAGCAACGTGCTTGACATGCAGAAAGAGTAATGGAATGAACTTTGAAAACTTGATGAACTTAAGTGCTGAGATTCGTAAGGAATAAAGGTATCCGTTTTCTTATTTTTTAATTTGTTAACAACAAAATCAATTATTTTTTAAATTCTAACCTGCAGTGTTCGGTTTCTGATATAATAACAAATTACATCATTAGAGGCAATTAAATCTTCCTCTTTGCTTAAATCATGATTTTTCCATGTTACATGTTTTTAGGGATGTTTGATCTACTATAATCATTGGAAAAAGAATGTGCCTTTCCTACCAAACATACTATTTGCAAGCATCATATATGAAATTCTTGATTTTTTTTAACAAAGTAATTGAATAATTGAATTTATTCAAAGATCTTATGTTTACATTTTATATGTTTGTACCAGCGAAATGGCTCTCATTTAAGCTAAAATGGTTCAATGGGAGACTCTTTCATAAAAAAAATTTAACGTTTTCTAGTAGAAAGATTTTGATGAAAATTGCAAAAAAAAAACAGAGAAAACTTGTTTTTGTATTATAAGACAGTTTTTCCGAAAAAAATTAAAAATCATATCTTTATCGGCGGAGTGAGTTATAAAACTTGTTTTTGCGGCATTCTACTCTTGTAACAGACTACTATAACCCATTTTGTTTTGCATCTCATAGCAAATCCACCCTGTATAATGACCATAATTTTTTAATGTCGTGAAAATACAATAAAACCTCCGTTTTTGCGCTATTGTTTTGTTAAATTGTGGTAAAAGAAATAGTAAAGATAATCGATTTGAAAAGCACGAAGTTATTTTATTGTTATCTGTGTCCATTTTATGTACATTACAGGATTCAGGATGGCCGAGTGGCCTAAGGCGTTGTGTTCAGGTCCACTCTGTGAGTTCGAATCCCTCTTCTGACACATTAATTTAACGTCAGTTGAAAATTGATATGAATAAAGCAAATCGTTATTTATGTTTTTGTAACGTACATGTATTCAATACCAAAGTTAAATTGTTTTGTTTTTTTCATTAAAGATGATTAATGTTACCTTCAGCTTATAGAACGCTGGATGGCTTGAAATACAAAAAAGTGGTCCAATAAACGATTTTGAATTTCGTCCTTTGAAATGACGATTTTGTACCTAAGTTGACTCAGAATATGCCAACAGTATACAAGAAAGGCCTGTCCTGGGCCAGCCTCCGCCTCACATCCACCTCACCGCCTCACTTCACAGTCTCCACCACATGCCCCTCCCCTACCACTGCGTGTAACAAATAATCAAATAATAAAAAAAAATTAGAAAAAAATCCATCCGTGAGACCTTGTTCGATTTGTTCCTCTCAATGTAATGGACACATTCCTTGACACAATAGAGCTATAGTAAAAAAAATTAATAATCATTTTGATCTACAAATTGGAAAATAGGTGGTATATTGCTTATAGCTCAGCTTAATGAAATTATAGCAAGAATGTGTGGTTCCTGAGGGTCAGTTGGGCTGAGTATCTTATTTTTAACGCCTAATTTATTGTAAATTATTTTTTGTTGAAATAAGTTATTACTCTGCATTAAACACGAAAATAGATTGATTTGAAATAAAATTTATTTAAATTTAACCTGCAGAAAAATAGCTTTGGAGGTATGTTTATTCAGGTTTTGAATAAAGCCACCACTAAAGCCCGTCTGAAGAAGAGATTAGGTAGATGAAGATAATAGGAATAGATCAGGAAAGATTCAGAAATCTTAAAATGCACTGCCAATGAATAAGATAAAGGAGGTTACAGTTATCCGGTTGGGATTATAGAAAATATCAGTTTTATACCAATGCGCTTAGAGGTACAAATGTCTTCTTTTTTTACCATGCAAGTTATTATTTTAAATAATTTTTTAACGTATTTTAATTTATTTATTGTGATCTATAAAAAATATACATACAACAATAGAATGGTTATATTCAAGCCGGTGCTGGAACTCTCTTTTATGTGGTTTAAGATAAATGGCCACGAGTTATCGACGTTTTAAACGTTTTGGAGGATTGTTACGGTGGGACATTGAGTTTCGTCTAGTGGGTAAGGGTGAAGGGATAGTTTACTGTGGAAGTTGAGGAAGCTTGTTTGGATAAGTTCTTTCACGAATGGCATTTTAAGGTCATTATATATCATTTTATTTTTGATGTAGTAGGGCGCAATGAGGATACGGCGGAGAACTTTAGATTGAAAGGATTGAATTCGTTGGATGCTTGATGATTTGGCCGAGTCCCAGAGTTTGACACCGAAAGTCCAAATAGGTCTGATGAATGTTTTGTAAGTGGTTAGGGGTTAAGATAAAAGGTCACGAGTCATCGACGTTTCAAACGGTTTGGAGGATTGTAAGGGCGGGACATTGAGGAAAGGGTTTGGTCTAGTGGGTTAGGGTGAAGGGATAGTTTACAGTGGAAGTTGAGGAATCGTGTTCGGATAAGTTCTTTCACGAATGGGATTTTAACGTCTTTATAGATCATTTTATTGGTGACAAAGTGGGCAGCAATGAGGATACGGCGCAGAACTTTAGATTGAGTCCAACAGTTCGACTCTGAAAGTCCAAATAGGTCTGATGAATGTTTTGTAAGTGGTTAGTTTGTTAAGTATGCTTAGTGTTGATTTTGGTCTCAATAGGTGTGTAAGTAGCCTATTTCTTTTTTTAAGTTCTTGTCATTTTAATCTTGTATGTGGGTTATGTCTGCTATCTAAGTAAAGCCCCAAGGTAACGGACTTGATCTTTAAATCATGGCTATTTTAATTTTCAAAAGTATTTTGAGGATAAAATAACTAATGAAAAAATAAAGCTAGTTAATATAAAATGTATGCGATTTTTTAAATCAAATTCTTACCTTCCAGGTCGGCATGTCTCCTTTCGGAAAAGGACACATCTTTGTGGAGATTGTCCGAGGAGGCGGAGGACATGGATGATGAAGAGGTGACGCCTCTTTTCGAACCTTGGGAGGCCCGAGACCTGCCACCGAGCGTGTTGCTTTTACTCTTTTTCCCGTGGCCGTTCACTAAAACCCCGGATCGACCGAAACGCGGACTGATGCTCGGGTTGGGCGTCGACGCGCCGGATGCCGTCAGATTTGTAGTTTCTGCAACAAATTAAAAAAAAAAAAACTACATTAAGAAAAAGTACAATCAGGTCAAGATCTAATAAAAACTAAATTTAGCAAACTCAAAATATATAATACAGTCAACTATCAATAAGTCTTACTAAACTAAGTTGAGTTAGTTGATAAGTTAAAAAATTTTCTTGTCTCTTATCATTATATAATGTATTTGTATTTTATATTTTAAAAATATTGTTAATTTGTGTGTTTATGAGCCTTTTGGAAATTTGGCTGTTTTACATTTAGAAATTTTAAAGTTTGGTTTTCTATTTTTTTTTTTTTATATATTGTGGAGGAGTTTCATGATTATCTGTACCGTTGAGATGTTGTGACGGGTTTCTGTAAAGTGAGAATTGCAAGTTATTACCTCGCTGACCACATGACCAGCAACATCGATAAGTCAAACTTTATTAAGCCGAATTTCAGGTAAGTCGTACAATTTTGTCCAAAACGCTGGAATTTCCACTTATTAAAAGTTCCTACCTAACCTCCCATTTGCATTTTCAATAAACCAGCAAACAATATTTTATTAATTTCTTATAAAATCACCGATATTCTTTTATACCCATGGAACTATTTTATTCTGTGCGAAACGTGTGAATAAGGTTCCATATTTTTTTATCAAGTGTGTCCTGGTCTCATGCAAAATCTTCAATCTATACTCATCTTCAACCTGATCTTAGAATTTTTTAGATTAGAATTCATTTTTTGGTAATAAATTTCCATTAAACACATTCCTTTATGTTGCAGGGGAAGTGGCGGGTCACTATTACATCCCGTTACAATAATTCTTCTATTTGATCCCTAGGCTAAATATAGAGGTTTTTTACAATTTAGAGGAAAATTACAAGAAAACCCCACAAAAATAGAATATGAGCAAAATGAGATCAGGTACATATTGAATTGAGTAGCTTTAGAGATGTCACAGGAGTAAATGATATGTCAAATATAATAACAACATAATAATAAAATATAACGGTAACTTGGCATAATAAATAGAATAATCAATTTAAGTTTAACAAAATTAAATAAATAAGTAAATAAATGCATAAATAAATAAAAACAAATTAGATAAATACATTACTAAATTAGAAGATGATTAATAATCAAACAAATATGCAACGTATGTACCTTTATATACATGTCCTTTCACATAATTTACAAGATTGCTGGAGGCATGCAAGCACGCTCATACACATCTTTATCCATATATTAGCCTGATTATTAGTGTAATGGAGTTTTATTCTCCTGTGTTTCCAAATGGTTTTCCGGGGGTACGTTCCAATTTCTTGGGATGTGGGATTTCTGTGCTCAATCAGTTGATAAAGGTTTCAATGAGCCGTATAGCTTCGTCGTATATCAATCTCATGTTTGTACTCTCATGGAGGAGGCTAATTTTAATGCGGCGGCTGGAGGTTACCAGCCTCAGAAATATATTTTCTGTGCACTGCATCTTCTTCAAAATTGGTCTAGAGGTGTAATTCCAAATGGGGCAGGCGTACAGAAGGCTTTACCACAACTTTGTAAAGGAGGAGTTTATTATTGAAATTGGGTCCAGAATTGTGGGACAAAAGCGGAAAAAGGTAGCCACCTTCCATTTTTTTTATGATTTCAATTACGTGACCAGAGAAATTGAGTTTGCTGTCCAAAATAACGCCTAAGTATTTGATTTTGTCACCCTGATCTTATTTAATAAGTAATCAAGTTTCAATTGGCACCATATAGACAACCAATATGGTTCTTAAGTTACTCCTTTTAGCTTTTTATTCATAGTCAACTATTGGATTGTCTTTGACCAAGAGAATACGTATTTATTAGTAGTAATCAATGCTAAATATGTCCTTAAAAATTACAAAAAGATTTCTATATTCTTTATGTGCTGGGGCGAGGGAAATAAGTACAAAAAAATAGAAAAATCTGAAAATTTTAAAACTAACTTTGAGCAGATTTACTATAGTTTACCTTCGGAAGTAAAGTAGAGACAAGAAATGAAATTCTAACAATTTACCTCTTTCAACAGTACTTTGACAGTTTAATTAATAATTCCAAAGGTTGAGAAATAAGAAAATTGAAAATTTATTGCTGACCTTTAAACAAATTTTAATTTCAAAGAATAATTGCTTTGACAATATTTTAAACAGTAACCTTTTTCCGGAATACTAGAACAATTTTCCACATTAAAAATAATAGAAAAATTTTCAAATCTACTGCTCTGCATTTATATCCAAAAGAAATGGTAAATAAATAAAATTAAACTGCTTGATTTAAATTATTTGGAAAAAAATCCTTCTTAGAATGGTTTTTTTGTGCACTTACCTAAAGGATAGGGAGAGGCTTGCCTTGTCGGACTAATGCCTTGGCTCCTGTAGCTAGGCAACGTAGGGCTACCCTCTTCTCCATCGCAGTAACCATCGCCTCCTGCAATCAATCAATCAATCTATCAGTCATATGTCACCACCCACTCACTTGCTCTTCCAATGTAACCTCATTGCATTTTGTCCCCCTCCCACGACCCTTATACGCAATTCAGGTGGAATGTTCTAAAAGTGGCAAGGTCTAAAAGATCTCAGACTATATTAAAAAGGAATAAGTCGGATGACAAGTTTATATTCGACATTCATGAAATATGACTTCAGTTCTTGATTAAGCTCTTCTACATAACTAACAAAAAACATAAAACCTATAACGATTTGATGTTTAAATAATCATAAATCTTATTTCCTGCTATAAATTATAAATAGTATCCATTATGATTTTCCTTATACAAATTGCACCTCTACATTTAGGCCTAGCGCAACTGCTGCTTTTGGAAGTGACCAAGTTCTAGTTCAATATAGTAAAACTAGACTAACAAATTAAAACTCCATCAAATAAGGTTTTGAATTTGACAATGGGAAACAAAATACTTTACTTGTTTAAACAAACAAGTTAATAAATATAAAAAAATTAAAATGTATTTCGTACCAAATGTCATTTTTTTTATCTGCCACTTCCTTTAGAAAGTTATTTTCACTACATTTATCTTTCTATCGATCTATCGATCTAATATATTAATTTGCCTATTCATCAGTTTACACGTTGTCAATCTTAATTGTTAATTTACCTATATATTATTTATTGTACCTACTTATCTCATTTTCCCATTCTCATTCTCTCTCTCTCTCTCTCTCTCTCTCTCTTTCTACCAAAATATATAGTTGAAATAAAAAGCATAAAATCATTCAAAGTGAAACTTAAAGAATTCTTATTCTGTAAATGTGTTGAATATAATACTACAAATTAGTATTTACCTCATTTTATTATGTACGTAGGTAACACTACATCGTATACTTATATACTTTTATTATTCTCTTTTTATTATATACTTTTACATAACATGGAAAACGTTAATAATAAAAAATATAACTTATAAGTTCAACTTCCTCTCACTTGATTCAATTAGTCCATTGTTGATTTTATAATAATTTGTTATTTCTATTTTATTTATGTTGCGACTATAAACAAATATTATAATTGTATGACAATTAATTAAGGTTTTTTTTAGTTGAGATCAAAAAAAGTTAATGACACGAGAGGGATTCGAACCCACGACCTTCGGCTAGATACGCCGCTACCACCTGAGCTATCGTGACCTCGATCCGCTCGGACATCAACTCCCCATCTCAACCCCACCTTATGACTTTTCCCTCCTTTTTGCCATTTTTCTATGTCATATAATCGGTTTGGATTCTCGACGACAATTGAAATGGCGTGTCATTAACTTTTTTTCATCTCAACTAAAAAAAACCTTAGTTAACTGTCATGTATTAATTGGTCAAACGGACCACTAAATTAGGGAATTTAATGAATTAACTGAAGTATACTTCACTAAAGCTCTCCGTCGCCATTTCAATTTTCGTCGAGAATCCAAACCGATTACACGACATTTGAAAAATGGCAAAAAGGAGGGAAAACTCTGGCGTTCTGATCCGTGCCTTCTTGAGTAACCTCCAGTATCTCGGTAGCGATGAAGAAGAAGGATACAAGATACGCTTGACTTCCTCCATCTTCCAAAAATTCTATCGGAATCGTATCACTTAAAGCCATCACTCAAACAAATTTGAAGCTTATAAATTGTACAACTTCAAAAAATCAAGCCACCGAAACATTAGGAAGAAGCTTTATAGAAAAACTAACAAAGAAGAGATTGATTAAAAGATTCATTTACAAAATTCAAGGTAAACACAACTGGAAGATTTTATATGAGTTTGATTCATATATTCATTCATCTTTTAAAACGTACCAGACATTGTTAAGATAAGGATTGTCTTAGAAATAATTAAAAATATTTGCCACTGAATGTAGTACATACGTTGTCAGAAATATTTTTGAGACGTTCAGACGTTTAGTTGATAGATTGTTTGAAATGAATTTAACAAAATATAAACAGAGATAAAAAAAATGAAAATCTCGAGACGAGTAGCAATCCAATTTTGAAAGAATCGTTGATAAGCGAGAAGGGGACTTGTTCGGATTCTCACTTCCATTATTACCCTTCTTGAAATCCTAATATAACCCCATTCGGACAATAAAAACCTAATATACATTTACCCGTGCCGGCAGCAAGGGCCGTAAAACCGATTTTCAGTATATTGCCTCCAGATCCTTTCAGTCATCCTCCACTTATTAAATTTTCATTTCTGCTCTTCAGGCCGACAGCTTTCTATAATTATAATTCTATTGCTACCTTATAACACCATAACTGAAATTTTCATGCATTCCTCGATTACTAAATTAAAATTTTACTAGTGAATAAAAGTTACATGCAGGGTGAGTTTAATCTCTGTTTCCCTCCTTTATTTTTTTTTTTGGTTTTTTTTCGTAAACCATCCAGGATCATTAAAGCACCCTTTACTCTGGTGCAAATTTCGGTTCACTGTTCCCAACAGTGGAATCATCTCCACTTTTTCTTGTAATGTACGAGGCGTTTTTCCAACAAACACAGTAAGTCGACATAAATTCTTAATTTAAGTGAGTTGGTTTTTAATATAATTGGTAACTATGTTTTTTAGGATTAAAAAGTCTCACATCTCAACAAATCAATTTTCATTTACGTTTTGCTTGTCACAATTACTTTCTTCGAGTTTGCATTTGAGAACTAAAAATTGCAACAGCTTAAATCACGCTTTCATGAAAATGCATAATCAACGCTATTATAGGAAATGGTTGGAAATTTTTGTTCTGTACCAGGAACAAGTCATTTTCTATCTATTATCATAAATCAATACATTGATGATTTGTTGAAGAAGTTCTATAACAATAAGTATTCGGTAAAGGATTTTTGCAAATAAGTGGAGAATGGTTATTCTTAATTAAAAATCCTCCTCCAAAACACGTTTCAAAAAATGCCCCAATAAAAAATATATTCGGGAACATAAGCTAATCTCACCCCGTACCATATTTATAATTATGCATAATACGGAGTGATCAATGTAAAGTTTTTCTAAATGGTGCCAGTTTTAAATTAGTCTGACTGATAGAAAACTTTGCATTACCAGAATATGTTAAACAAATTCTTTAATTTTAACCGTATTGTTTCAATTTCACTACTTCGTTTAGAGATAAGGAACTAAGTTTTTGTACTTAAAAATTGAAATAAGTTAACTTAACAAAAAATTTGTAAACTTCAGAAATATGTTTTAAAACGTCTGGCACTTCGGGAATGGCTCGCTTTTGAGGAATCCTGGCTTTTATGTAAGGTCCAGGCCATTTGAATGTGCGTTTAAAAGAGAAAAAATCTTTTTCAGCGTATTAATTGATATCGTGTACTCTTTTATTGGCGCTTTTTTGATGGGGAAACTCCGTCAAAGCCGCAACCAATGAGATTGAAAGAAGACTTAATTAGGGCATTCAACAACTTGAAAAATCGGCCGGTTATCTCATTGAAAATAAATGTTCATATTTACAAGCAGAACGTTGAATTTTCAAAAGTCCATAAACGTAATTGATATATCAGGCTGTTATTATAATTAAGTATTAATTTAAAAATAATTGATGTCCTTCTGAAAAACCGTTATGGGCAAGATATCCTTTTATACTAACAAAAATATAAATTATTTTTCAGAGTTTCACCTACTCAGTACATTTTTTACTACAACCAACTAGGCAATATTCTTTGTAAGCAAAATGTTTTTCAACCAAACATTTAGTGGTTTAACGTGGTTGCAAAATGCTAAAATGGTCTTAAGATCATACCATAAGTGAATCGGACATATGATCACACATAGTAATAGAAAAATAATAAATAAAAAATCAAAGAATGGGAGGAAAAGTACTACAGAAAGTCCTAAGAAGAGGACTTAGGATCACCGGTGCTCTTAGAACAACACGCCCAGCTATAATGGAACGGTTTCTCAAACTGCCACCATTACTTATATATGTCACTTATATATTCATTGGACTATGGAAAGAAAGCATACAACTAATGCAAACCAAAATGTTTGACAGAGTTAAGATAACTGATACGACCAAAACCGTCTCCGAAAGATCAGGTAAAGTAGGTTTGAAAAAATCATTCAACAATTCAAGTAAGACCTTACTTAAAAAGATTAATTAATTGAAAGAAGTAATTTGGTCAATCAGACTACTAATTATAATGGATTTAATAAGTAAACCGAAGTAAAATTTCTCTAACAGCTTCCCGTAGCCACTTCTTGGCTGGCTTTCAGATGGTGTTTTAACATACGTTTGAACAATTTTCTTGATCGATAAGTACAAAAAGATCCACGTGTAAAAGACAGACCAACTTTACTACGAAACAAGCGCTAATATAAATCATAGAGCTCGAAACTTTTCAACCCAGTCTATCCAGGAAAGGGGATTTGCATTGGTCGCCCTCGGGGAATATCAGTTTATCCGGAGTCAATCAGGACGCATGTGCGGGATCGAAATCATATTGAAGGGTAATAAGATTTTTTCACTCTAGGCCTAGGAGGGAAGAAACGGGAAGCTTCTAAGGTTCATATCCTAAGGCGAGGGTCCCGTAATTGCTAGCACTTCCGCTCTAGTGTTGCACTTCTTCCCCAAGCGAACGCACCTCGGGGGAGAGGAAAACAAGATATTTCTAAGCGGCCCTCAGGCTCCTGCAAAGCGACGAGCTTTTTATGACTTCCCAACCCTTGCTTTGTATTTATATAATTTCCTTTTAAAATCCAAATTTACATTTCCTCTCGAAATACGAAAGTTTTGACATCCTAGAAAATAACATATAAACCAAATATATATAAACATAAATTAAAAAACATAAAAAATTACTGATTTCAGGAAACAAAGTAAGTATTTGGATAAAAAGTAGAAGACCAAATTTAAAAAATTCGTTTTTAAATTTACATGTAAATTTCAAAAATAGAGCTTCCAACAATATTAAATGATAAATTTATATTTTAAATTATAGGAAAATTGATAGTCGGAAACCTACTCATTCCACTATAAACGAGGTTCACAAAACGAAGAACAGTCCTTGAAGAAAGGAATGCTTCTTACACAGACTTGACATTGCTCAGGCATTTGATAAAGTTTGCCATAAAGTAAAGATTTATTCAAACAATTTTCCAACAGTTTTGATATTCACCAGCTCTGATAATTAAATGTACCAGCGTACCTATGACCCGAACGATTTTTATTTTGACACCATGTATTTTTTCCACCAACAAGGTGTTCTATAATTTTTACATGACATAAGTATATAATTTCTACAGTTAAGTATACAGTGCATAAACTTGAAAGTCTAATATTATAAAAAATTCGTTTTATGCGTTATCGCGTTTGTAGTGTATTGGTAGCAATACAATAGAAAACCTCGGTGTACCACGGAATAGAGGACCGTGAATTTTTTTAGTGCTGCCCAAGCTATTGGCTGACTCGTTCATTTTTTGACTTCCTAGACATTTTAATTTTCCTTTTTACTACGATCCGATTATTGGGATAAAAATTCTCGATCGTTTCTACTTCTTTAATGTTATACAAGACGGAACATACAAAAGCGTTGTTTATCTTTACATACAAAACAGTTTTAATTATTTGTGGTAAAAATGTTTGGCAAAGGGAGTACAAGGAAAAGGTTTGAAATTTTGTACAATTGTGGTTTTTATATTTTGTAATACAACATTTTTATTAATTTTTCGTCCGTTTTAAAAATTTTACGTGTGATTTTCCACTTATTAATGAGGAAAGAGATTGCCATTTGTTGTAAGATTTAGAGAACTTATTCTTGATATGAGATCTCTAACTTAAGCGCAACCGAAGTACACACTTGTCAGAAGAATTCCACTGTAAATTTTGTGAATCCAAAACAAAACTTGGAGGGGTTCATGGCCATAATATGTATTGTTATGTTGTTACTTCAATGTTTAACGTATATTTAGTTTTATCCGCTATTCATTGAGGTATTTTTCCTCTTTAAAAGCCGTCTAAATCAGGGTGCACGTTTCCTCTATGTCTAAGAAATGATATTGTCGTCTTTTACCTACTGAAGTTGTTAAATATGGAAGATTACAAATATGTAAAGGTTAAAGTTGAAAAGGATTGTGCATAAGAAAGCGCCTTAAGGAGTTTCAACAGAAACAATAAGTATAATGATGCTTTAAAAGTATCTTGAAAGTCCAATGAAGATATGAAATAATGGTTATGTAGAACAGATATTCTGAAGATGTTTTATATTTATGATATTTTCTTTCGTTCATACAATAAATCAAGAATTATGCCAACGCTGCTCCGCCGTCATGGAACGCAGAGCATGCGTGTGGTTTTCTAATTATTAATATTTTACTAAGTGTTAATTATTAATATTTAAGGGAAATTTAAACAAGCCAAATTAAATGCCAATAAATTCGAGGAAATTCGTTAACTTTTGTCATTTATGTTTGCCATTGTTTTTCTCGATAATTGGCAGATGACTTAAGGTTCTGCAATTCAAACTTTTTTACTAATCATCATGATTTCAGCTGGTTTCCTAATTCGGGGGAAGAAACTTAGAAAACGTCTCAAAGCTTTAATTCTAATTAAAAATAAAAATCTAAATTTTACCAGTGGTATTTATCTATTTTCTCACTATATTTATTGTAGTGTAGAGTTGTAGAGTGAAGGCCATTGGCCAGTAACAATACCGTAGGTAGGAATATTACAGGATAACAGTTTTTGTACAGTTTATTACAACTATCTTAAATTGGATAACAGTGTATAAAATAAAATAAATAAACAAGAAGAAGAAGAGAAACAACTACACATTGGCGGTAGTACTGCTATGATTCCTAAGTGCTCTCTGTTTAATCGAGGTTAGTTTCACTATAACTGGAAAGGAGATCATCCCTCGGCCATCGTGTTTAATCGGCGAGGAGGGTTGAAAGGAATTCGTCGGGATGAGAGTTTTTGTGGATGCAGATGGTATTGAAATGTTTGGCTGAACCCCATGTCTCCTGTCCGTGAGTCCATATCGGCTTAGTTATGGTGTTATAAAGAAGTGTTTTGTTTATGAGAGTTAAGTTAGACCGTTCATCAAGAAATCGTGAAAGAACTCAGCAACTATTCATAACTTCTTGTCGTTTAAGTCGTGCGTGAGAATTCCACATCAGACATTCGTCCTAGACCCCGCACCTTGTCCGCAGTTGGGAGGGGTATTTGAGGGAAGTAGACCGGAGGAGGGATCTTTTGCGGAAAATGAAGGCTATGTGAGTGGATTTTTCTTCTTATATTTTATTATTTTCTTCACACCATGACTCAAGTTCTGTAAGGTGTTCCTGAAGATTTATTATTTATTCGAATGGAAATAACTAGATCAGAGTTGAAAGTATCGCTGTATCCTCTGCAGGTTAGCGTGGTGGTTTGAGGTTGGGATAGGAGGTCAGCTTTTTAAACTTTTTTTTAGTGGGCTAGAACATTACTGAAGTGCACCGGGAAGTGTTGAGTAGTTTGGAGATGAGTCTCTGACTCAGAAGTACTGGTAGGACGGTACTTCGAAGGATAAGGCAGTAGAGGGAAGATTGTCCTTGTGCAAATACTGCAAATCCGGATGGTAAAATCGATCAAAACCCTATACCAGGCCAAAGAAAACCCCTTAACAACACTGTCCAAAATATATTACCATTATTTACCACATCCGAGTCAGTTCATTATCTACGTCTGGCACAAGAATAATGTGGTTTCCTTTACTACAAACTATTCCTTATCAAAAAAATAGTAAAAGTGGCATCTATCAAATGCCACCTATTATTGTTAGGCCCTTCACATTATTGTCAATACAAAATCATTGAATTACAACTCAAAGACATGAGCTGAAAAATGGGTAAAATTTTAATGAATTTAGCTGAAGGATTGAGAAAATTTGATTTAAGGGTTTTAACTACTAACTAATATGAAATAACTGTCTTGTTTCCGTATCATTTGAAGCGTAAAGTAAAATATCTATGCAATGAAATAAAAACCAATGGATATCTTTTTAAGATTCTGTAAGTTTACAATAAAAATTAAGTCAACGATGATGCATGGAATGGACAAGTATGTTATGTTTGATAATAAAGATAAAAATAATTAAACCAATAAAAAGAAGATTTCGAAAAAGGGTACATTGTCAATCAATATGGCGTCAAAGTTTTTGGAGAGATATTACAGCAAAAATGCGGTATAGAAATAATTTAGTAAAGAATTTTTCAATAAAGCGATCATCGCAGAAATCGTTGTTGTAAAAATAATCCACGCATGTTTAGAAAATGTTGTTGAGGAATTTATTTTATACTGTAAATGTTTATTAATGTTTAGTATCGTATTATGTAAGACAGCTTGGTTTCTATAATTCTGGAACTTTTTTATCATCTACTCTAGTGAAAAATAAAAATATAAAATGACTTAACTTTTGTGAATGGAAATTATTTTTAGATTTAGATGCTATCGATACCGAAAGAAGAGAGGAGGAAAAGTTAATAGAAATAAAAGGCTTCCTCGACTTTCCGGCTTCTCGATAGAGAAGAATCCCGAGCGGCCCAATTAAAAAATAAAAAACTTCCCCGCCTCCGGAAAATTATAAACTTGGGCTCCCTTATTAATTGGAAAAGTTCTTTTTCACTCGCCGGATAATTATCAAGGGGTCGGTGTTGATGATGTGGTGAGCGAACCGTGAGAAGACCGTTTCATGTTGTCGGCCGTATGTAACTGTCGGTTCGGATTAAACCTCTTCCTTCCTCTCCCAGCCAATTATCTTCCGGTTAGCCAAACGAATGGGCAACACGTCTTTTCTCGAAAATCCGTCGCCCGTGAACTGGGCTTCCTTTGGTAGACACAAGTAAAACAAATTCTCTTAGAAGACAGAAAAGAGAACCTGTTGTACACCTTCAACCCTGTCAACCCTTGAGTACATTTAATGATTGTATTATTGGTATAAAAATTTAATTAACCATTTGTTACTGGTAATTTTACATTCGAACTACCGGAGGTAGGATAACCATATATTCATGCGGGAAGCCGGAACAATTTTTCACCAACAAAATTAAAAATTCCCCTCTCATTTTGCGATTCAGAACATTCTGTGCAATTTTATTAAATTCCTCCGTTGTCTTCCAAAATGCAAATTTCCACTCGCGTTTCAGACGTTTCTTAACAATGTTTGCTCCGGAAGTACCGAGGGTAAGTAAGTTTTGTGTTCATTCGGAAGTCTCAAAAAATGTTGTCCTCCAAAATGTGAAGAATCTATACTGCTGACCCTTTTGGCAGACTTTTTTTACTTTCTTTTGTCGATGTATCAGAAGACGGTATAGCAATGACCAAAGAAACGGTCGTATAGGTCCGAAAAACGATATATAATCCCTTCAATTTTTCTTAATACATCTTCATTCCTTTAATTTCTGGATCCTAAGCATTTCATAGCAACATTTGCCATTTGGTATTTCCCATATACAATTATGAGCCTTTACTTTTTCTAATTATACACTGCCAGGCAAAAAATTCCACCCACTTATAATATAATTTGATTTCTATATATATCTATATTATTTAATCAAAGTTTCACGTTTAATAATTAAATCTTTGACTAAAAAATATTTTAAAAAATGTAAATCGCCCTGTAAAATGAAAAATAATAATAAAAAAAGACGGACCGATAAAATTTGTTTTAATGTCGTTTTAGATTTTTAATTAGTATTTCAATATCGAGGATTTCCTACTCTGGCCTTAATTACATTTCGAAAAATACCTCGGCATACTGTCGACCAGTATGGAAATGTCTCTCTGGAAGTTAGCCCATTCTACACGAATAGACCTTTCAAGATCGTGGAGTGTATCCGGAAGTGATGGACGTGCTCTTATTTGTCTTTTGAGGTTATCCCATAAATGTTCGATGGGGTTCAAGTCTGGAGAACGGGCTGGCCAGGCTAAGACCCTGATGTTATGGTGTTGAAGGTACTTTGTACTATGCGAGCGACTGTGGACGGGCATGATCATCAATTAGAATAGGATTGTCGCTGATTTCTCCGAGAATAAAAATGATGTTCCAAAATTTTATCCATATGGCCACCAAAGACCACCCGCGAACAACAACCGACTCTGTGAGACTCTCCAATGAAATTCCCGCCCACACCATTACTGATCTACGTTGAAAATGTTGGATCTGGGAAAAATTACAAGCTTCGTGCCTTTCATTTTGCCTTCTCCACATTTTTTCATACCTATCTTGAGATCGTAGGCAAATCTACACTCATCTGTAAAAAGTAAGCAGACCAATTGTCCAAAGACCAATGGCTGGATTCTCGAGCAAATGCAAGCTGTGCAACTCTGTGTGTTCCGTCAATTCTCAAGTCAAAAAACGGCCATCCTATGGTTCTGTTACCCTACGGTTCAGAACCGTGAATTTTATGGTAGGACTCAGTTTCTAACGACGTCTAACGTCTAACGTCTAACGGCGTCCATTATGAACAAGACCCGCACCACGCCCAACTTCCTCAGCACTAAGTGGCATTTTTAAATTTAAAAATTGAAATTAAGGAAACAAAGATGAAAAGTAAACAGTTTATTGCTTCAGAATTCAAATGAGACTGACCTAGCATTTTAAATTATATAAAAAGTAAAAATTGAAAAATCTTTTACTGTTGTTTTGGATTAAAGATTAAGTCTGTTGACATCTAATTGATATTCCCAATTTAAAACATAGCATAATCAAATGAATTGACGACAACAGAAATTTCTTTTATCGTGAAAATGAAAAAAATCAATTGGGTGGAACTTTTTGCCTGTCAGTGTATTTCCCATCTATCCCTACAATATATATAAATAGAGACATTGTTGTCTGTCTTAATTTTAATGCTTTCGACTCTTCACTTTGCGTTTTTTCGCTCCCATAGACAGATGTTCGTTTACGGTTGTCATTTCTTGGCGCCCATAGTGAATGTACTATGCTAAACTTTGTATGATTTATGTTATTATTTATATCTTGTTTTTTAATACTTCTATTACTTCAATATAAATATCAGTCATGGATATTAGGGGGGATATATTTGCTAATATGATTTAGGTGTTTCTTTTGAAATATTTGTTAGTAGTAAAGTAAGTAGAAAGATTTCACGCAAAAGGGATTTCCTTTTATACAAGAAATTTAACTTAAAGGTTTCTGTTTAGCATTCAATTAATTAAGGTTTTAAGTTGAGATAAAAAAGTCAGTGTCACGAGCGGGAATCGAACCCACGACCTTCGGCTATACACGCCGCTGCTGTACCACTTGAGCTATCGTGACTTCGATCCACTCGGACACTAACTTTCCATCTCAACCCCACCTTTTGAATTTTCCCTCCTTTTTGCCATTTTTCAAATGTCGTGTAATTGGATTGGATTATCGGCGGCAAATGAAATGGCCATAGAGAGCTTAGTGGTCCACTTGACCAATTAATAACATTCAATTATTTAAGGTTTTAGTTGATATAAAATTCACTTTCGAACTTAAAACCTTAATTAATTTTATGTTATTAATTGGTCAAACGGACTAAGAAAAATAGTGAATTTAATTGATTAAAATGGAGTACTCTTCACTATAGCTCTCCGTGGCCATTTCATTTGTCACCGAGAATCCAATCCGATTACAAGACATTTGAAAAATGGCAAAAAGGAGGGGAAATTCAATAGGTGCGGTTGTGATGGGAAGTTAGTGTCCGAGTGGACGATAGCTCAAGTGGTAGAGCAGCGGCGTATCTAGCTGAAGATCGTGGTTTCGAATCCCGCTCGTGCCATTGGCTTTTTTGTCTCAACTAAAAACCTTAATTAATTGAATGTTATTAATTGGTCAAGCGGACCAAGAAAAATAGTGAGTTTCTCTTTAGGTCTGTTTCTTTCAGTTCATAGCAGACGTTATCGTACTTTTGCCTCGATATTTTGCCAATATATTTTTAAATTGTCAATACTTTTTAATGAAAAATCCTTTTGAAATATGTTTATATTCTCTTGAAAAGAGCCAATTTACCAATTTTACTGTCTGACTTATTCTTCTATGAGTAACTTTTTAACAAACAACTTACCTAGTAAAGAACGAAGAGAATCTGGTTGACGTCAAAACTTATTTTTACAAGAAAAAACAAAAATTACAGAACGGAATAACCGAAATTTGGACTAATCTAAACTTCAAATTTGTATCCGATTCTAAAAACATGGTATAATATTTGGAAAACAATTTATAAAATCGCAATAATTTGGTAAACCATGAGTCTACCTAGTCGTTCCAAAATTTGCACAAAACTGGACAAGTTTATATAAGCTCCATATCCCAATGTTTATCGTATTTCTTTTAGCAAAAACCACTCGTACAGGTGTAAAACGTTGTTAATGCCATTTCAGGGAAAAAAAAAGAGCGTAACGAATACCTTATTTAATGAATAATTCATTAAGCCCAAAAGGTTCGTCAGTCCTGTAGAAAATTAATTGGGTTGTTATCCACCTTTCCAGTATTATTAAATGAACTTTTACAATTCCTGTTTCAAAACCAGGATTTCAGAAAAATACCAAGAGAGAAAATATGTACCGCCCTTTTCCGCCTTTATGTAACCTTTTTAATCATTAAAAAATATGTTATATTTTAGTAATTTTTCAATTTTAAGGTTTTATTTAAACGATAAATTCGTCTGTTGTAATATAAAATAAACCTCTCTTATAAAAAAATTTGTTTGATACTATCAACTGTAGCTATTTGTCTCACAGCTATGTTGTTAAGTAGCTAAATACTACAGATTATTTGATTTTTAACGTAATTAATTTTATTATTACATTATTATTGCTATCTGTAGAAAAATATACATTGCACAAATAGTAAAGTTATATACAAATCTGGTAGATCAAACCAGGAAGCGTGGGGAGAGAAACCAACCAGTGCTGGAACTCTCTTTTATTTAATTGGGTTGGTTAAGATAAAAGGTCACGAGGCCATCGTTATTTTAAACGGCGTGGAGGGTAGTGAGGTGGGACGTTGAGGAAATAGTTTCGTCTAGTGGATTAGGGTGGAGAGATAGTTTAGAGTGGAAATTGAGGAAGCGTGTTCGGATAAGATCTTTCACGAATGGGATTTTAAGGTCTTTATAGATAATTTGATTGGTGACGTACAACGGAGCATTGAGGACACAGCGGAGAACTTTAGATTGAAACGATTGAATTCGTTGGATGTTGGAGGATTTGGCCGAGTCCCACAGACCGACTCCGAAAGTCCTTGCAGGTCTGAGAGTATTACTAATAATATTATTTAACAACAAAAATTATACTTCTCACTTTGAACACAGGTGAGACTTTTGATATATAGAATCATTGATACTTTCTAATTCATTGTCACTGTTACTTAAATAAAGCATTATTATTGGGTTGTCCGGAAAATAATGCAGGATTTTAAGTTTTCATTAAAAAAAATCTATATAAAATATTCTGTTTACGTTTACAGGATTACTCATTTGNAGGGATTAATAAGTTACCAACACGTTGGGAGAAATGTATTGAGAGTATGGGAAATTATTTTGATTAAAGAACATTGCTTTAAAGTAACTAGTTTCTTTTTTTTTTGTTTAATACCAAAATCCTGCATTATTTTCCGGACAACCCAATATAATCTAGTTATTATACATGAGGATGATAAGAAGGAGTAAATACTGTACTTCAAAAGCTGAGTAGATCTTTAACAGGAATGTGTGTATAGAGCAGAATTTCGGAAAACGGGTCAAGAAGATACAAATTTTTTTATAATTGTCACACAAAAACAGTTTTTCCTACATTTACACAGATATTTTTTTCCTACGTACTACTGCAAGATATCTTGTTTACAATGATCCGGATCCCAAAACTTTAAATGTTCATCATCAGGTTGAAGGAGTGGAACTTCAAGAAATGTGTGGGTAGAACCATCATTTTCAAAAAAGGATTCTAAATACTCACCCCAACTTAAACATTTCTACAGTTTTTCATATGCATATTGAGGTGATTATTAAAATCTTAGATAAATTTTCTAGGCAACGAATCGTTTTATTTTAACCTTTATGTCCAATTTACAGAGGTTTTATTGACAAGAACCAATAGAATTTAAACATTGGAAGTACGATTATTATTCGGAAATCGTGAGATGCAAGAAAATAATACAAGATGTAATCTCAATATGCAGGCATATGTGTACTAGTGCATAAGACACTACTAACATTTAGTATTAACATAAATAACCCGTTGCAAGTAATGAACCTAATTCTTTTAATAATTATTCGGAAATTGTGAGATGCGGTCTGGTGTGATGTAGGATTCAGAAAAACATTTTCTTTATCGTGCCAAGGTCTCGATCATTATTGAGAATATCTTCAGGGCCTGGAATTTACAAACATTGTTTAAATTTAACAAATACATTTAGGATGTGGAATAAGTGACTTTATTAGTAAATTTCAGTAAGCCCAAGAGCAATCCAATCAAGTCTGAACAAAAAAATTTTGAAAAGCATGAAAAGGTGAAAATTTTCACCTCGCCATCGTACGGAATCTGAAAAGCCAAGTCAAAATATGAGCGCACATTGATTGATATAATTGGACGACGAATCAAATTATATATGATCAATCCATGAATACCATTCATCATTCACTTTAAATTAATTTACCATTTTTCAACTTTTTAATTTTCATGTTCCAGCCCTCGTCGTTTAGGTTTTGTTTGGAAACACGATCGCTTATTGTATCATCAAGAATCATCGCATCCATGATATCCAATTTCTTACAGTTAGCAGTACAGTTACAGTTTACAATAAGATATATGATTCTATACTGATAGTCTGGAGAAGTGAATTTTCCAGAGAAATTTGGAAAATATTTGGATTAGTTTTCCCACTGAAAGGTTTGACAATATAAGCCAATAATACTTAAGTAAGCTTGTAATTATTCAGAAATCTTGAGATGCGGTGTAGTGTGATGTAGGTTTCAGAAAAACATTTTCTATATCGTGCCAACGTTTCGATCTTTATTGAGATCATCTTCAGGGCCTAGGATTTACAAACATTGTTTAAATTTGACAAATACATATAGGATGTGGAAAAAAGTGAATTTATACAATGCAAATTTTTTTAAAATTATATTCAATCAAAGTGTTTGTTTTCTGCTTAAGTGTGCCATTCTTGCGTCGTGTTGAGAGTGCCAGTGTCTCAACACAACACGCAAGAATGGCACAATTACACAGAAGACAAACACTTTGAGTGAGTAGAAATACTTTGAATATAAAAAAATTTATTTTTGCATTGTATAAATTCACTTTTTTCCACATCCTACATGTATTTGTTAAATTTAAACAATGTTTGTAAATCCCAGGCCCTGAAGATGATCTCAATAAGATCGAAACGTTGGCACGATATAGAAAATGTTTTTCTGAAACGTACATCACACCAGACCGCATCTCACGATTTCCGAATAATCATCGACTAATCACGACACATTTTATTCTACCATTTTTAGAATTTCAAAAATTTACTTCGCTGTAACGAAACTTTCTAGACAATGGCGAATTAAATAAAACTGTTTCATTTAATAATTTTGAAATGATAGATTCTTTGTTCGAGGAATAATAAAGAATTAAAGATTCGAGGAAAAATACTCCATCTCAAGGAAGAAATTATTAATACTAAACTCAAAAGTACTAATTTAATTGCTAGATTTCAATTCAGATGCTAGATTCAGGGTCCTAGAAGGCAAAAGATAAAGCGATATTTAAAAAAATACTTTTTCATGTTTTACCAGATTGGTGCGACGAATTTCTATTTTTTCAACTCTCCAACAATAGCCAAGTCTACGAAATTGCGTGTGGACACGATGAAGTTGTCTAAGGTCGTCTACACACGAAACTAATCATAATATACAAAACTGATTTTTGTACATGGAATCCATAATGAGATAATAACTCAATAGTGATGGTGATCGACACACGAAACAGTTATAATAGTTCAAAGAGTAGTTTCTTTAGTGAAATCTTGGAAAGAACAACATCCCTGTCTTTTATTCGCTGAGAGTAATGATTCAAGCGATCAAGCTGTCATATTACTATGCAATCATTGCTATAGAAGAAAAAGAATTAGAAGATCTTGCGTTCGTGCTTTTTTCCAACTTCATGCCATGCCGTTTCAGTGTCACCTATCTTCAAATAACCAGTAAAGTTGTATAAAACTGTATGGTTCACTTCTATCATGAACAATGTGCTTGCGTGTTGTTCGTCCGTCTAGAAAATCAAAACTGAGCAACTTCAGTCACTAGTTGGATAGGGGTTTGAGTGTTAGTAGTGTTCGTAATCAGTGGCGTCGTCTGCGCTGTTCTGTTCAGTCACATTGGAAGTGACCCATTCGGACTCATTAGTAATTCGAGTCACTAATCGATTTCTTTTGAGTAGATCCGTGTGTGGACGGCCAAATTGCGTAGTTTACGAAGGAAAGGACATAATTTGCTAACTGAATTTGGTTATATAATTTTTCTACTTCTTTTTCTAAATTTTTCCGCTCAGTGGATTATTATTTTTTTAAATGTAAAAGTTGAATTATTATGCGAGTTATAAAATAAATATGGAAACTATCCAGAAATTCGCAATGATGAACGTTCATGTTCTTCAACAATGTTTTTTTTGCGATTAAAAAAATTGTGTTGTGTGAGTAAAGTCCCATGTTTTGAAATGAGATTCTTATTAACCGAAATATTTAAATAGAACGTTGCAGCAAAGGCGAGGTCAACCGGTCAAATTCCATTTGCTGGAAAGCAATTATTGAAAATAATCAATTTACATGTCGCCCCCTGATTATTCGCGGGTCGAGGCAATTTTTAATAATTGATCTTCTCTGTGACTTTAATGAAAGCGGGAGAAGGAAAGAAGAATGTTGTTACGAACTTTATTAACTTGTTAGGGGCCTTGTAATTAGTGCTTTCAGTTGATTACCTGCTATAGACTGTGTTTTAATTACAGGGGTCGCCCGCCCGGCCCTGCATGCTGCTTCGATCCGATCAATGATGATGGCACAGGCATCGATTTTACCCTACACACTCGTTTTGTTTGTTAGGACATACATTTTCGATGCGAGAACCTTTTTGTTTATAGTCCTCGGGGGGGAAAATTACTGTTCGGCTTGAGTCTATTGCGTGGGACACATCTCACTTCTACTCAAGATTTCCTCTCTTTACAAGATTTCCTGGGGAATACACGTGAACTTCCGTATATATTTTATTACAAGGGAACATTTTCGAGCGATATTTCTTCTATTTATTTCTTACTTCGAACACTTTCAGATTCAGATTGACACATGGCATATCGATAAGTCAATCAAATGCCAACATGTTTGTAAGAACATTATCAAAATGGTATTCTTAAAACAATTATTAAATTGTTACGGTCGGAATATACATAATGTTGGAAGTAAATATTTGCCCGTCAAGGAAAATTATATCAAAAACTCAGTGATTCGATTTTCCAACTTTGCATAATATTTAAATAATCATTAGTGAGTGTAAACTGCTATAAGCAAAACATAAACCATGAAAATAAAACACATGATTTGAAGTGTGTCACTTTTTGACTTTTTAATCCTATTGATAATGTGTGGTGATTAGTGACCGTTAATTGATATTTATTTAGAAATTGTGAGATGCGGTCTGGTGTGATGTAGGTTTCAGAAAAACATTTTCTTTATCGTGCCAACCTTTCGATGTTTATTGAGATCATCTTTAGGGCCTGGGATGACAATTACATTTTGGATGTGGAAAAGTGAATTTATACAATGCAAAATATATTTTTTATATATTCAATCAAAGTATTTCTACTCACTCAAAGTGTTTGTCTTCTGTGTAATTGTGCCATTCTTGCGTGCCGTGTCGAGAGTGCCAGTGAGATATTGCTGTTTTGTGTTTATATACGTTGGATTTTAAAGGGGTGGGGAAGGATGTCGGTATAGAAAAGACATTTTTGTATAAGGCGTCGGCTTCTTTGAGGTGAAAAGAGCCGACAAAGGGAAAAAATGTGTTGGTAATGGTTCGGCCAGATTATCCTTTCAGGGATATATAGAAAGAGATAAAAAGGAAAAGGAAAGCTAAATTGTTGGGAAATTAGACTATATGAAAAATATTTTATGTGTGGAATGTAATGTGATGATATAGGTATGTTATCTGTATGTGTATGTAATTTGATTGATGATATTGGCGCAGCTGCGACTGAGTTTACATTTGTCTGTTCTGTAATTGGTTCTGTAATGGCTGTAAAAACCATTTCTAAGAAATTACGTTTATGTTTGTTTTGTTCTGTATGTAGTATTTTTGGATTTTTGAAGTCGAAATTGTGTTGGTGTTCAAGATGGTGGGTAGCGAGTGCTGTAGGATTTTGCTAAGTTTTTTGCAATCGTAGATATGTTGCTTTACTCTCTTGTCCAGATATTGGATTGTAAGACCGATGTAAGTTGCCGGACAGTTGATCTTGTGTAGATTACGTAAGATTTATTTGTTATTGGTGTGGGATCTTTAATTTTGGAAAAAAGTGTTTGAATTGTTTTATAATTTTTGAAAGCTATTTTCAAGTTATCGGACGAGAGAAATGTGTTTAATTTATGTGATAGGCCGTGAATGAAAGATATGGAAATGTATGCTGGTTTGTTTGTATTCGATAGACATAATGTAGTATTATTAGTAATAGTGGATGGTGTTAGTGTTGATTATTCTGTTGATTTTGTGTTTAGGGTATAGATTGTTATGGAGGATCTGTTTGTACATCTTTATGTTCTTGTGGTGAAATGATCCATGTCTTCGGGTAATCATTCTGTGAAGTAACCCTTTGGCGGTGTTTACTATTGTATGAAGAGGATGGTGAGATGTAAAGTTGAGGTAGCGATCTGTGTTTCTTGGTTTTTGATTTCAATCTGTGATTAATGTGCCATCGGGTTGTTTTATTACGAGTGTATCTAAAAATGGTATTGTTTTGTTGCTTTTGATTTCATGTGTAAATTGTAGGCGTGGGTGAAAGCTATTAAATGTATCTAATGTAGTTTGAATTTGATGTGAAAGGAAGTTGTGGTGTGACTGTATTTAGTAGATGTGTCATGATTATGTCTGCCTATTGATAATACAAAATTTGAAATTTAAAAAATTGATAATCACAATAATCGTACAAGCATTTATCAAAAAATTAAAGTAATTTTATAAATAATAAAATAGATTATTTTTTCATCAATGTGGGAAGAAGATGAAGATCTATGCCTTTATGTTGTCGCCGCTTAAATAATTTCCTTGCTAAATTCACCATACAAATGTACAACATATTCGGCACACACGTCAACAACAACAACAGGTTAAACTTCATCCTGGCAGAACTGACTTACTAATTACTACTAACTAACTACTACTAACTAGTTACTACTAACTAACTTCCTTGAGTTAATAATCAGATTTTTTCTTTGCCATCATATTGACAAAAAAAGAAAAATGTTTAATGTACATACGTAAATATACATGAAAACGTATGTCTATATTGTCAAGTAACCTAAGTCAAATAATGTTTTTCTTGACAAAAATTGACAAAAAACCACGAAAGAATTCATGTGAAAAGTAGTAGTCCCTATTTAAAAGTTCAAGAAATAACTTGAAATTAAACATAAAAGATTTTAATAATTTCAAAATAGCAACCTGAGTACGTGACATAATTTCTAACTATGTCCTCATTAAACAGACAGAAGAACAACATAATTTTGAAACATAATTTATCATCCAAACTTCATGAAACATCTTACTGTAACGTTCTAAAACTAAGGACATTGTTCCCAGTTGATTTAAAGTTGAAAATTGGTATGATGTTTTTGATAGAAACAAAGGGAAGTAGCTAAACATCGTGGTTTTTCTATTCTAGACCCAAATCAGTAAAAGTAAGTAGACCTACATAAATTAGAAATAAAAAGTGTAGGTTCTTCACCCTCCAGGCCCGAAGAAAAAATCGTACAATATGTTTTTGTGTTATTTAACTTTTTAAGACAAAGACACATAAACTAGTGTGACCAATAACATTTTAAATGTTTTAAAAGGTATTTATTTAGAAATAAAGACTTTAATTTTCACTGACCACCTCGTTTATTGCGCTTATTTTTCTGAAACATTTCCTTAAACCATATCAATCAATTGATTGTTGCGCATCAAATCTAGCCATAATAAATTTAATGATATCATTAACAACCAAAATATTAATCGAAAATATCGGATAGGTTGCAAGAAGTAAGATTGAGAGGATCTCGTTAACAATAAAATTGCTAACGGCCTCTAGAATCGCCAACATTCAGCTAAGTCATGCACAATTCTCGTTTTGGAGTGATCGGTTTCAAAAAAGCACCCCATTCACTCTCCCGAAATGGGACGTATATATGAATTTGAGTTTTTTGAATCGGGAAAACAGAAACAATTACCGGGTGAACCGACGTATCCGAAGAAGCAATTATAATCCTTCATTCATTTAAGGATAACGAGCATAAAAGGGATTAGAAAATTAACGAGCTTTGAATGAATTCTGCCCGACCACGCCAAAAACGGAATTCATTACTTTTCCTCCCCCTTGTCCTCCCTTGAAAAAGATGAACCAGGAATTAATTTTCGTCTGTTGAAGTCTGAGATTAGCATCTGTTAATTACCGGAGAACAAAGCGGCGAGCTTATCCGAGTGCAACGAGTGTTCGTGATATGAAGCGAAAACTGCCCATGTTAACTGGCAAAAGGAACCTGAATGGTTTTTATGTATGTTGACTTTTACCCTTCAAAAATTGCCAGAGAAAACTCCTTTTCAAGCCAGATTCGTATTAAAAAAATATGCTATTAAATTAACCTTAACCATTCTGAAAAGAGGGTTGTATTCACTGTACTTCCATTGCCGAACATTAATTATATAAAAAGCAAATTTTATTTGATTTTTAAACGAAATAATGTATCATGTATGCCTACTAAATACCATTGTCTCAAAATATATATTATTAATTTGTTGGATTCGTGAGGAGCGATCAAGACTGAGACAGTTTAGGAAAATAAGTTTTTCAGGGCCAGGGTGATTTACAAAATATACATTGAACCAAGAATCATACTCACATAATGTATGGTACTATTCTTGAGTATGGTACATTGATAAAATTTTGCGCATGCTTCTGGGGATGCATTCCTATCCGAACTTACTTATAATCTTTTAACCATTGGGTATGAAATACTTGGTTCACAGTTTACATTTACATCTGTATTGTAGTTTTACCAATCAACATATGTTTTGCATTTAATTCAAGCCCTGAAGATGACCCGAATAAAGGTCGAAAGGTCGGTAAAGCAATGAAAAAGGTGTGTTTCTATACTACTTCTTTCTTGGCCGCTCCTCACGAATCCAACAAATTATTAAACAACCGGTCACTAAAAAAACGTACATGTTTATTATTATATAAACATAGATCTCATTGTAAGTTGCGTTTCGATAAATACGTGCTGTTGTATATTTCATATTACAAGGCGGGAACAAAGGCCAATACTTCCAGTTAATATAACCGTTCGGTAGTAAATCCCAGAGAAGTTTGGGACTGCCTTGAAAGGCTGGAGTAAACAAAATCATCCTTCTTTGGGTACCAGGCCGAACTGGGCTTTTGCGGCGTACTAAATTATCAAAAAAGGTAAATACAACGGACAAAGGTTAAAAGTAAGTTCTAGGTTCAATGGGAATATATCCCATAAGAAANGAGTGAGAGAGAGTGTTTCACAGTTTAACATGTGAATAATCACAATAGTCCATCGGAAATATTTTTCATTAATCTTTCCTATTTTACATTATTATATTACAGAATGTATATTTATTTAAGATATAAAACTAAAATTCATACAGACAGAAAATGCTTGACGAAAAAAGACTACAAGGAAAATAAATGCTCAATTTGAACCACGTAAAGTTACACGTTCTTTCTTTCATCCCCATATTATTCCATACAACGTGTTATTACATTATTCTGCAATATTTTTTTCTTTGTAACAAATTGTAAAATAGATCAAGTTAAGAGTGTAATCGGGACGTAAGCATTAAGAGCAAGATAAACACAAACTAAAGCATGGCAAGATACCGACTCTCCTCTTACAGAAAACTCAAAAGAAATTGGATCAGTGGAGAAACAACTGCTGAAAAATGTCCACAACAGTCCACTGGGAAAACTACACAATCAAGCTAAACCTGTTTAAACACTAAATGTCGGATGTATTATGGCCGAACGATTTGTACCTTTCCGGCTAGTAAATAGGTTTTCCGCTCCCGGTCTCAATGAAGACCCGATTGGTTAAATGGGCTATGTCCACCAGAGACAAATAATATGTTCAAGAGACAAGAAGAAAAATCAATTGAGGGCCACCCCCAATGTACTGACGTCACCTATTGTTCCGTAAACCCTTTTTCCCCCGGTTTGTAATTATTGCCGTCCCCTTTCACGCCCATGGCCTTATATTACGATTCAAACAACGTTGAACATTTCGAAATGAACCGAACTTTATTACAAAACACTTGTAAAACGACGAAGGGGAATCGAGTTTACAAGAGCTGCTTTCCGTCATTTAACGTGAAGGGATGTTGTAACAGAATTTAACCAAACAACTTCGTAATTATTTTAAAGGATAAACAAACCGACTAATAAAGAATTAGTAGTATTTTTTGTTTGTTGGAAACACTTATGACGAATTGGTCATCAACCGACATTGTGCGATGTATATTTTCAAACAAAACGAAACTATTTTGTTTGCCCAATCTACTCTTCATTTCAATTGAGTACATCGCAAAACCAATTCATCAGGGACATTTTTTCACCTACCATCACGAAAATTATGTACTAAAAAGTATCTAACTTATCAATTTTATCTCAAAGAGTTACAGAGAATGTACGAATAAATCAATAAATTAGTGAAGTAGGAACAATAGATGGTACATATGTTAAATCAAATTGCAGCAGATATGTTTAAATAAGTATACATAAATTTTTATGATGGCATAGCTGAGCCGCATAATTCCATACAGTAAGTCTTTGTCGGTTTAGTGTTAGTTGATTAGTTTTCTGTGATTGAGACGTTTTTGTGGTCTATGAAAGATTCGAGCGAAAAACTTGTTTTATTTATTAAGTTATTTTTGCTTCACTCTACGGTTTTTGGTGTATAGTCAAGTCGCAAATACATTTAGTTGTGGGTAGAGGAACAGTGTTTAGGGATACACGAGGAACGATTACCCGTCGTAGTGTACTTTTAACGTTTATTCTTACTTCTTATCCACAATTCTAGGACGGTATGGTGAGACTCTGGAACGAGCGACAAGAATCGTTTTGATCGGACAGAATAGCAGTATCGTTAGGAAAACTGGGAATTATTGTAGGGTATGCATTAAGTGAAGGATAGACTGAGGATATAATCTTGTACATGATGGATTGGAGAGTGGGAAGAACGACAAGCGTAGAATTTTGGGATGAAGTAGTAGGTAGTAGGATGGCTTCCTGAAAATTTAAGCAACAACCCTGATCCGATCGAATCCTTGCACAACGTCAAGAAGGACAGCCGGCATGCAATAACATTTACAACGCGATGGTATAGCAGAACAATGAAGTGAAGGTGTGGAAAACGAACTAATATCAGGGAATCAAGTATAGAATAAAGACGTCACCACTGGAGAATTTTACATAAATTTAAGATAATAAATATGTTACATAAATGGAAGTAGACTTGTGGGATGATAGGAGGATATTTTGTGAATTGAGCTTAGTTTTTGGGGGTCATGATAATTATAGAATACGGTTGTTATTTGTTTTTTAAATTGTCAAAGTTGTTTAATTAACAATATCTATTATTTAATTATTAAATACTATTGTCGAACAAAATTCAAAATAGTTATTATTTATTGTGTTGTAAAATATTTTAATTTACAATATTGCATAGACATATGTAATTATGTTATGCCCCGTAAACGAATATAATAATATTTCATTCTAAAAATCGTCTAAAATGGATTGTTCTTCATTTCTTTCTGTTTTTGATTCGTATAATTTGCTTGATAATTTGACTTGGGCATTAAAAAAATGTTTACTCTTCATTTTATAACCGTAATAACACAACTGTATCACGTTATTATTCATAGGTGGAAAAGTTTCCAATTTTCCCAGGCATAGAGTGAATTTCTTGTTATAGAAGCTACTGTTATGAGAAAACTTGCGATATGATATCCGTGTCTAAGGATATTGGGGTAGTAAACTCACAGCAAAAAAAAATGTAAGATCAAACTTTGGAGTTGTCCAAACTTTCTATTTTACCGTTCAACAGGAAGGTGTATCTGTCAGCTTGGGTAATTCAAAATTTGGTGTTTAAACGGTTTCCACTGTGCCACTTAACTCTTGAGTCGCCTTAAAACTGAAAAAAAGACGGCAAATAATTAAAGTCGTTCTTCGAGTATGTAAGAACTGTGCGGACCCAGGGTTAGGTTGCCAACTGTTGGGTAGAGTGGGTAGAGTCAAGAGTGTAATTAATGTCCCTGTTATTCGTGGTGGGTCGGCGGCGGGACGGGAATGGTGTTTATCCAATCCAGGGTGACCCACCCCCGCCTCCAGGCCCCTATCACACTCGCTCTGCGTTCACAAAGTTAATGACTTTGCAGCCCATCAGAGGGATGCCTGCCGTGGGGGGTGGGTGTTCGTCTGATTTAGTACGACGACTCCACCCGAATATTTATAGCTTCCCGAATATTATAAATTAAGAGAAAATAAATTAGCCGACTAATTGTGCTTTAAGGACGGCAGTGAATGGGACGGAGGCTGAGTGTGCTATTATCCATTGTTGCTACTTCCCCTATACCAAGACTAACAATGTAAAAAATAAATAATCGTAGTTTTGTTTTGTAAATTACGCTCATTGATCAAGAATAGCCTTTTTAATTGCAAAATAAATCTTCCCTCATATCGTGTCAAAATTGTAAACTATCGTCGCTTCCCAACCTACCAGGTTATTATTGGAGATCGTGAGATGCGGTCTGGTGTAACGTAGGTTTAGAAAAACATTTTATTTATCTATCAACGTTTCAATCTTTATTGAGATCATCTTCAATAAAGATCGAAATGTTAGTACGAAAAAGAAAATGTTTTTCTAAACCTAGGTGACACCAAACCGCATCTCACGATCTCCTATCATTTATTAACGGTCACTAAACACTACACATTTCTACGGGGTTATGTTCCAACGGGGCTTTCGACAGCTAGGTCATTTCAGCTTCAACGCATGCAAAATATAATCTACCGTAAAACTAACTAACTTCTATAATACAATCGCACAAATAAATACATTTACACAGTATAATGCACTCATTCCGATTAGGCAGTGGAATATTCTACCTACACATAGTATTAATAATCTAATATAAATTAGGACCAAAAAAGTACATTTATAAATATTCCGCCATCGACTTGCAGACACACACTGCTGGAGCAGCGATGGTAAAGCTTCACCATCAGCCTCCCACCACACACTAATAATTACACTCACTAAAACAAAACACATTAAACGGATCTATATACACTGACAGGAAAAAAATTCCACCCAACTGATTTTTTTCATTTTCTCGATAAAAGAAAATTCTGTCCTTAA
The DNA here is from genome assembly GCF_000648675.2 of Cimex lectularius. NCBI lineage: Eukaryota > Metazoa > Arthropoda > Insecta > Hemiptera > Cimicidae > Cimex > Cimex lectularius. The sequence continues at coordinate 630,550 of NW_019392767.1, read as the reverse complement.
AATGTCTCATTGTTCTTATCAATAAATATTTGCTTATGCTATGTTTTAAATTGGGAATATCAATTAGACGAAAAACACACTTAATCCTCAATCCAAACAAAGATAAAAGTTTGCCAATGTTCAATTGTTACGGAAATTAAAATATTTATTCAGTCTCATTTCAATTCTGAAGCAATAAACTGTTTAATTTTCATCTTTGTTTTCATAATTTCAATTTTTAAAATTAATTTTTTAATTTTAAAAATGCCACTTATTGCTGAGGATTTTGTGCGTGGTGTGGCCTTTATTGGTGATGGACGCCGTTAGACGTTTTCAAGAAATTGGGTCCTACCATAGAAGGCCCAGATTTGGACGCGCTAGGGTAACATAACAACAGGATGACCGTTTTTTCCTTTGAGAATTTTGCGAAACCTGCACCTTACTGTTGCTCAAGTGATTCATCCGCTCCAGGAAGTTCGACGTGTCCAAATTTCTGAACACCCTGCTCGCACTTAAACCAGTATGGACTGATGGTTTTTCCCCCGGTAAGAGGACCAGTATTGACCAGAACACACAGAGTTGCACGATTCCCATTTGCTCAAAAACACAGCTATTGGTCTTCAAACGATTGGTCTACTGTACTTTTTGCTGATGAGTGTAGATTTGTTCTACGGCGTGAAAGAGAGTGGAGAAAGTTAAATGAGGTACGAGAGTCGCATAGAGTTAGTTGTTGGTCGTGGAGGGTCTTTGACGGCCACTCGGTATGTGTATGAAATTTTGGAATATCGTGTGTTGCTTATCCTCGATGAAATCTGCGACAATCATATTCTAATCCAAGATAATGCCTATCTGCATGTCGCTCGCAAAGTACAAACGTACCTTCAATAGCATAACATCAGTCTTAGCATGGCCAGCCCGTTCTCCAGACGTAAACCCCATCGAACATTTATGGGATAACCTCAAAAGACGAATCACATCCATCACTTCCTGATACATTCCAAGATCATGAAAGTTCTATTCGTGAAGAACGTGCTAACGTCCAGTAAAGAAACATTTCCAGGCTGGTAGAAGCATGCCGAGGTGTCTTTGTGCTGTAATTAAGGCAAGAGAAGGAAATATGCGATATTAATATGAAAAGGAGCCAAGGCTTGTCATGCTTGTATTATGTGGGACACATTGAGCAACATTTATGTGCATAAGGTGCAACTGTACGTGGCCCAGGAGCACGTACCCTGTGTTAACCAAGTATGACCTATTCTTAGTAGGGTAAGGACGATACTAAAGAATCGTAGTACATTTTATTATCTGTTTATACATTGCTGGATGAATTGGTCCAATTCGGTATTCAACGTACACTTAAAGAATTCTAAAAAAAAAGATGGTAAAATTGAAACTTCCACAGAAGATACGAAAACAACAAAAAGAAGGACGCTACCGGACAAAAAATCTAGATTTTAAGAAAGTATAAGAAGTTTTTTAAGTTTCAATTAATCGTTTTTATTAAAACAGTCACTCCGTCGAGTAGCCAAATCCCGCTACAAAACGTTCTATTCCAAACTACCTCATCATCCGAACCCTTTCGTCAAAAACCTGTCATCCACCACATTACCTATTAATCCCAACAGAAGACTGAAGCGTCGGTGGCCACGCGACAACCTTAAAAGTTGACATCGGTCTCCTACGACGGAGTACATCTCGCTCATCGTATTGATTTACTAACGGCTACCATCACTGGATGGTAATTGTTCAAGCTTTCATGCTACCGTTAATATGTTTATATGTAAATATTATCTGTTTTACTTGTTGCGTCGAAGAATGCAGTTGTAAAAAACAAATAAAAAGCAAAAAAAATAAAATTAAAATTAAAGATAGGATGTGTTTAACACACAATTTTTTAAGGCGGTCAAACCATAACGTTAATAAAATAGGCATTGCTACGTATTATCTCTTTAACTGGTGGACTTAGCGAAGATAGAGATTCTTGTGAACGTAGCTAAATTACGCTTTTCGCTATTGGACGTGGCTAGGATGGATGTCTTTAACTGTAGGACGTGGTTAAGTTGAATAACTTGTTCTACTGGAAGAGGCTAAGATAGAAATTAATTCCACTGTTAGGCGTGGCTTAGATAGGTATCTTTACCTTGTTGGCTGGAAAAGATGGACGTCATTAAATAATGAATATCGCTGAGACGTGAATTTGTGGGAGTAGTCATGTTTGATGCCTTTAACTAATGGGGGCTAGATGGATGTATTTAATTGCCTTATAAGACTATGTTGGATGTCACTGGTGTGCATGGCTAGGTTGGCTGTCTTTAACTGGTGGGTGTGGCTACGAAACTTCTTTGATTACTAGACGTAACTGTCTATAGCTTTAAATTGTGGGAGAGATTATGTTTGATGCCTTTGGCTATTGGACGTGGCTAGGATGGATGTCTTTAACTGTAGGACGTGGTTAAGTTGAACAACTTGTTCTACTGGAAGAGGCTAAAATAACAATTGATTTAAAATTTGGGCATGCTTAGATGGGTATTTTTGACTTGTGACCAGGAAAAGATGAAAGTCTTTAAATAATGAACATCGATGAGGCGTGTTAACTGGTGAACGTGGCTACGAAACGTCTTTGATTACTAGACATAACTGTCTATAACTTTAATTTGTGAGAGGAGTCAGTTTTGATGCCTTTAACTAAAGGGTGTGGCTAGGTTGGATGTATTTCATTGGCAAGTAAGACTATGTTGGATGTCACTGGTGGGCGTGGCTAGGTTGGATGTCTTCAACTGGTGAGCGTGGCTACGAAATATTTTTGATTACTAGTCGTATCTGTCTGTAATTTTAATTTGTGGGAGTGGCTATGTTGGATGTCTTTTTTTACTAATGGGAGTGGCTAGGTTGGATATATTTAATTGGTAAGTGAGACTATGTTGGATGTCGCTAGTGTGCGTGGCTAGGTTGCATGTCTATAACTAAATGTGATACCTTTAACTGGTGAATGTGTTTGTAATATATTTTTAAAATATATTTGTAATTTATCCATGCAGTTGTGCTGAAATGGTACATGTTAGCTCTTTGTCATGATGATCAGATGTCTCATTTTTATGAGATGTAAAATACTCAATTCTGATCGATTTTCTTGTTGATTTTTATAAAGAAAACAGACGCTAAGTTTAGGCTATGATCAATAAATGAAAGAATAAATTAGGACATCATTCAGCATACGATCATATATAATGGCTAGCAAATAATTAAAAGCTCGGAAATAGTGGAAGAGAGCAGGTGTGAAGAGAGAGAAGGATAATTAGCCTCACGCTAATTCTAACCGATTCCGCTTTAGCTATCGTAACGGCCGAATCTACGATTTACACGCGACGGTCTGTGGCATTAATTATAATTTAATCCACGAACAAATTGTCCATGATGTTGATTATAACGAATCGAGTAGATGTTGAACCGGCACAGGGTTACTTAATCGAGTAAAGTCCAAATTCGAAGAAGAGTTTAGAAAAAATTTAATTTGACAACAGGGGTCATCGGCATTTCAAAAACGGAAATGAATCTTATGACTTGGTAATATTTTTTAAAAATTTATGTGGAGTTTCAACAATTTGAGTAGTTTTTCACCAAGCTGCGTGCCACAATCTACATTCTTACATTAAAATTAGAGGTTTATAATTTAAACAAATGTACTTTTAAATTTGTCAGTTTTGTTAAATATTGTTAATGAATGGGAAACCATTAAATAATTTATACGTAAAATTATATTCGAATCGAACCCTGTTTAAACAAACAATAATTAATTTAAGCAAGGTAAACCCTAAAGTTTGTATTATAAACACAAACTACGAACCTACTAAATTACCACATCCCTTACAGTTGATATTGCTTGCAGAGAATAGATTTAATTTGACTCATTTATGATTAAATTTTAAAATGTGATAATTTATTTAAGAGAATAAATTTTTTAACACCACACTTATGCATAATAAATGAACTTATAATTAAAAACTCCAAATTTACTCATAAAATTATACCTTCTGCATTGTTAGTGAAATACAACTTCTTAGGAAATAATAATGGTTTAGCAATTTTTGGATGTTACAAAACTTAAGCTTTGGACTAGCTCTAAACTAAATCCATTAGATTTCGTGGTCCGCTTGACCAAATAACATCTTTTAATTAATTAATCTTTATGTAAGGTATTGGTTGAGATAAAAAAGTCAGTGTCACGAGCCGGATTCAAACCCACGATCTTCGGCTAAATACGCCGCAGAGGCATATTAGCCGAAGGTCGTGGGTTCGAATCCCGCTCGTGACAGTGACTTTTTTATCTCAACTAAAAACTTTAATTAATTGTAATATGTTAAGAATATAGTTTGGAGCGAACAATAAAAATAAAATTTCCCTCTGCAATACCTGAGTGTTAGCTCTTACTGTTTCGAATTCTCCTATTTCTAATACTTGGCAAACATAGCGTAGGATATTCCGCTATGATGATATGTCTAAGAAAGAACTTTGGTTAAGAATGATACATTCCTGGCTGATGTTTTTTTATACTAAGACCCAAAAATACTTCTGTAAGTTATGTTTCTGATTTCCATTAAAGACGACTTGGATCAAATTGACCTCACCGATATTGTATAATCTATTTACTGATTGCTTTGAACTTATTAATATAAATTTTGAAAATTTTAATGGGTGAATGTACGATAGTTGATATTGTCAATGCTTCAAGCAATAAAACATTGTTTTTTATTTGGTGGATTTTATTGGAGTGTACTTTCGAATAAAGATTTTTTCTCCTTGGGAACCACATAATAAAGATATTACACACAAATCAATCACCCGAACTGAACTGCGCTATTGATCAATGTCAAGGAGTGAGGACTTGTTCGTAGTCCCGCCAAACGAGTGTACACAGTTGGCTTTTATTGGATTGTTTTCCACACATATTTCCTTTTATACTGATGACTTCTGAGAATGTACATATATGTAAATTTTAATTGAAACTTAGTTTTTGAATAATTGTTGTGAGTATTTGTCAGACTTGCTAGAAAGACTAGAATTTTGCCAGGCCAAATATTTCTGAGAAGGTGGATCTGACGATTTGGAACATTGTTTTAATATACATTTGGCGAAGTGAAGTTTCATGAAAAGCTGTCAATAATGTCAATCAAAAGGAAGGCGCTTTAAGTCCTTCGTTCAACCTTCCCATAAATCCATTAACACTGCGGCCGCCTTCTAAATTCAAAGTTTATAAATAGCTCTTTTCCATTATAATGAATTTCTCAAAAAGCTCCTTGCAAGGCAATTTATATAATTCAATTGCCTTATAAATTTACATTGTAAAGAGAGATCGATGAAACCCTTTATAGCTTCATAAATGTCGATCATTCAGTTATATTTAGTTGTTTTAGTTCAAATATTGAGATATCATAGTTACCTAAATAAAAATGGAGCTTTGTTTAATTGGACGTTTACCTGAAACTCCTGCACAAATCTATGTTGGACATTTGCTACATATATAAATAAGAGAAATTATGTTGCGTGTAACAACTCTTCTTATTCAAATGCAAATCCCTACTTTCTCACTTTTTTTGGAGAGATTTATCCTTTCTAAAAAAATTATAACAGTAACTTAAAAATTCATCGATTTGTTCAGGAAATTACTCCATTTCTCGATAATTTCATTTTATCGTGTAACTGATTGCGCCTGTTTAAATTTAGGTTTACAAAAGCAACACCAATTTATTTTTCTATTATTATATTAAACTGTCAATTTTCTCTTTTTTTAAACAAGTTAAACTATAAAGTGAAATCATCGATTCTGAATAAAAAGTTTAAAATCTTTAGAACAAACCGATGAATTTCTGTTATCATTTTCGTTGGAAAATGTCTTTAAAAATGGGATAAAAAATAGCGCATTACATATAATAAAATTCTGATAAGCACCAGCTTCAATTAGCTGTTTAAATATTAAATACTAATGTTCGTCTATGTGATGATAATTTGGGATGTCTAAGTATGACGTTACTGTATCTCCAAAAGATATATTTACGATATTATATGTTGTACAGCTATTGGCATTATTTGTAGCATGTTTTCTGTAAAAGATCTTTCTGCAGTAAAAAATTGTATAACGCAATTATAAATATCTATGGGGTTGAACTGAATTTCTTGCACGTTCTTAAGGCAGAAAATGATTCCGCTGATAATATCAATGCACAATGAGTAAGATCTTCGGGTACAGCTTATCGGGCATGCTTTGATCATTGAGTAAGTAATTAAGGTAGGTAAGTATTTAGTAGGTAAGTAATTAAGTCAGGTGACATTTCGCGATATATATGAATAGGGTGCAATGTCCCTTCTTCGAGTTAAGAATAAATTCACTAATTTCTTGGTCCGCTTGAACAATTAATATATTACAATAAATTAAGGTTTTTAGTTGAGATAAAAAAGTGTATTATATTAATTGGTCAAGCGGACCACGAAATTAGTGAATTTAATGATTTAAAATGAAGTGTACTTCACTAAAAGCTCTCCGTGGCCATTTCATTTGTCGTCGAGAATCCAATCCGATTACACGACATTTGAAAAATAGCAAAAAGGAGGGGAAATTCAAAAGATGCGGTTGTGATGGGAAGTTAGTGTCCGAGTGGATCAAGTGGTAGAGCAGCGGCGTATCTAGCCGAAAATCGTGGGTTCGAATCCCGCTCGTGCCATTGACTTTTTTATCTCAACTAAAAACTTTAATTAATTGTAATATGTTAAGAATAAAGTTTGGAGCGAACAATAAAAATAAAATTTCCCTCTGCAATACCTGAGTGTTAGCTCTTACGGTTTCGAATTCTCCTATTTCTAATACTTGGCAACCATAGCGTAGGATATTCCGCTATGATGTTATGTCTAAGAAAGAACTTTGGTTAAGAATGATACATTCCTGGCTGATAGATTTCTCCATGTAGTGTTTATACATTTATACTTGTTCGCTTCCTCGACCGGTTTATTTTTCATGAACCAGCTTTCTTTTTTACCCAGTTTCCCATCACTTCTAAAATTCATAACTTTTATAGTTTATTATTTATAATGAAAACCATTTTTTATTAGTGTTTTTACTTAACTACTTTCTGTCTTCGCCTAAACAACAACGACATTCTATTACTTCAGATAGAGGGAAGGTAGATAAACGAAATTTTGGCAAAGCTTTAAAAACTTTTAACGAACGACATGAAACGTTGTAAAAGATTCCAGAATTCCTAATTTGCTGAATTAAATAAAGGTTTCTTCACTGTTACTCATTCGTTATGAATTATTAGACACCGTTTCGACATTTTCACAACTCTTGGACCGAATGTATAAAAGGATAATAATAAAAAGCTTTGACGTAATGAAAGAAGGAAATAGACTTATGCCTTGTATTTAGATTTACATCCGTGTAATCCCAGGTTGAAAACCCGTCTCGAGGACCCTGTTTCGTTTGCTCCTTATCCTTCTCAATACCCGAAGTACTTTCCTTACGCAGGAGAAAGGATAATCTGTCAGTAATATTTCATGTCTTTTTAATACATGTTCTCAAATAAGAGTGTAATAAGATACAAAAATTTTAACAAATGTCGAACAGAAAATTCAATAATTTGTTGTCTTTATATAAAACAAATGATTAATTTGAAAGAATGAAGGTCTAGCCTTAAAGATTCGTGCAAAATGCTAAAATTTTTTAATTTAAATCAGATTTTTTGTAATTTAAAATATTCCTCGGATTTATGCTACAAGACCATACATGTTAATTTCAATCTTCAATTTAATAAATCCATTATATTTAGTAGTCTATTGACCAAATTACATCTTTCAATTAATTAATCGTTTTATGTAAGGTTTTCGGTTGAAATGAAAACGTTAGTGCCACGAGCGGGATTCGAATTCACGATGTTCGGCTAAATACGTCGCTGCTCTAAACTGCTATATACAGTGACTCACAGATTCGTTCACAGCTGAATGCAAATTTGGTTATATCATTATTTATTTTACAAAACAATTGTTGGACATCAAATAAACGTAGTTTTTCGAATAATTTTATTTATCTTAACACAAAAAACACAAAAAAATTTAATTATTCCTTTATCATGATTAATAAAATAAAAGAAAAGAAATTACAGTGTGCGAACGATAATATGATTGTGTCATAGAAAGTCCTTTAATATTTTGTATGACCTCCTTTGGCTTTCAAAACTGCATCAGTCCTTCTGGGCATACTTCTCACGAGTACTGTTCTGGATCAATTAAGTCCCATTCAACATGTGTTTTTTCCCAAAGTTGATCGAAGTTTGAAGCGTCTCCTGCAGCATCGGCTAAAGATTTTGTAGTTTTCCCCACAAGTGCTCAATTGAATTAAGGTTAGGTGACTGTGGGGACCATTCCATGACATTAAAACCACGATCAGCAAGCCACTCTTCGGTCAGCAATGGTTTCTTCACTTCCCGTCGATCTTAATCCGGCCTCAGAAAACATCTCCTTTTTTTTCAGCACTAACATCCATATTATCATTATCACCTGGCCTACGCTGAATTTGAACAGCATTGTCAACCTGTCCTGATCGAACGGAGCGCGTAGATATAACGCCTTTTGGCCACGGAAAATTTTCTTTTATGACCACTCCTCTTCTTTTTAAAACAACTGTCGTAAATTCCGGAAGATCTTTCAGGTTTTGTTATTACCCCAATAATAACAATTTATATTTTTTTGAAATTTCACGATAAAGAAGTCCTTCTTGTAGAGATTTTATTATTTGAACNAAATTTTGTTTTATGACCACTCCTCTTCTTTTTAAAACAACTGTCGTAAATTCCGGAAGATCTTTCAGGTTTTGTTATTACCCCAATAATAACAATTTATATTTTTTTGAAATTTCACGATAAGGAAGTCCTTCTTGTAGAGATTTTATTATTTGATCTTTCAACAATGGTGAAAATGGCTTCATACTGTAATTAAACGGAATAGATCATAACCGTTAAGGAAAGGAAATATTTTCAATATGTAAGAAAAATAACTAAATTGATGATATCTGATAACAAATTTGAGACGAATTATTGAGTGGTTTTTGCGAAATTTGCAATGAAGTGACCCGAGTCACAAAACAGTTCACATGAAGACTCTTAATAAACTGGCTCAATTCAAAGGTATAAACATAAATAAAGATTATTAGGTTGAATGTTTGTTTACCAACAGTTCAACGAACTCAATCCTATTGCTGTTGTCTGGATTAAAAAATACGGGATTTGCAAACTAGAGATAATAGAAAATTGTTTACTGGTGTGAACAAATATGTGAGTCACTGTAGCTCAAGTCGGCCGAAGGACGTGGGTTCGAATCTGAATCGAATTTTTCAATTCAACCAAAAACCTTACGCTTCAATTTATTATTCAATCTCGGCTAATTAGTTAAGCCGAATATCAAGCTATCAAGTTACAATTGTTGTGACATATACAATTTTTAAAGCGACCCGGCTGTGCCATTTGAAAAGTCTGTTATGTTGAATATAATCCGAGGTAGGCTGTATGGTAATCCTAGTTATCAACTTGAGTAATCCAGTTCAAGTCACATCTGGAAACTCTTTCCTATTTCAGAACCTTAATATATTCCATTTGCCAGCCTACTGATCACTAATGTATTTTTGAATTTTCTCCCTTTACAGTTATAACATAAACAAATACAAATATGATTTTAAACACATTCATAAGAGTTCAACTGAGTATAACATGACAGCTCGCAGAATAATGTGATATGTCAATCATCGTGCGTCTGCCCATACCTTCATGATCAAGCCCAGCTCCCCAATATTTCAAATTTAATTTAAAATATGTTAAAATTTCTCCCAACCAACTTACGGCAAATTATGTTATTTATCACTCTCCGGAAACGCCCTTTCTCTAACGAAGCGCATTCAGAAGAAGGTCGAACGATCTTTCCAGCAAGGGGAAAGGTTTTATTAAATTTATTTTTATGGGTAAGAAATCAGAAGGATATAGATAACAACGCCCCCGGCACTTTTTTAAGCCTTCATTAGCTTAAATGGCACGTGATATTACCTCTCTGACTAGCAGAGATGGCTAATTTTGGAGAAGGGGAGGATTTTACTGATTCACTAAAACCGGAGTGGTTCGATTTTTAATTCAATAAGGTTTTATACTTGTGATGTAGAATGATTCTCATATTATTATTATGGTCGGTTATATCGATCCACGAAGAAAGTTACAGTATTAAAGAGTAAGCATATAACCCATAACTTGGCAATGTTTTCCAGGCGGTACAAGCAGAAATACACATATTAATTCTTTAAGAAACGGTAAACTCCACTTCAATTGGTTTTCAAATATTTGACAATCCTACAAATCGATTTGAGTATTGATTGTTTTTTAGCTCAAAGTTAGTTGTTTCAATCATTAGTTTTATCTAGAAGAGTTTTCCTTGTCTCAAAAACAAAAAAATTTATTGGTAAAAATGAGTTTTTCCGTAATTAACCAAAATATTCTTCCTTTGGATGATAATTAGCCAGAACATCAAAGATCCTCTCCCCAAAACTGACACGATTTTTAGATTTTTACACAATTTTAATAATACTTTCTTTTTATTTTACTTAGTATTAATTGTTACTCAACGTATTACATTTATGGACTTGTACCATTAGGGAATACCGATGATTTTAAACTTATTGATTTTATAGAAAAAAAAGGCGCTGATTAGATAAAGAAATGTAAACATGTTTTTTTTTTTCAAGGGATCTCCAGCAAAAAAGGAGCGTGGTGGGCATCGGTAGCCGAACGTTTAAAGATCGATTCACACCCATCAGTAACGTCACAGTGCCGTGACCGGCAGCCTCGGAGGTTTTGATTGGACCGTAATCATCTGATTTCTTGTTGACGATATTTTTGTTTTCTCGGCCGTACAACATGAATGTCTAAAAACTCATTAAGTTGATGCAAAATAATCCTGTGTTGTTTGATCATGCGAATTGAAAATACATGGATTCAGATTTCAAGAATAATCTCTGTAGGATAACCAAATCTCTGATTTGATAACCACGGGAAAGATCCAGTATCAGAATTGAAATAATCAGTGAATATTTCTCGTAAATGCATCTGTCGTTGAGTTCCCTCCCTGTAAATGTAAATTTTGTTGTGATCGACTTTCACTTCTCGAATCCCCTTGGGAAGTAACGTAATTACACGTTTACACGTGCGTATATAATATATACGTATATAAGTTATACATATACATATAAGTTATTATATATAACGTATAGTATATATAATATATATTATAACTAATATATATAATACATATTACTATAATAAATTATATATATAAGTTATACGGCAAGCAAAATTTTGCCCCATCGTCCACTTAAATGGACCCATTTTGATGGACCCACATCAGTTTTCTCGCTTGGGTTCCATTTATTAATCCCAAAATATTGCGATAATCAAAAGTTCATCTTCTGAAAGCGAGTGAAATACTGACCAGTGTGAATAGCATGATGTGTGATCACAGTGGCCCGGAATAAGGGCCGTCACGATACTGTCACGACACTGTCACGTCACTGATGTGTGTGAATCGAACTTAACATAGCTCGGCGCCTAATGACAGTATGATACTTACAAATGAATTTTTTTTTTTCAAAAACACAAGCTCTCCGGGGTTCATATAACATCGTGGTTATATGAACCGTAAATGTATAATTGTTTTTGATTGGGTTTACTGTGTAAAATGTAATGTTTGTTGGATATTAGTGGATCAGTAGAACCACCAAAATTATTATACTAGGTATAACAATTTTATGATTGTACGTATGCATTACGTATGAATGTTTACTTTTTCTGCAAGTGTGTTCTGCATGTCTTATCAATTATCACCATGTTTAGAAAAGATTAATATTTTATGTGGTGAAAACAATGTTCTAGATTTCCATGAAGTAAGTGAAGTAAAAGATAGAAAAATGTTGGATTTCCTCCTTAAGTTTTGGATATTTTTATATTATTTTATTTTATCAAAGGAGCTAATGATAGCGTTATTGCGAATAATTACACCGTTGTTCATACATTTGAAACTGACATACAATCTTCATTGGCATGTCTCTTCTTTTAAGAAAATTATATTGAAGAAAAATTACATTTTTCTGTTTAATTTTCAGAGCATTTATCAAAATTCAAAAAATGGTGAAAAACAAGAGATGGGAAAATTGGACGGTTTTCCCAATTTGGCTTTCATTCGATTACCATATTAATTATTCAATCCATTGGATGTGGAGGTAAGTTGAGGTGGGCGGAAAGCGTGTAAAATGTCGCAATCCGGCGCGTTTCCCTTTGAAATGAGGCGGTACGTGAATTCTGAGAAACGTTTCCCTCAGCTTTTCTAAGAGAAAACGAGATGTGGAAATAAATCGGAATTTCCCATTTAAGAACGCGTCTTGTTGGTTTCCATAAAGTTGCCAACACGTCGTCTCGAGTTCTGAAAAGTCTTGCCATGTGTAATAAACTCCGACCGTCCCGTTTAATGAACCTTTTTCATTACGTCGTGTCAAGTGTTCATTCACAGGGTCTCCATTAGTAGAGTCATCATCATAAAGGCCCTCGCGAAACTTGATATGGCGTAGCCCCCTTGAAGTACTCTGTTTAATATCTTATTTAGTTCTTCTGTTTATTATTTCATGCGCAGGAAACTGCATAGGGATTTTATAATTATTAACCCACCTATCTAAAAGGCTCATGGCAAACTCGTTTCTCACAGAAACTCTTCGAGAGACTCGAATTGGACTTGAACAGCTCCCAGAAAAGCGATGGATTGGTTTGAAATTGAAGTATATTTTTATGTAAATATATTTTTATTACGATCTTATTGTGTAACATACATTTACTCTCAAAAATAAATATAATAATACTTTAGAAAACCAACTTTATTTTCAAAAATAATATAAATTTCAAAAATAAGATGCGGTCTGGTGTGATGTAGGTTTCAGAAAAACATTTTCTTTATCGTACCAACGTTTCGATCTTTATTGAGATCATCTTCAGGGCCTGGGATTTACAAACATTATTTAAGTTTAACAAATACATGTAGGATGTGGAAAAAAGTGAATTTGCAATGCAAAATATATTTTTTTATATTCAATCAAATATTTCTACTCACTCAAATTGTAATTGTGCCATTCTTGCTTGTCGTGTTGAGAGTGCCAGTGTGATATTGCTGTTTTATGTTTATATACGTTGGATTTTGAAGGGGTGGGGAAAGAAGACGGTATAGGAAAGACATTTTTGTACAAGGCATCAGCATCTAGAAGGTCCTTAGTATTCGTGTGTCGCATCTATTAGTACATTTCAGTTGTTTTCTAACGTCCAGTACATTAGGCAAAACGAACTTATAAGGCGTCGGATTCTTCGAGGTGAAAAGGGCCGTCGAAGGGAAAAAACGTTGGTAATGGTTCGGCCAGATTATCCTTTCAGGATTATATAGACGGGGATAAATAGAAAAAGGAAATCTAAATTGTTGAAAAAATAGACTATGTGAAAAATATTTGATGTGTGGAATGTAATGTGATGATATAGGTATGTTATCTGTATTGAATTTGATTAATGATATAGGCGTAGCTGCGACTGAGTTTACATGTATCTGTTGTGAAATTGATGCTGTGTTTATCTCTGTTGAGATAAACCATTTCTAAGAAATTACGTTTATGTTTGTTTTGTTCTGTGTGTGATATTTTGGATTTTTGAAGTCGAAATTGTGTTGGTGTTCAAGATGGTGGGTAGCGTGTGCGGTAGGGTTTTGCTTGGGATTTTTGCAATCGTAGATATGTTGCTTTACTCTCTTGTCCAGATATTTGGATGTAAGACCGATGTAAGTTGCCGGACAGTTTAAACAGTTGATCTTGTAGATTACGTCAGATTTATTTGTTATTGGTGCGGGATCTTTAATTTTGGAAAAAAGTGTTTTAATTATTTTATAATTTTTGAAAGCTATTTTGAAGTTATCGGACGAGAGAAATGTGATATTTAATTTACGTGATAGGCCTTGGATAAATGGTATGGAAATGTATGCTGGTTTGTTTGTATTCGATAGACTTAATGTTGTATTATTGGTAATAGTGGATGGTGTTAGTGTTGAGTTGTAGTTGTTGATTATTCTGTTAATTATGTGTTTAGGGTAGAGATTGTTATGGAGGATCTGTTTGTATATATTTATGTTTTTTTGGTGGAAGGATTCATGGCTTAAGGTAATCATTCTGTGAAGTAACCCTTTGGCCGTGTTTATTATTGTATGAAGGGGATGTTGAGATGTAAAGTTGAGGTAGCGATCTGTGTTTCTTGGTTTTCGATATCAATCTGTGATTATGTGCCATGGGGTTGTTTTATTACGAGTGTATCTAAAAATGGTATTGTTTTGTTGTTTTTGATTTCATGTGTAAATTGTAGGCGTGGATGAAAGCTATTAAATGTATCTAATGTAGTTTGAATTTGATCTGTGGGAACTGCTGTCAATATATCGTCTACGTATTTAGTGTGGAAGGGTAATGTGAAAGGAAGTTGTGGTATGACTGTATTTAATAGATCGAAAAGAACAAAACAATACCATTTTTAGATCTGAATAATTTTAGAACATATTTTTATGAGTTACACATAGACCGACGAAGAGCCCCTACAAAATGACAGGTAATCAACTTTGATACCATCTCTACTGTCTACTTCCAGACTTTGCTATTACAAAATTTGATAGTGGTAATATGTCTACCCAACTATTGACGAAAGACATGTCATTTTACTGTTCACCGAACGGAAAAAGAAGAAGTCTGTTTGAGTTTGTTCGGAAGATAAACGTGTATAACTCTCTGAATACTTGTAAAAATCTTATATTTCGACACACGTGCAACCCAAAATGCTGTATGCAGTATTGTTTTCTTTCGGCTGACTTTTCCATATTTAAAATTTTACGAATAAAAAAATGAAAGTAAAGTTGAATTTAATTTAATTGGATCCGCCTGGAATTCAAATAAATCTTACCTAATAGCCTAACCACTCACTTGGTCGGTTTATGAAAATTTTTATTTTTTATACCAAGGAAGAGTTTCTGTGGGCAAATTAGAGATTTATTTTTCAATAATATATGGTAATTGAGATTGTATTCTATTTTAGTGTAATTAATAAATAATAATGACAATAATTATGGTACAAATGCAAAATTTAGAATTCATAAGTAGTGAGATTTCATAAATTAGCTAAAGAATTGTCCGAATAATGAGAACCAAGTAGAGAAAACAAATTTAAAAAATAAATTGCAATTCATGATGAAAATGCAGTAAATGTGCCGAATAGATTTATTTGCCGAAGTTTTTAATTTTTGTAAAGTTAAGTTAATAATTTTATTAATTTATTTTTTCAATAATGGTACGACTGATCAATGGTCCTCAGAATGTCTGAAATGAAAAGAAACGATCGTGTTATACGGGAGTGAGGATCGGTCACACCCGTCTGAACCTGAGTTTCAGATGGAAACTCAGGTTAAACACAACAAAAACTGAGGCAATTATATTCACAAAACGACATCCTAGGGGATTTATAAGAATTGGTGACTCAAACGTTCCTTGCCACAATAGTGTTCAATACCTTGGTTTACACCTCGATAGGAAGCTTAACTTTGGTACCAACACTTTTAAAAAGGTTGATAAAGGGAAGTGTGCTTCTGTTCCCTTTAATGTGTAGAGAATCTGGGATGATCCCCCAAAATAAACTCATTATATATATAAAACCATAGTCGTACCAATATTTATTTAGAAATCGTGAGATGCGTTCTGGCGTGATGTAGGTTTCAGAAAAAACATTTTCTTTATCGTGCCAACGTTTCGATCTTTATTGAGATCATCTTCAGGGCTCAAAGTGTTTATCTTCTGTGTAATTGTGCCATTCTTGCGTGTCGTGTCGAGAGTCAGACTAATGCTGTTATACGCCTGTCAGGTATGGAGCTACACAAGTACCACCACTATAAAGTGCCTACAAACAATTCAAAATAAATTTTTTAGGTTAATTATATCCTCTAAAAGAAGTGTTCGTATAAATTATATGCACGAAATTTAAAACATCCCATACATTAAGGATGATATCAAAATGATCACTAGCTCATTTTATGAACGTAGCGGTCAGAGTACAAATATGACAGTAAAGAATGTAGTAAACTGTAACCTCAACAAAAATTGGAAACACAGGAGGATCAAACACGTTTTAGTATGACTGCTTTGTATATTTATTCACTGTGATATTATTTATTAAATTGTTGTTTTTTTTGCCTTATGATCTTGCATATTTAGCCATGGTACGAATTCTTGTGTGTTCAAATTGGGGGTTATCCGGAAAAAAGGGCCAGAGGCGACGGTGGGAATCGAACCCACGACCGCGGCGTGAGAGTCTCTCATGCTAACCACTCGGCTACCGCGGTCCCCGGGTTTATTAAATTGTTAATTTTACTGTTTATATATGTATTTATTTACCAAATTAGTAAATGTCAGACTATGTATTGTACAAGTCTATTCAATGATTTTAACTCTTAATAATTAGTAATTATTTATTAACTTGTTTATTTGTTAACTTATTTATGAAATTAGCTAATATTAAAGAAATGTGTTGTTTATCAAACTTATCTATTGTACATATGTAGTCAATGACGTATGATTTATAATTTCTAATATATGAAATTATTTGTAACTTCCCTATTTATTAATGTATTCTTTATGCAAGTGGTTTTTAGTATAATTTTCACCACTGTTCTTATTTCTCTAGGCCAAATCAACAAATATTGTAAATATACTTAAGCCCTCTGTCACAAGGATGTATAATGTCCTAGACATTTCCCCTTGTAGTCACGTTGTACAAAATGTATGTAAAAGTATCTCATAAATAAACTCGAAACGTCTGAACCTCAAAATTCGAGCAGGAAGTTGTTGAGAAAAGTTGCTCAGTGTGTCACTCGTGATTCGAAGAATGTCATACCTTGGTTTCTTACTGGTAACCAGTAGACATAACGCTGGGAAGAACCATCTTTACCAAACCAAGTGCCAATTCGGGCGGGCGAGACAGTTGTTTGGTCCCTTGTTCTGTTTTTTACCAATTTCTACTAGATTTCTACCTAGAAGCCAATGAAGGATTGACTATTTGCTCTGAGAAATATTGAAAGAGGCTTAGTGGTTCCTTACGGTACATGTGCGTATCACCATAAGGGGGCTAGCAGGGAGGGGTAGTCTTTTTTTTGTATCAATAAGTTTAGAACGCTTGCTTGTGAAGTAGTTTTTTTAGTAGACTGAAGCTTATATTTAATTTGTTACGTTAGAGTCTTGTGTTATTGAGATTCCCAGCATGTCGATTATAGAAGGTGAATATTGCTATTCTATCGTCAAACTGAAAGTGTTATGATGTGTTTGAATCAACAGTGTAAATTGTGTAAACAAAGTGTAGTGGGAACGTGAGAATTAAAGTCAATAGACGAGAAAGACGTGTTTGGACATTTTACAAGTGACAGTCTATAAGAAATCACTTCAATATAAGGCAGGATAATAGGAGGTCCTTGAAGTTTTACGGAAGACCCGGTTTATCCGGTTAAATGTCTCAACGCGATAAGCAACAGTAGTTTTTTTATAATCTTACCGATTAAATGCAAAAAAAAACTGGTAGATCTATAATAGCAACGAAGATGAGTTAGTTTATTTGGTTTAATAATAATCCTTACAAAAGAGAATTTCCATACGGTTGGGCTGTATAGCACACCATTGAAGAGATAGACAACGAAAATTATTAATTTTTTACAGAGTTGGACAGGATGGTACAAGTAATCAGGTTGGAGCCAGGACTGATATCAAACTTTATAGTGACCGGCGTAACATTTTTAGAAAGAAAGTAAATGTTTGGAAACTAGTGAAGTTCTTTAATAATATTGGTCGTGTATGCCAGAGTGAATTAAATTTTTTTATAGAAACTGCTTCTCAAATTGATAATGCTTGTAGTTGGGCTTTGTCATCGTCGGATTTTGCCCATGATCGGTCTGTTTATTACAGCAGGTTTTTACATTTGAAAATTTTCCTTGGACAGTTAATCCAGTTAGTCGGTTGAATGTTCCTTGAATGTAGAGAAGTGAGTTAAGAAGATATGAAGCATCCCCCGATTATTCTGGTTTAGACAGATAATCAGAAATTAATTAGGTAAATAATTGTAATATCTAAATTATTTTCTTTGCGTGTAGGCTTAAAACGAATCATGATCATATGCAGCAGTAACCTGGATTTCAACTGGAAACAGTAGATTACTAATAGATAGTTCATTTACACATGAGTTTAGATTCATAATGTGTTTATTTATTTGTAAATACTTAACTTGCATCTTCAAAGTATGGCTATTTTGTAAAATACGAATTATACCCCAATGGAACCAAAGAACAATTAAATTAATTTTGTATGTGTCCGTACTGTGCTTCACGAGAATCAATGAAGTATTCTCATCGCAAAAAAATTTTATTCTTGAATAAAAGATGATACATAACCAAAACAACTGAATAGCAAGGCTAGATTTTCTACTGCAATATTTCATCAATATTTTTTTAATGATTTTTTTTTATGTAAAAGAAACCAAATATTCCGTAGTAGCTGAATTTATACAGAATTAGACGTACGGGAAATTTTATTCTTGATTAAAAGACATAAAGAAAAAATATATTAATTTTATAATTCGAGATTTTTACTGCATTATTTTAATTATTAATTCCTTAGGTTGAATTGTTTGGGGGAAAGGAAACCATGTATTCCTTGGTACCTTTATTTATTTAGAATTTGAATTTCGGAAAATTTTATCCTTGATTAAAAGACGATACATAACAAAAAAACTTATTTCATTTGGATGGTAACTTTTTGGCGTTGATTTCTAATACGTAGGTGTTAATTCCTTAACTTCTCTAAGAATCGACACCGGAGGGTTAATAAAATAATAAAACTTCACCCTTTTTGCCAAATCGAGTTAAACAAGGTAACTTTTCTATCCTATATATTTGTTGGTAAACAGTGGGAAAGGGGAGAAAAGTGTGTATTATTGGAAACACGTGACCTGCGAGGCAAGAGTTGGGACTGGGCGATCACTCTTATTGATTGTCGGCGGAGGAAACTTTTCAATTACTCCCCTCGACTTCTTCAGGTGAATTATTTAGACTGAGCGCGCTCGCGGTTCTATAGGGGCAATCAGTACGACCGTGTCGAGAATTCAAAAATATGTACGTAACATGTGGTGAAAAGCTTTGGAAGAAGAGGAAACACAATTTGTTTTATAAAAGAACCAAGCAAACAGTAGCTATCAGGCGGCCCTGTGATTTGTATTCAGAAAAAACGATTTCAGAAAAGGAATCCGATTTTAATAATATTTTCTTTTCTTATTACAAGTCCATAAGGAAGGGGAGAGCAAAGAAGAAACTTCTACCAACACGGATTAAAGAAAAAATATTTTATATTTAATAGCAGATATTCATGTTTGGACAAAACCTTTTTTAAAGAGAATTTTTTTCAACGATCTCATCATGGAAATTTGTCAATTGTACAAATAAAATTATATAAAGCGTATATTATATCGTATTTCCTAGGTGTAAATAGTTATACAATTGACAAATTCTTTTGCCAAAGTTTTTCAATTTATGTTTATTTATGTTTTTTTCGTACAATCTAATTTTAAGTTATTGTATAAAAAAAATCACGATAAAATATAAAATGTTACATGTTCACTTATAATAGTGTATCGTAGAGGCGTCGGTGGCCTCAACGGTTTAGGCGTTGGCACGGCGCTCATCACTGAAAGGTCCCGGGTTTGAATCTAGTTTTTCAAATTCTTGACAGAAATTTTCAAAAACACCGTCACCCCCGAGGGTTGCTATAACCTCTGTTGTTGGGAACCCTCGTAAAAAAATAATACTAAAATATAAAAAAATTGTGCATAGTAATCATGGCTGTATAAGGCAAGTAACAATAACAAATGTTGTTACTTAGATAGAAAATATATTCTTAACTGTCATAAAACGCACATGTACACGTAATATATGTCGGCAGAAAACTATGTTTTAAGAAGAAAATCTTTTCAGGATAAATAACTTGTATTGAAATATTTGTAAATCAGAAGATGAAAATTAATTGCATTATTTTATATTGTAATGGTAACCTTGTTTCATATTAAACTTTCCGTAAATCCACACAAGGTTCAGTAATTGTTTGGTTATTTAAAAACGTCGTGAGAATACTATTGTTTTTAGCTAATTAGCTAAGTAATTAGTTATAATTATGTGTTCAAAGATTGCTATCTTAACTGTATTGAACAAATAGGGTGAGAATGTGTCGAAGCAACCAATTTCTTCTCTTTCCTGGGTGCTCGAGAATCTCAAAAGTACAGCTCAAGAAATGCAAATAGTGAAGCCAGAGATGTTACGGAAAAGAAAGCCCCACATAGGGCCCTGAAGGGAGGTTTGCAAATTGCCGGTGCTACAAAAAGGGTTGTAGATAGTGATTGACACGAGTACGGATTAAGTCAGCCAGTTGTTGGGTTGAGTTGAGAGACAGTGGTCAGTTGAACACAAAGACGAATGGGAAGACCTTTGTTACATTTTTATAGGGTGAGCGAGCTTTGGAGGGGGAGTGTCTGGCTTAGGCTTATATACCGTTTTTGTGGATTTTAAGCAGTTAATAAACTTTTTTTATGTAAGACCTAAAATACTTTTTCAAAGCCTCAAATATCGGAAGAAACTCCTAACCTGGCAAGTGAACAAGGATGACAAATGATTCTCCGAGATATCCTTCTCCCTCCCTCACTCTCTCTCTCTCTCTCTCTCTCTCTCTCTCTCTCTCTCTCTCTCTCTCTCTCTCTCTCTCTCCATCTCTCTCTCTCTGCCAGCACACACTCTAAAAGTACGACATACGCATACATCAGAATCCCAAATTTTTAACAATATGCTTTTATATCTTTATATTTTTGTATATATGAACATAAGTTCACAAACATTTATAATCGTAAACAAAACAAAAAAGACATAAAGTAAGCAATCATAAATGATTTAATTAGTAATCAGCATTTCGTAGTATGTTTACACATAAAAAAATGACCAGGAATGACTGAGTTTACACCAGTTGTAAATTTCAGTTTTTGCAATACGTTTTGTACGTTTAATCCGCTAGTTGCGATATTCCCTTTTAGTGGAAAACACTTTCTCACTCTTCCCGTTCTACTCTCTTACGAAACACCTCTTTCACTTTACATTTCCTCTTTTCATTCTGAGCTTTATTATTTGTCTTATTAAGTTGTGCAAGCGCCTGCCCTTGTTCTA
The DNA here is from genome assembly GCF_000648675.2 of Cimex lectularius. Taxonomy (NCBI): domain Eukaryota; kingdom Metazoa; phylum Arthropoda; class Insecta; order Hemiptera; family Cimicidae; genus Cimex; species Cimex lectularius. Next base: position 609,199 of record NW_019392767.1, on the reverse strand, counting down.
TTTACCCGAAAATTATCAATTCCGAGAACATTCCCTCAAACCCTGGGGACTTCGTCGGGCCGAAGTTGCGACCTCTTCTAGATTCAGCATGCTGCTGAAAAGATGAGTCTTCTTGGATTATTCTCGAGCTGAATTTTAATTATTTCATGTTTCTTATTTATATAAACTTAGCCCGTTTTGATTTCTAATCATTTAAATTCCTTCCTTAATTTTATTTGTCTACAAAGATCATTCGAATCGTTACTAAAGGATTAAACAAAGGGTAACTACGTATAAAGCAAGAAAACACTGTTTCTTCGCCAGGACTTTATAACTTTAATTTGTAGAGGAGAGAGAGAGAGAGAGATAGAGAAAGATAGAGAGAGAGTGAGAGAGATAGGTGGATAGATAGATAGATAGATAAAAATATAGAGAGAGCTAGACAGAGAGAAAATCAATGGTTCTGAGGGAGGTTCACCTAAGAATAACAATAAGGTCACAGAAATATGATACAATATACAAATCTGGCTCTAGAATTTATAAACGTTTATTGAAAACATATAGTAAAAAAATTGAAATAAATCACATAATGCAAATAATAAAAAAAAGAATAATAAAAAAAAGAATAATAAAAGAAAATAATAATAAAATAAACTCCTTCTTGTGTAGGAGATAATCATAAAATGGGGGAATCAGAGTTTAGGGATTAAGTATATTAATCTATCAATAAAAGGAAAAAAAGCTTTCTTATGTTGCAAAAATACCTAATATTATTGTTGGAATATGTTGTCTCTGTTTGAAGGGTGATGAGGTGGTGGTACAGGAGGGATTTAAAAGAGGAAGGGAGGAGGCTTTACGGACAGGCAAAGAAAGAGAATTTCGGAGATTTGAGGCTCGAGCTAGGAATGGGCTCAAATGTGGAGGTTTTATGACGAGGAAAATATAAGTCATTGAGAAACGAGCGAGTATAAGAGAGTGGAGAAGATTTGAATGGAAGTAAATGAAAAATATAGCGAGGTCGACGAGAGTTTATGGATTGTTAAAGGAAGGAGCCTAGGAAATACTTCCTATGAAAAGAGGGATAAAGCTCATGATAAGACTGAATACAGTTGTGAGACTCTGGACAGTCAGGGCTATAATTTCACAAATTTGTGATTTAAAAATATAATAAATTGTCAATAGAAGTCATTTTGTCACATTTTTAAATTATTTATTCAACTATCACATAAAATGAGTGATGATTATACACCTCAAACGTTGAACGAATCCGTGAGGGTTTTTCTTCAAATGACCCGGTCGTTTTTAATATACAGTTAATTATAAATAACATACGCATTGTTTAAATCAAGTGTACTAGGTAAAACAAGGCAAGACAAAAATGAATTTATTTGCTGTACACTGATTGCGTTATTCTGAGAAAAAAATAATGTAAAATAAACAACATTCTCTCAGTATGTGCTTAATACATATAATCAATAAAGACGCAAAAAAACCTGGCATTGACTTTCGAATTTTTATAAAAATAATTTGGACAAAAGGATTGTAAAATGGAAACTCTTCGCCCACGTCATAAAAAATGGGCCTGTTTAATTAAGTTCTCATATATGGTTATTTGATATTTTCAAATCGAGACTAACTGTATGATTTCGGAAATATCCTAAATGCTTAACAGACTCGAAAAGCGAAAAAGCAATCACAAGAATTCGTACAAGGACTTATGTCATATACAGCTGTAGAATCAGTGAGGAAACCGTGCCAATTATATCCTTTGCAGCCCAAAAGATGAGCAATCTTGAGAAACTACAGACCTGTCCTTAAAGGTGAAGCTATTATACATACTTGTGACTTATTCATGACGACTTGTGCCTTGGAAAATCTACAAAGAGAGAGCCCTGACGACAAGCCCACACAAAATCTGACAGTCGGCGAAATAAAAAGCTAGCTAAAAGAATTAGCACGTCATTTGGGGTAATTAACCCGCCGATTGCCGGCCAGAGAATTATCCACAAGATCAAGTAAAATCCCAAAACCTATTGTTGCCGGATCCTCTTCCTACACTTAGCAAACCCACCTGGTTTCCGGGTGTCTGGGACACATTGGAAATTCTTCCTAAGGCTGTTTCCTTTTCCAAAAATCGGGCGCCACATTGTTTTTTGTTCTTCAGAAAACAGTGGACCATCGGCGTAACAAAAAAACAACACAACAATAAAAATGAAATAATAATGTTCTTTGTATTGCAAAAAAAAATGGGAAAACAAAAAGGAAACAAAATAAGTGTTCTTCTCTAATAATAAGTCAGAAAACAAATCGCTCAAAATAAAATAAAAGTCCGAGCCTCGTCTCCCGGTTCTTTTCCTTTACGTTCCATGGTGTTTCTCCCTTTGCCACGCCAACTCTCTTCACCACGACGATAAGAAAAGAAAGTCCCTAAATAATAAAAAGTAATAAAATAAAATACAATTCACTAATTTCGTGGTCCGCTTGACCAATTAAATCATTACAATTAATTAAGGTTTTTAGTTGAGATGAAAAAAAGTTAACGCACGAGAGGGATTCGAACCCACGACCTTTGGCTAGATACGCCGCTGCTCTACCACCTGAGCTATCGTGACCTCAATCCACTCGGACATCAACTCCCCTTTTTCATCTCAACTAAAAACCTTAATTAATTGTAATGATTTAATTGGTCAAGCGGACAACGAAATTAGTGAATTTAATGAATTAAAATGAAGTACACTTCACTAAAGCTCTTCGTCGCCATTTCAATTGTCGTCGAGAATCCAAACCGATTACACGACATTTGAAAAATGGCAAAAAGGATGGAAAATTCAAAAGGTGGGGTTGAGAGGGGGAGTTGATGTGCGAGTGGATCGAGGTCACGATAGCTCAGGTGGTAGAGCAGCGGCGTATCTAGCCGAAGGTCGTGGGTTCGAATCCCTCTCGTGCCATTAACTTTTTTTCATCTCAACTAAACACCTTAATTAATTGTAATAAAATACAATGAAATCCTTTTCCACTTTTTCTCTGACTCAAAGAGGAAATCAAGCCCGAACCCCGCCTGAGACTTCTTCGGCTCCCAAAAATTACCCGCACATCTTCGGCCTCTTTCCAGCCACGCTCAATCGCGCCGAAGGAACCCTCGTAGCTTGGTGAATCTGGTCAAACCTAGACCAGTATCAAACCTAGACCTTCACAGATTGGACGCAAACGCAAAATTGAGGTTCACTAGAGGTGCCAGGCATTGTTACTACCCAAGTGCAAAACTCGTAGTAGAAGAACAATTGCTCAAACAGGCAAAAACATCGTTATCATTAGACAGGGTAAACTTTTCGGTAGGATTCAATACTGGTCACTGACTGAGGAAACAGCTATAGCGCAAGTGATCCTGCCCAATGATGACCCTATTTTTTGGTTAAGTAATGATAAGGAGGAAGAACTGCCACACATATAATTTTTAAATGAGAAGCAACTTCTCAATTGGGAAATAATGTAGCATATAACTATGACCCGAGAAAAAAAGAGTTGTAACTACGAAATTCAATGACATTCTATTTTCTAAAATAAGGATATATTTCAATTAATTAAGGTTTTTAGTTGTAATAAAAATGTCAGTGTTACCAGCGGGATTCGAACCCATGACCTTCGACTAGATACGCCGCTATTCTACCACTGAGTTATCCTGACTTCTATCCACTCGGACACTTCCCTTCTCAACCCCACGCTTTGAATTTTCCCTCCTTTTTGCCATTTTTCGAATTCCGCTCGTGACACTGACTTTTTTATCTCAACTTCTCAACTGAAAACCTCAAATAATAGTAAGATATTAATTGGTCAAGGGGACCACGAAAACTTGTGAATTTAATAAGATAAAATGAAGTATATCTTCACTAAAGCTCTCCGTGGCCATTTCATTGTCGCTGAGAATCTAATAGATTAAACGACATTTTAAAACTGGCAAAAGGAGGGAAAACTCATAAGGTGGGGTTGTGATGGGGAGTTGATGTCCGAGTGGATCGAGGTCACGATAGCTCAAGTGGTAGAGCAGCGGCGTTTCTAGCCGAAGGTCGTGGGTTCGAATCCCTCTCGTGCCATTAACTTTTTTTCATCTCAACTAAAAACCTTAATTAATTTAAATATATTAATTGGTCAAGAGGACCACGAAAACTAGTGAATTTAATAAGGATATAGACCTAAGGAACTACAAAAAGTACAATACACTAAAATGCCACAGCGCTTAGGGGATGCCAAATTCCAGCTTCCTAATACGTTTTGCGTTACAGATATACTTAATTAGAGATTAGATTAATTATATATTAAACAGTTTTTTGTGTTTGAAATATTTTTTAATAATAGTTTAATATAATTTTTCTAACTGTTATTAATGCGTTTAGTTTTTGTAGTAGATGAAGTACATTAACAGACAAATCTCGTAACAATATTTTGAGACATTTTCGTGTTTTTCCTCAAAGCCTTTTCAAAGAGGACCATTTACCTTCACAAGAAAAACATACGAACGGCTACTCTTTGTTACAATTCTATTTCCTCGGTCGTGTCCGATTTCGAGTACTTAATAAAAGCCTTTTTGGAGGACACAGGGTTCAGTCTAGTGCGTAAGATAAGGTCTTCATTCGTGGGCGACTCAATTTCCGAGAAAGGTGGACATTGTCTACGCTCGGATGAACTATTTTGTTGTAAACAGGCCCAGGGGTGGAATAGGGGGGCGGCTACACCTACTAACCACCCCAGCCGCCTGCAAAACAAAGGGGGTAGCCCTCGCAAAACATAATAGTTCCATTGTGAGTTGAGTCATACTCTTATTAAGGATTATGTAATTGTATTGTACTGGAAGGTAAAGGGACTCTTTGTCGTTTAGCCCGTGACGCAGGTATTGTCGCCGGTTTCCGAGACTGCGTTACAATGGAAGCTAAGTCACCGTTCTTAATTGCATTGTTTAGTATGCTCGAGCGCGCGAGAGGGCTGCCCCATCTCTAGTCACACCCCAGGTGCTCCCGGTCGCACACACGGGAAAATTCTGGGAGAAGATTATGTCAATCACCACTTATCAATTCAATTGTCAACCTTTTGTCGCATATTTCAGTGAAAGAAGGGAACAAAATTATATAAAACATAAATGAGTGTCAGTTTTAAATAAATCAATCAAAATAATCATGGTCAACGAATTCATTTAATAAATCTTACATATAAAACACAAAACAACAAATTTTCTTCTGCGGACTTTAAATTATAAATGCGTTATTTTTAGAACACTAAAATAATATGGATTTTCGAAGAGAAAGCTAGGAAAGTAGAAGACGTTCTATTTCTAAAGCCATGCATCACATATAATGACAACGGAAATAGACCCGACAAGATAGATCCAATCCTTTCCTCTTCATTAGTGGATCCTAAAAAATTAGATTCGTTTAACCCTTAATCAATCAATCCAAACTGCTCAATTCATAATCCACAGAAAAATAATTGATGCTCCATTTGATGTGTCCAACGAAACGACTCATATAGATCTAAATATTACTTTTTATCAAAGATTTAGTCCGCTCCCGTTACCGCAATTTTCATAAAACCCTCTCATCGTCATATTCAGACACTCATACAGCCGGATTTTGTCAAACCCTCCTCGCTGATTAAATAGTCCATGGTCGTGGCATCATCTCCCCAGTGGCTGACAGTGATAGCCTAATAGTGATATTAGTCTTAATTAAGCAACATTGTAGTATCTTTGGAGTTTATCCAATCTTGTTTACCTGTTACTTGGATGTACACATCTTGTATGAAATGAAGAAAAAAAGATTTTAACCGTTTCCATCGCAGTAAGCAATTTAATTTATAATGGATTAACCACTAATGAATTGACGAAACAGGAAGATAGTATGATTTTTTACCTTAGAAGCATTTCATGGACAAGTGACTCTGTATGTCTGAGGGTGTAAAAACACATATATATTTTCCTTGGAGGAGAATGGAAAACAATAGTTAATCACGTAATAATTTTTAATTTTATATTAGCGTATTATCAACGGTTTATTTCTGTTGGTCTTCGTGCCATCATGAATATTGATCTGACTAAGTCTGATTCCATCAATTCTCGCTAGTTTACATAAGAATCAAATAAGTTTCGACTCCACGCCATATTCAACGAAACTTCTCATTGATGAGGGGTAAAACTGAAATGGGTTTGTGTGAAATGTAAACCAGCGATAATAAATGGACCCGGTAAAATAGATCAGTGACATCCATTGCATCTACTATTTTTTTGCATATTATTTATATAATGTTAATATGTAATAATTTTCATAAAACATGAAATACTATTATTAAAAGTGTTAGTTAGTTTCATTACTTGCAACAAGGTTATTTATGTTAATACTAACTGTTAGTAGTTTTATTTATTTTTATTTATCCTTATATAATGAATATAGGGATATAAAATAAGAGCAATCAAACTGAAAAATTCAACTTTTTTTGTTTATTATTTATATAATGTTATTATATAATAATTTTCATAAGAAAAGAAATACTGTTATTAAAAGTGTGTAGAGATTAGTGACCGTTAATCGATAGTTATTCAGATATCGTGAGATGAGGTCGGGTGTGATGTAGGTTTCAGAAAAACATTTTCTTTATCGTGCCAACGTTTCGAACTTTTATGGAGATCATCTTCAGGGCCTGGGATTTACAAACATTGTTTAAATTTAACAAATACATGTTGGATGTGGAAAAAAAAGTAAATTTATACCATGCAAAAAATATTTTTTATATTCAATCAAAGTATTTCTACTTTATCCAACGTATATAAACATAAAACAATAAAAGAAACAACAACAAAAGAATAACCATACATGAAGGAATTGAGAATGGCCCAGGTGAACATCCACCACGCTAAAGCTGCCTCGGCAGTAATAGCAAGGATGTTCACTGCACAACATCTATGGGCAATTCTCATCCAGGAACCCTGGCAGTGAAAAGGACAAATTAGAGGTTTGTCCTGCAAAGACGGTAAGACTGTATGGGATTCCAGACAGGAAAATCCCCGTGCATGTATATTGATTAGGAAAAACACTAATTATCTCTGTCTTTCAGAATTCATGACCAGAGACTTAGTTCCCATCAAGGTAGAAATACCAATCAATGGGAAGAGACAAGAAGCAGTAGTAGCATCGGCATACTTCCCAGGAGAAGAGGAACACCCTCCCCCTGATGAGTTACGAAGGCTAGCCAACTACTGCAGCGAGAAGAATCTCCCCTTGCTGGTGGGATCCGATGCCAACGCACATCATCAAATTTGGGGAAGCACAAACAACAACAAAAGAGGTGAGTCATTCATAGAATTTTTGGTGAAGGAAAAATTAGATATACTTAACATAGGATCTACCCCTACCTTTGTCACCAAAGTGAGACAAGAAGTATTGGACATTACCACTTGTAGCCAAACCCTATATAAAGTGATAAAAAACTGGAGGGTTTCAGGTGAAGAGTCGACACTATATACAATAAGCCATCGTGTTTCCAAACAAAACCTAAATGACGAGGGCTGGAACATGAAAATTAAAAAGTTGAAAAATGGTAAATTGATTAAAAATGAATGATGAATGGTATTCATGGATTGATCATATATAATTTTATTCGTGGTCCAATTAATTATATCGATCAATGTGCGCTCATATTTCGACTTGGCTTTTCAGATTCCGTACGATGGCATTTTCACCTTTTCACGCTTTTCAAAATTTTTTTGTTCATACTTGATTGGATTGCTCTTGGGCTTATTGAAATTTACTAATAAATTCACTTTTCCACATCTTAAATGTATTTGTTAAATTTAAACAATGTTTGTAAATTCCAGGCCCTGAAGATGTTCTAAATAATGATCGAGACGTTGGCACGATAAAGAAAATATTTTTCTGAAACCTACATCACACCAGACCGCATCTCACGATTTCTAAATAATTATTAAAAGAATTATGTTCATTACTTGCAACGGGTTATTTATGTTAATATTAAATGTTAGTAGTGTCTTATGCACCAGTACACATATGCCAGCATATTGAGATTACATCTTGTATTATTTCAAACATTTTTCTATCCTTGTATAATGAATAAAGGTATAAAAATATAAGAACCATCGAACTGAAAAATCAATTATTTAATTTAAAATTTACTTCATATGTAGATGTTTAACAAAGTTTCACATAATTTGTTAGATCCAAGCTTAAACCATTCACGTGTGTATTTATGCTCTTGACATGCCTGCACTCCTCGGTTTCGTACCAAGTTGTGTTTCCTCTTTAAAAAGGAATAACAAATAGAGGTAGAAACGATAATATAAGTTGAAAGGAATTCGCCCACCGGAAAAAGCTGTACAAGCCGAATACGCCGGCCCCGGAGAAGGAAAACATAAATCAAAAAGCATAGTCATATCTCTCGTCTCATAATCCTGGCGAGCTCTGATGGAGTCTAATCCCTGGGAACCCGCGGGGTAAAAGTTTAAGCTCCACTAATGTCTGGCACATGTTGCTTTGAACATCTGTAACGTTCCATCTTTTATAGCGAAACTGGATTAGAACGTCAAGGGTCTTAAGAATGTCTTAGGTTACATCCGAGGAGTGCCTTTTCATCTGTTTACAAGCATCTCATTCTATTATTAGTAATACGAACTATGATATATTAACTCGGATGGATTCAATATATCCACCTAGATTAATACATAAAATTTTTTTTCTGTAAAAAAATACATTTCCGAAGAGTAGTGATGATTTATAATTTTCTTGTGGAAAAATGTTTAGAAAGATGAAATGTTAGAAATTAGAAACAGCTTTTGGCAATATCGAATGCTTCAAGGGTGGTCAGGGATGATCAGAGATGGTGAAAAACTAGAATTTATTGACGAAAAAAGGAAAATTGCCTCTCTCTCTTTCTCTCTCTCTCTCTCTCTCACACACACACACACACACACACACACACACACACAAATCCCTCCTTCTCTCTTATTTGTTGAAGTTCAGTGGTGAGCAAGAATGTGATTTCAACGTAAATGTGCACTGTTTACTCTTTCTCATTCAGTCTTGTTTTCGAATTTTGACACCAGTCTTTGATAAACTCAATGTGTCATTGTAAGTTGTTGTTTAGATAGGAATCGAGTTAGAAGATAATATTGCGTTAAGTTGGTGTTGGAGGGTGAGGGCAAGTATGTACGGTACCATGGATAGGACAAATATTGCTCCTTTGTAAGGAGACCAGCGTAATCCGCCTGATATCGTGCCAACTTACTAAAATTTTAGTAACTCCAGAAAATGTTACTTGAAAAATTACCTTTCGTACAGTACTTAGGTTTACAATAAAATAGGCAACGTAAAAATGAAAGCTCTGTCGTTGCCAGTTCACGATATATTTGCAGTTTAAATTAAAAAAAAAAAGAGATGATTTTTAACCTTTTGAAGTTACTAATTATAGTTTTATAGTCATGAAAAATACGCGCGAAAGGAGAGAAAAAGAAGGAAAACACGCAGAGGCCGGCGATGACAGCTGTTTTTCCACCACCCATACACTTCCCACTTTATTATTTTTGTCATGACTCATGATGAAAGGGAGATCTTCCTCGAAAAGTTGGGAAAAGGGACTGAGTATTTTTATGTTTAATTGCCATGTGTCTGTGATTATAAAATTATAACGTTGAATGCTGAGCGGTAACTAAACCTCAGATAACTTATAGTTACAAAAAGGTACTTTACATATCAGGTCAGCTTTCTCACTGTTATTCTTTTGTTTTCAAGAATGCAGACAGGCTTCGAGGAGATGTTGAATGGGCTATGATAAGATCATCGAAAAGGCGTTTCTAGACAATTAAAAAGCCAAAATTAAACGGTTCCAGATGTACCGAGCTTGGAAAGCAATTTCCTGCTTGATTGAATAATGTCGAGATGACTATCGCGTAGAGGACGGTATTTTAATCAGCCCGAGAGAAAATCAAATGTGCTTTACCCGTTTAAAAAGAGGCTCTTTTCAAATTAGGTACACGCCAACGCGTCGGGCAGGGCGTTCAAGCCTTTAGAGAAGATCCTTTTATCACGATTCCATGTGCCGGGAAAGACGGATCTCACCATTCGTCCTGGCAGGGGGAATTAACGTTTTCCTAAACAAGGAGAGGCCACTTTAAAATAATTAGGGGGCTAAGTGGTTGTAAACAAGGAGGGACCTGAGAAATGCCTTTAAGAAGCGAAGTATGCACTTCCAGGAAGTGGAACGTGCGAGATCAAAATGGCTCATCTTCCTCTCCGCTTGCCCTGGAATTGGCTTCAGAGACCCCTCGAATTACTCGTGTCGCCAACCAACAGGTAAATCAGAACAAATCTAATCTTTTAAACGCGAATCTTGTGCAACAACTAAATTTCAGATGTTTTCTTTAATTTCAAGATATAATTCAAAATTATTATTGTACTCACTCGGGTAGCCGGCGAGGAGGGATGCGATGCCGGCTGCGTAGACGGCCGTTTGCCGGGCTGACGCCTCTTCCTCGGACGTCGAGTATTCTCGCCACTCGGAGCTTCGCTGGCGGCGGAGCCTGCCCAACTGTGTCCTCGAACTCCGCCTTCCGTCCATTTTAAAGCTCCATCCTTATTCGATTTTTCCCCATTATTGCCTGGAAAATACAAGTAAATAATGGAAGATTATTGGTAAATAATTTATTGTATTTCAAAAACAGTCATCAGTATGTTGAACGTGCATTTTGGTCGTTTATGAAAACTGGAATTGACCGAAACCATATACATTCTCAGGCAAAATCTATCAAATACACAGTTAAACAAATTTCACAGTGATATTTGCCTCCTCATATTCCAAAAATGAAAACTGACTTGACGGAAATTACCTACACAGCACTGAAGTTGGCGAGGAGCCAAAAACGACTGGCAGAACAAATCAACGGAATGAAATAACACGGTCTTAGACATTTGGAAAATAAGACGTTTCTGTTCAGTCCTATGTTTTTCAAATCCGTATTCAGCCTGCACACACACACACACACACACACACACATACACACACACACACACACACACACACACACACAGATGTAGAGATAAATAGATAGATAGATAGATGAATAGATAGATAGATAAATAGATAAANGAGAGAGAGAGAGAGTGAGAGTGTGAGAGAGAGGTAGATAGATAGAGAGATAAATTGATAGATAGAGAAAGAGAGGGTTAGACAGATAAAGATACATAAATAGATATGTGGTTAGATATAAATAAATAAATAGATTGATGGATAAATAGAGAGAGAGAGAAAGAGAGAGAGAGAGAGAGGGAGAGAGAGAGAGAGAGAGAGAGAGAGAGACAGAGACAGAGAGACAGTGACAGAGACAAAAAGATTAATGGAAATAGACAAACAGACAGACGGGGAGAATTTCTGGCGTCCATCTGAAATTTCATTCTAGGAACTGAAACCACTACATGTTTACACAATGAAATCGGAACTGCTGAAAAATGACAAAGGGAAAGGTTGAGGTCAAGACTCAAAGGGTTAACCCCCCCATTGGAGGAGAGCCTATTTAGGCAAAACCAGTAGGAATCTTTTAATAAGTAGCGATGATGAAAAACAAATAAAGAAAAAACAATAAATGGGATCTTTAATGGAAATATTGGCCGTATGAAATATTGAGGGTTATAACACCCCTTTTGTGACAATTATGTGCAAGATGATAAAGGTAAGTATAACTTTTCCTCCTGAAAATTTGACTTGATAAGTAGCCTGGGACTCAGTTGAAACAAATGCTGATGACGTGAATACAAAGGTATAAATCAAGGAGCTCTCCGGACGCGGGGACAATAATTAAAGGTTATGAAACCCCGTCTCTAAATCAGAGAGTTTCATTAAAACTAGCTACCGTTTTATTGTTGAAGGGAACCGGCGAGGAAACCGTGGGTTAGGTAATTGTTATTTTACTACATTGCGCTTTGGCTCGTTTATTAAACCCCATTAAAACATTATTTTCCGAGACTTCAACAGATATTATCTTAGGAAGGAATTGCTAATTGGATCTTGAACGAAAGACGGTATAACTATGCAAAAAGAAGAAATGTTTTCTTCGCTCATTCTTCAACCAACGTGGCTTTTACTATAAAATAGTGTTACAACACAACAATCAATTATGAAAATAATTTCTATTGTTTGTGAAAAACTAAACAGTCATAAAGTTATGAAATACCATACTGGAAAAAAGATTATTAATATGACTATTGTAGACATACCAAATTCAATGTACACAATATACAATTATTCCATGAAGCATTAAAAAAGACATGCATCGTAGAAATCATAAAAGGAAAAAAAACTGCTCTACCATAAAACTTGAGCAGTTTATTCAAATTTCCACCCCAGACTATACACCCCCATCTCAGAATGCCCGACATCATCCTGGCGAAGTATTATGTTTGCTCTTGTTCCACGACCCTCAGCTTTGTTGGCATTGCGGACTAAGAGGATTCCAGAGTTAAAATTAACCGTTCCCGGATTATAAAGGCGGTGGGGAGTAGACCCTCTTCTTGCTGGACTTTGGCCTACAACTTCTTAATTATTAATTACTCCCTTCTCGTATTAATATTTCATTATTCCCGCTGCAGGGATCCTCCGCTCTCGCCGGCCATAAATCTGTCCTCTTTTAATTAAATCGTGACTTCTTATTCGCAATATTTTCCTCCGGCCTAGTGAAAGAAAAATTATTAAAGAAAGTAGAGAAAAGCTTTTTTTTCACCATCGTCGTTCCTGCCGCTATACTCCCTCATTTGTATTTCTGTTGATATTAGGGCTTGTGGCTTATTGTTGTTGCTAAACTTTGCCGCTTTCCCTTCTCCTCATCGAGGGTTGTAATTTGAAAAGGTATTAAAACTAGAATCGATGAAAAAAAAGGACTAATTTTGATCAGATACCATCCAGACCGATTAAATTTAATTTGTCATAATTTTAACCATTAAAAATAAAAATTTGTAACTTTCTTTGGCCAAAAACGTTTTAGTTAATATAATCTTATGGTAAAAGATAAAAACAAATTTGAAATTTTTTTCAGTTAAATAGCACGCCCCAGGCAAAGGGAAAAAATATATGCACGTCACAAACAAAAGTGCGGCGTTTTTGCGTTGTCATGATGGAAAAACATACCACTTAGTGTAGTTGACAGAGTTTTTCTATGTTGTTCATAGTAGAATTTTCTTCCGCCAACTTATTTTCTTTTAAAAAATTGCACGTCGTTCACTTTAGAGGAAATTAATCGCTAGTATACAAAGGATGAATTCTTTTTTGTAAACCGTTTATTACAATAAATTGTACATAAGTATTATTGTAATTAATGCATGTTATAAATAATCTCATTATTTATCGTTTTTATGCTTACTAAATTTTAAGTATGCAAATCAATAACGTCTCATCACTCAAAGTAATGTGATATAGTGATAACATTTTTTTTCTAAAATTATTTTTAAATAAATCAAAGAATGCAAATACTTATTTAAATTGTTTCATTTTGATTAACGCTGACAGAACGAGAATGTTTAAACGATTATCAGGACTAAAATTATTTCGCCATGATCTAGACGAGGCAATCTGAAGAATTCCTTGACCGCCTCCCCTCGCTCTCCTTTCTCATTATAAGACTAATTAGACGGAGAGGGATAAATAAAATCGAGCAAGTAATTATCCGGAGGGCGGCCAAAGAACCGCCTCCGAAGGCGGCGAGGAAGGAGCCTCTCAAAACTTTTTAATCAAAAAAGATAGCCCACTTCGCGAGACAAGGGGGGCCCCTTCTGTAATCCTCACTAGCAAAATTTAATGCATATTATGTTCTACAAGGAGGTGTATTGTGCCTTGGAGAAAAATTATACTTTTGACAAATTAGAACCCTTGTATTGTACAAAGTTTGCTATTTAAAGTAACTTTCAGGCGTAGAGTTTAAATTGTTCCCTTCCCTCCTTACATCCTATAATTGCTTTTCCTGAAAAATCATGAACACGTTCATAGAAATAGAGGGGTTTTGATGATGTGTTTTCAAACATCTTGTTAATCCGTGAATAAATAGAGATTAATCAATCACATTTTAAATAATTTATTAGTACAGAAGAGTTATTACTGCACTCAAGGGTCATCAGTAAATTTGTAATAATAATAAACTACAATAAATTAGTCTAATGTTTAACTATTTTGTGATAATATCAGACTACCTTCAGTTTCAGTAGGATACCGGGTACGTTGGTTTACTTCTCTTCTCTCNTGTAATTTTTTTTTCTGTGATTAGCTTTCATGGAAGTACCAAAGCCAATTCATTGATTCTTTGAGAAATTAAGGTAAGACCTTCAGGGATATTGCAAGGACTGTTAATAAAAATGTAGGCACAATTTCAAAAATTATAAAAAGATATGAATTAGGTAGTCCATCGAGCAGACCACGTAGCGGGCGTCACCAAAAATGAATCAGCTGCATAAACGGAAATTTTAAAAACTGTCCTGGCAAACCGTAGACGAGCGCTCCAACCATTGCTGGGAATTCGTCACGTGACTATCGTGTAACTGTTGGACGACAAAAAATATGGTAGTACTACAAAAAGTAATAAAAGTAGTAAAAATGTGTTTTAGGCTTTATTCGCACAAGTATTTCCAGACGTTTTTTGCATTAAGAAGATGTCTTTTGGTTTCCTACGGTTTTTGTTAACTATTGTTGACATGCATAACTTTTATATGTTTTAAAATAAACGTTGAATGTTCGCTATGTAAAATAAGAATAGTTTCATTTTGGGGACATAACCTATTATAGACAGGTGGAGCATAAGGCAAAGAAAAGAGGACGTTTGAGGTCCTCAAGCCTGTTAGCCGAGCTATACTGGATAAAGTACCTGATTAGTTTTTTCTTTCTTTCTTTTTTTCTTATTTTTCTTCCTATGATATGTTACTCGTTAGATCTTAGCGTTTCCCTGAGCTTTTAATTCCGGGCTGGTTACTCCTTGTACCCTTAATTGTTCTTTATTAATTAAAATATTGTATTTATTAGAAAGTGTATTCAAAAGGATTAACCAGCAAGGGGGAGACCTATTAGATTAGATAAATTAATAATAAGAAAAATATTTCCCTTCTTCCTTGGGTCTTCTCTTTCAGGGCAAGGTCGACGGAAGACGCTAAGCACAATAAGATCCCCTAAACTTGCATCCCATTTCAATTAGTTTAGTGGCCGTGGTCCGCCGCTATGGGGTCTCCCTTTGGTACGGCGGGGAGGTGGATGGGAAATTAAAAAAAAAAAAACGCGGTAGCTGAGTGGTTAGCATGAGAGACTCTCACGCCGCAGGCCCTTTTTTCCCAATAACCCCCAGATTGAACAACATATATAAGAGATTCGTCATGGCTAAATGCAAAGATCATAAGGCAAAAAAAAAAAAAAAAAAAAAAAAAAAAAAAAAAAAAAAAAAAAAAAAAAAAAAAAAAGGAGCATAACTGTAAAACTTAGTTAAATGTTTCCAGACTTTTTTGCCCTGAGGGTATATATATATATATACATATATATCGTTTGACTACTAAATAGTAAAATTAAATCGGAAGTGTGAAAATCAAATGCATTTGTAAAAATTACAACCTGGCAAAATCGTCAGTCATCTTGTAATTTTCACATAAGTGGACAACAAATTATACAACGGATTGGACCAAGGACGTGAAGGAGAATAATTCGGAGATAACACTTTCGTGAGCGTATCGTTCCGCCTCGTTCGGCGACCGTCGAAAGACGGAAAAGGCGGCCATGCTATCCCTAACACCCCCTTAACTCTTCTCAGGTACCTAATAAAAAATAACGAGCCCTTCCAGCATAAATTGTCTGCTATGTTAGGAGTGACGAAATAAGGAGCGGCGTCCTGGGGGCCGGGCGAGCCGACTGTATGTTTTCCCGCCCGCATTGAGATTCAATATACAACCGTTGGCTCTATTCCGAATCTGATTGCTTTGAAGACACATATCGCATTGGTTTACCTTAAGGCCCTCCGCAGACGTGCTCTGTATTAATATTGCACTCTAGAAATTAATATACAGCCCTTGTGCCAGTCTATCCATTATTAAACACCCTCTCCACGAACAGACTCTTCGAGAAACCCACCAGACCACAACCGCTGACTTGAAAATATGCCTATTAATTCTACAAGACTTTTTTTCTCTTTCTCTCTCTCCCTCTTTTGTAAGAAAATCCCGTTTTTAATTGAACAACTCAATCGAAGCTTAATGAAAATATTCGAATATTCTGATTATTATTACCTCAGAGCTCGTTATTTCTATGCTGAATTATATAAGATGTACCCACCCTAATTAACATCAATTACGATTGTTTTCTCCATTTTTTTATATAATGTAATTTTATAATTATGAAAATTTGATACTTGATACTGCAAAGGATATANTAAAGAAGTATTTACCGAACAAAACAGCAAAAATCGGCGTTACAAAATAAATGAAACGATCACACTTCACAAGTCAAATAATATGCACAATAATTAAATTTTAACCTCTAGTTAACTTCAAGTACATTTTGTTTGTTTTTGACTGAATCCTCGATTCCTCAAAGCTGTCCTCGTCCATTTGTCATCAGACTTGCTCTAAAGACCATCTCTAACGTCAATATTCTCACGGTTTTTCATAAACCCCGATATTCATTTACTGAAGTATAAGCAGTTTCCTTTCTTTTCAAATTGTAATTGGTTAATTTTTAAACGATTCAACAATCTAGACAGGTTGCCAATATTATTATATTTATTTGAACGCTGGGCCACGCCGAATCAACCAGTGCTAGCCAGTCTCTAAGGAGAGTGGCTATAAAACTCCTGGAAATTATATTTTGTCAGTTAATTATTTTTCTTTTACAGTTTTATTATTATTGGACGTTAACTTTTGTTTTACTTTCCTTTGGTCATTTTACACTCATCAACGCTTCAGTAAATATTACATAATAAAAACTTTGTTAGAAGTTTCTAATGTAAGATTTCTATAAATTGCCTGGGTTTAAGAACGTGAAATTTGGTCAATATCATAGTTTTCGTCTTGCTACTCTGTGTTGTTAAAACGCGTTTCGATATATTTAGTGTGTCTCAGTACGCCTTCAGTGTTCATTGGGCTACACTGAAGATGGCGAAATGCTTAAACGCATCTGACATACTAACCCAGCGAGGGTAAGCTGACCAAAATGATCGGTGGCGAAATCAAATTTTAGACGTTTCTTTTGCCCATTTCAACGATTGATAGTATCGAATCTAAAAGTAAATTATATCGTAGAAATGCATTGCATATATGATTATTTGATCGTGAGATGCGGTCTGGTGTGATGTACTTTTAGAAAAATATTTTCTTTATCGTGCCAACTTTTCGAACGTTTTTCTGCGTCATTGTGTCATTCTTGTGTGTCGTGTTGAGAGTGGGCACTTTAAGCCCTGAAGACGATGTCAATAAAGATCGAAACGTTGGCACGATAAAGAAAATGTTTTTCTAAAATCTACGTCAGGTCACTAAACACCACACATTGCATATATCGTTATTAAATAATGAATTAACTTTATTTCTCATCATTTATTAACACTGAGCAAAGGGGTACTGAAAACAACCCTGCCAATCCTTTTTAAAAATATAGTTCCTACTCACAGTAAGTTGTATTGCAACGAACCGGATTTCGAGCCCTTTAGCTCATCATCAGGTTGAAGGATTTCTACAACCACGTCTCTCGACATGAATTGCCAAAGTGAACCCGCTGATAACCCCGCCAACGCGACGTTCCAATTAGCAGCTGATTTTTTAATGGCGGTCAATTTTCAATTAATTTCTATTAACCCTGCCAATTTTACTATAATCACTGCTAAACCTACCTCTAGCCTAAACGTTACAAAACTGGGTAAAAGGTCACTCACCAATCAAATTAGATGGGAACTAAACGTATTGGCCACACAAAAATAGTCAATAAAATCAGAGAGAAAAGAGATTGACTCATGATACCTGAAACATTCTTTACAGCATCCTACAAAGGAACAAGAAAAAGAATAATTCAGGTTGAAATCAGACACAATGATATGTTATATAGATGGCTCCAAAATAAATGAAAGAACCGGATCAGGCGTTTTGGGTACATGCCCAATCTATGAGCAGTCAAAGTCATTAAGGAAGATCACATCTGTCTTTCAAGCAGAAATACATGCCATCAACGATTCTGTCTTAGAAAATGTTAAAAGAGATTATACTGACAAAAAATCCTCACATCAACGGATAGCCAAGCAGCTATTAAAGAATTAATGTATAAAAAATCATAATTAGACAGTGAATGCATCCAAAATCTCCGAAACCTGGGGAAACAAAACAACCTGATGGTATATTGGGTACAGGACACAATGTAATTTTTAGTAATGAAAGGAGAGTCACAACTAGCCAGCTGTAAGACCATATATCGGCCTTGAATTTATTCTTGGGATAACAGAATCTTACATCATTGAACGGATTCAAGCCTAACAAACGGAGTGGATAAACTCTGGAATTGTTTAACACAGTAAGCTTATGTTAAAATAACCCTGACAAAGCTGGTAAATTGCTGCAGTTAGAGAGGGCTAAACATCGGAGGAATGATTTGCCTATATACCGGTTACTGGTAGGTTATGCAATGAGAAGGAAGAAAACGACAGACTTATCATCTTTGACAACGAAGCAACCGTTCGATGGAGGCATAACATGGGATACAAAGAAAGCCGATGGAAAGGAATTGTAGCATCAACATCAATGGACCTAGTACTTCTCAGGAGAAGGATCGAGTCGATTGCACTGAACTAAGCAACAAGGAAAGCACAATAAGTCAAAAGGCTGCAGTGCATGAGGAACAAAAACGCATGACTTCATATATCCATATCCATCATCATCATTACAAACAATGAACACAATGTTACCCGATCCAGAAATGGACCTCGAGACCTTTTCATTGAGTGAAGATTGTGGAGATTTCAAGAGACTCAAATAACAAATTAAGCTTATAGGAACATATTTACTTAATACAATTTTGTAGTTGTAACTATGTAAGTAATTGTAATAAAAAATAATAATGTTAATAAACGGTAGTCAGAAATTGTGTTGGGACATTAACATAGCTTTATACAGAGAAGATAACTTGTAGTATTGACTATCTGATTCTAGCCAGGACACCAAGAGTCGAACAACCTGTCTGGCAGAAGTGTTTGACAGCTGAAAACAATTTCTCTGAACACGCTCAGTGCAGGAGAAGCAGGCAAAAATGGTATAGATTTTCTCGCTCGCATATATTGCCGAGAAAACATATCTCAACGCAGTAGTTGGATGAGGCTTAGCGTTGAACCACGAAGGCTAAATAAGCAACCTGCGATGTATAAATCCACTGCTGGTTTCTTCAATAGACTAGCGCACATCACACACGAAATCAGTGTATGATTTTTAGTATGGTCAAACCAAATATTTTGTCCATATATTTCTCATAAACAGGAATTTTCAAGTTGCGATGTAATTTTGTGTAAAAATAGTGTCATGTAACTCAAACGGCAGATCCCTTCCGTAGTATTAGCTCTACTTAAAGGATATTGAAGGATACTTAAAGAAATACTGGAATCCTGAAATGGTCCATCACGCATGCTTAATTACTAATTTATTATCACTGCAATTTTCATAATTACCAATACCACAACGAAGCTTTCTTTTTTTCATACTTGCTTTACAAAACAAAATTGTTTAATTTATAGTAGCATATTTTTATAGTCATTTCAATTATGTAAAGTAGTTTTTCAGACAGTATGAATCAATAAAATTTTCGTCACAAAGGGTCCATTTCGAAATATGCTATTAAACAATTTATTAAATTTTTTTTTTGATCGACAGTCTCCAAAAAAATAATTTTTACCCAATAAAAGATCAATAAAATCGAATAAAACGATATTTTATTCTTAATTTTCATTTCTAAACTAACTGGTTTTTCCAGGTTTCTCAATAATAACACCGGCATCAAAGGAACCGGGAGCATTTGTGAAAAACCCTTTTGGAATCACAGACAGAACGGGAAAAAAATGGACCGTATCAAAGGCAGAAACTGTGGCAGGGCCGGTCCCGCCACCTAAAGAGTTTACGACGTAAGCTGATGAAGGAAATCGCATTTTCGACTAATTATGTTCAATGAAACATTATTCAGAATTCTTTGGAACCGACTGCTGGAATGGGTTTTGTGACGTCCTGATGCCTTTACTAGCCCCGACGCCCAATAATAACCTTGGTAATTGCCACAGAGGAGTTTCTTTTCAAAACGCATATACCTTCAAGTTGGAGATTATTTCAGATAAAAGAACGAAAAAGATTTACCTTGCTTTTTAGCAAATTTCTTCAAAAATTAGTATATTTTACAATACGTCTCAAATCTCAAAAGTTTTGTAAAAAAATACGTTTTAATAATTAAAATTGATAATGTGCAACCTCTTATTAATTTTAGCTGGTAACAAAATATACACATAATAATGATTATACTTAAGATGACTCATTAGTGTCATTGCAGAACTGACTGAGCCAACCTCATAATTTTTAAAAAACTGACACAAATCCTCTTTAGTCGTTTTTAAATCCAGTCTACTCATGAACTTGTATACAATTCGCAGTTGTTTGGTGAACGAAAAAGATTAAGTGTATTCCTCCTCGTGCCTAACCTATTCTAGAACAATCTTTCCGTCGGCTCGTAGACCCTGCGGTCGTAGGTTCAATTCCCGCCGTCGCCTCTGGCCTTTTTTTCACGATACCCTTCCCCCCAAAACGAATACGCATAACATTATTGTCTTGCATTGGCTAATATGTAGAGTACATAAAGCGATTTAATCCATCAAAGTTTAACATATTATTCGTGTTTTAGCTTACTCATTATAGCTTCTTGCCAAACCTTGTCCAAAATTGGCGATACGTCTATGAATAAATTACAATTAATTATGGTTTTTAGTTGAGATAAAAAAGTCAATGGCACGAGCGGGATTCGAACCCACGATTTTCGGCTTGATACGCCGCTCCTCTACAACCTGAGCTATCGTGACCTCGATCCACTCAGACATGAACTCCCCATCTCAACCCCACCTTATGAGTTTTTCCCTCCTTTTAGCCATTTTTCAAATGTGGTGTTATCGGATTGGATTGGGTTCGTTTCCCGCTCGTGCCATTGACTTTTTTATCTCAACTAAAAACCATAATTAATTGTAATATATTAATTGGTCAAGCAGATCACGAAATTAGTGAATCTATGAATAAAGTTAACCATTTATTTCTACATTCCACAGCTTTCTATATAATAACTGTGATCCAACCTATCTGATCTATTGTTAAAAGCATAAACATAAATCTAAACTTGTGGCTTGGTATGATTTTTTTATTTTTTATTTTATATTTTTTAAGTACACGATTTCTGTCTTTTCAATACTAGATTATTCTTTGTTTCGAGACTACTGGCATCATTGAGATGGGTTAATAGGATAAAATTTTAAGTGTTTGTCGAGCTATTTACCATAGTGATCTCAGCCTCTTTCCAATTATTAAGGATATATTTACCTCGTAGTGCAGGGTCAAATAATTGCATTAGTCTCAAAAATCCTTGGTTTTGGAAGCTTTCTAACAATCTACAGTTATCAAATGAAATCCTGGAGCTTTCCTAGTATTTAAATTCGTTTTTATTTCTTTGGTTATTTTCATTGAGTGAAATGTCTAAAAATATTTTCTGTGCAGTAGAAATGGTCTATACGACGATTTGAACATATGTTGGTTTAAACGTCTCTGCCAAATTAATTATAAAATTTTTTGTTTTCACTTTATTATCTCTTGCCCAAGAGTAGTTTTTTTTTAGTTTTTCAGTGATTTGAATGTTAGGTTTCTTTAATTTTCGTGTAATTGTAGATGAATAGTCGGTTTTATCGTCGGTCCAAAATCATAAAATAATGCACATGTCTCTCTCTCTACTTAAGCTTTTAACTTATTAAGAAAATATGTTTTATTATACTTACTGCACATAAGTACTTTACATACATATGTACTGTATATCGATATTGTTTAGGAAGAAAATGTGTGCAATTTACTTTTTGAAATAGAAACACACTAAATCCTAAGTAACATATACGTTCATTTTAAGGGATAAATTATTAATGTACTTTTAAAAATAATTTAATTATTAGGTTGATTATTATTTCTATAAAGATTTGTAATGATTGAATTGTAATCCTGAACAAATTCCAGGAATAAAAGAATTATCAGTAATTCTAGGGTAAATTAGTAAAATTGTTTTTTAATCTTAGTTTATTAAATATAATAACGAAGAGTAAATCTAATGCAAAAACTTAAATATAATGTACATGTACTGTGCATTAAAAATAAGATTAAACATATTTTTAGTACATTTTTTTAAGAGTAAACCGTACAAACATTCACAATAAACATTATCTATTATGCATCTATTAAATCTATACATCTATTTTATCGTAATTTTTTTACGTTTTTAAAAATGCAATGTTGCGCACAAAATATTGCAACACCTTGATTAAATTTATTGTTCGCCATCGCAAATTTAGACCCGCTTTCATTTAGACCGACCTTCGTATTAAAAGATTCATTTGTATTAAAAAACAAGTTTCACGACTCCACGGCTCAAATATGCTAAATCAGCATATCTCGGAGTTCTTGCAAAAATGATGGACTATGCGCCGTCAAATGTATCAAACTACACTCAAAATTTATTCTCACTCTCCTCCCTCCCTTTTTCCCTCCCTCTCACACTCTCTTCCACTCTCCCTCTATCTCACTCTCTCTCTCTCTCTCCCTCTTCCCTTCTCTCTCTCTTTCTCTCTCTCCCTCTTTATCTCTCTCTCTCTCTTATTTTCTTACTCTCTTACACTCTCTCCTTCATTATCCCTCTCTCTCTCTCTCTCTTTCCTTCTCACTCTCTCTCGCTCTCTCTCTCTCTCTCTCTCTCTCTCATCCTGATTACACGACATTTGAAAAATGGCAAAAAGGAGGGAAATTTCGAAAGGTTGTAGGTTGAGATGGGGAGTTGGTGTCCGAGTGAATCAAAGTCAGGATAGTTCAAGTGGTTAGAGTAGTGGCGTATTGACCCGAAGGTCGTCGGTTCGAATTCCGCTCGTGACACTAACTTTTTTCATTTCAACTAAAGCCTTACATAAAATGTTTAATTAATTGAAAGAAGTAATTTGTCAATAAACCACTAAATATAATGGATTCTATTATATTTTAATTTTTAACATTATTTCAATTTTACGTTTTTATCATCAGTTCTCCACTATATTTTCATTAACGTTAAATATCATGCAAGCAAACAAACATTATTAAAAAATGCATTATGAATATCGCTTACTATCACATTTTTACAAATGCAACGTTGCACACAAAATATCGCGATACGTTGATTAAATTTATTTATTGTTCACTATCACTAATTTAGAACCCCCTTCATTAAACTGACCTTCTTACTAAAAGAGACATTGGTTTAACAAAGCAGTTTCACGACTTAGGGCTCAAAGATACTAAACCAGCATAACCCGGAGTTCTTACAAAACTGATGTTCTCTGCGCCTACCAATGTATCAAACTACACACATCTCTTTCTCCCCCTCTTTATTTTTCATTTTATTTCCAGATTTATTATTTATTTATCTATATGTTTATCTATTTTACCATCAATCGAGATGTCTGTCTTTCTGTTTATTTACCTATCCCTATCTAGTTTAGCTACCTATCATTTTCTTTCATACTATCTCTCTCTGTAACTGTTATCAGTTTAATTATGTAAAAGTCGATCTATTTCATGATCTATCGGTTTCTATCTTGGAATCTTTCTCTTTATCTTTTTCTGCCTACGTATCTCGATTTCTGTCTTTCTTCATCTTTCTCTCCCTCTCTACATAATCTTTTAACTAATAAGAAAAGATAATTTTATTGTACTTATTGTACATATCATCGACATTGTTTGGAAAGAAAATATGTGCATTTACTTTTTAAAGTAGAAACACACTAAATCCGAAGTCATATATAAGTTCATTTTAAGGGATAAATTATTGATGTACTTTTAAAAATAATTTAATTATTAGGTTGATTTTTATTTCTATAAATATTTGTAATCCAGGAATAAAATAATTATCAGTAATTACAGTGTAAATTAGTAAAATTGCTTTTTGTTCTTAATTTAAAAAAAAATATAATAACGAAGAGTACATTCAGTGCAAAAACTTCAAGATAATGTACAAATCTACAAAAGAATCTGAGTTTAAGTTGCTACTGCTCAAGAACACGTGTTGAAATTGTATTTTTGCTGGTAAAATTCATAAATCAGCATGTTGATACCAGGATTTCGAAAATTTTATGTTTGTTACTTTCATACATCTAGAGTATCACCACCTGGGGAATAAATATTTATAATAATCCGTATGCGACCCCTTCAAAGTCGGAGCTCATTAGGGTGGATGTTACGTGTAACAAGGTACTTGTTACCGATAAGGGGTCGGGGATTTAGAGGGGATGTTGTTGTGCCTCCTCTAATGAATGTTTATTGCGGGGGAGACGAAATGTCATTCCGGTCCTTGTTCGGGCTAAAGTAATATCCCGGCCCTCCACAAAGCCCGTTTCATTTCTGGCTGATATTAAGCATTAAAGTCGCTGCTTCCCGATATTAAGGCTCTAAGTAGTCGACGCTCAAAAAAACAAAAACTTCTGTGAAATCCAATGAGCCAACAGTAAGCCTTAGCCACGTGAAGCTTATAGAAGATATCTTAATACAAGTTATTTAAAATTATTAAACTTTTGCTTGCGATGTTTCAAGATGTACAACAATTATCTAATACAAATTAGCTTCTTTATGATTTTATGGTTGAACAATTAACACATAATTTTTAATTGTAAGTACAAAATACATTAAAATACAAACCTTTAAATCTGCCTACAACTGCCAAACTTAAAAGCAATCATAATTCCTCAGCATAATTGTTATTTTCCTTGTCACCCTCCCTCACTTCTCTCTCCTCTCTCTCTCTCTCTCTCTCTCTCTCTCTCTCTCTCTCTCTCTCTCTCCCTCTCATTCACCCTCCCTCTCTATCTCTTTTTAAATTTAATCAACACTGAAGAAGAGCATATGGATGTATCAGACTAATAATAAAAACCTTTTACATTAAGAAAATAGGCACGACATCAGAAACTATAAAAATATGAATGTATTTTCAACAATTAATTAAAATATTTCGCATCGAAAACTACGGAAAACAATGGCAATTTAGATTTATTATAAAAAACATAAAATTGTGGTAATGATGGACTGAATTATCGCCAGTCATCTCTTTTAATATGGATACATAGAACAAACGGTTAAACATTTTATACATTTATCATACAAGAATACCCCCGTCTGCCAAAAGTCTACCATAAAAATAGACAAAATTAATAATTTTACATCAAAAACGACTGCTAATGCGGTAATTTAACCTGTTTTGAGCCTCTTGAACTCAAAATTGAGGTTAAGAGGAGGGTGAAAAAACGTTCGTTATGGAGTCAAGGCACAAAAGCCATCTAGTGTAACCCGTAAATGATATAATGTCGTACCGCGATATTCAACCGGCCGACAGACTACCAATTGAGATATTAGTCCTGTACAATGAAAAGGTGGCCGAGGCACAAGTGAACATGTAACCGATAGTAAATAAGGTAACATTGCCCAAGTGGGAATTGAGGGCTTTCACATTGAAGATTATTAATTAGTGGCACCTTTCTCAAGAGTTAAAGGTAAAGTTATTCGTTGACACACTGTAACTGACAGACGCGATGGCTTGCTTCAGTATTGCCCCGAGGCAGAACTTTATTTATTCAGGATTGGTGTCTTGGATGACTATTTGCCAGCGGTGTAGTTGAGAAGAAAATGACACTAACCACTAAAGACGCTGCACATTACTAGCTAGTGGAGGTGTCGAATATTCAAGGGAAGGCATTTTACGCGAACACACATGAAGTATGAACATATTTCAAAAATATAAACCATTTACATAATTTTTTATTAGTTTTCAGAACATAACAGATAGCAAAAATAAATTCAGATTTTACGCATAATTAAATGCGTAAATTAAGTAATTTATCTATTTACGTTTTATTGGTCAATTGACCAAGGTACTTCTTTGAAATAATTATTCTTTTTATGGAAGGTCTTAGTTGAGATAAAAAAGTCACGATAGCTCGAGTTCTAAAAACATAAACCGTTTACATAACTTTACTAATAGTTTTCAAAACAGATCGCAAAAATAAACTCAGGATTTACGCATAATTAAATTCTTAAATTAAATAATTTATCCATTTACGTTTCAGTGGTCGATTGTCCAAGTTACTTCTTTCAATTAATTCTTTTTATGGAAGGCCTTGTTGAGATAAAAACGTCACGATAGGTCGAGTGCTCGAGTTCCAAAAACATAAACCATTTACATAAATGTATTAATAGTTTTCAGAAAAAACAGATAGCAAAAATAAACTCAGGATTTACGCATAATTAAATTCGTACATTAAATAATTTATCCATTTATGTTTTAGTGGTCAATTAACTATGTTACTTCTTTCAATTAATTATTATTTTTATGGAAGGTTGTGGTTGAGATAAAAAAATCACGATAACTCGACTGGTAGAGCAGCGGCGTATTTAGCCGAAGGTCGTGGGTTCGAATCCCGCTCGTGACACTGCCTTTTTTATCTCAGCCAAGACCTCACATAAAAAGAATAATTAATTGAAATAAATTGTTTATGTAGACGAAGGGGAGATATAGTGATATTCTCTGATCTTTCCGTTAAGTAAATGTACGTCACTTTCTATATCTCGAGTTTGGGTTCAAATACATTTTTTTTAAATTTTAATAGCCAATATGACACGCCAAATTTTTTTCGTTTTAATTGAACAACGCCATGTATATGTTTGTATATGTTACATTCTTCTGCTATGGACTGGAAGGCGGACACAGTAGCTCTGACTTCTGGCCGTAAAGATAGTCTGTATCCATACAGATATCTATATTTATATATCTAATAGTTTACATTATAATCAAGCAGTTAATGTATACATGTTTATAGGATACTGTGATCGCTGAGCTGGTAGTGACTGCTATTCAAATAACCTGATTTTATATTTCTTTAGGAGGGTGTCATTTGGATTCTGCCATTGTTCCGCAGATTCAACTGCTTTTCTAAATTCAGTTAATTACAAACTTTATCCTATTCATAATGCCAGCAAATTGTTTAAAACCTTTTTTTAATCTATATAGCGTACGTGATGATTCTGTACTCTTCTCTGTATGAAAATTGACTTCGACGATGGTAGCGAGCATCCCTGGTACAATTTTAGGAGGAAACAGGGATGTTTTATTGAACACAGCACCGATAGTTATCTCGTTTCGTACTATTGACAGTGAATGTAATTATTAGCATAAGTGTGTCCTGTGAGAGAGCCGATGGTACAATATGGTGTACCCTTCCACCCTTAGTTAGATTAGTTATATAATATGTATAAAACGTGATGATGAATTATTAATACTATATAATAGAAAATAGTAAAGAAAGTATTTAAGAGTGAGTTAATAGATTAATAATAAAAGATAATAGTACCTTTTTTATTTATATTTTTTAAAAACAAATTTACATTATTTACACTTAAGCATAAAATTTAGCTCGTTAGCATATGTACATTGAAAATAGTATTTATTTTTAATGCTGAAGTTAGTAACTTATACTCTAATTATTATAAGAAAATAGTTCTAAAAAGAAGAATTGTGTAAACAATTATTTTGTCGTTTACAAAGGCAAATACGAACGTCCAGAAAGGTTTGTAACAACAACCAAATAGTAATTTGGTGCGGGCAATTTGAATGCAAATTTCCGCTTTCAGAGCCGGTTTAAAATTGTTTTTCAAACGTCCACCTACCCTCCTTTAATCCGGCTTAATCTTTGAGCAGGGAGTCCTGGAGGGTTTTTCTAGTCAACAGGGGTCTTGTATGGGACTGTTTATTCTGAGGGTCTGAAACCAGGAGTCGGAAGGCAATTGGTGGATGTTTCGCTTTGCTCGCCGATCCGTTAACTGACTTATGATGATTATTAACACCTCGATCGTAATGAACCTGCACTGCTGCTTGGAAGCAAACAGTATTCTACAGTATTATATCCAGCCGCGCTCCGCTTCCTTTTGACACAGGAGGGTCTTGGTGGTTCTGTTTGAGGAAGAAGCGTTGTTGACTCTCGTCTAATTAAAACCTTTCGGACCAAACGATGGTAATTTTAATTGAATCGATCAGAAGTTTACCATTTTCAATTCGTTTCCGTTTTAAACACTTTACATTTCTAACAAAACTAATTCTCAAGTATATTTTAAAGTTTTAGGTAAGTTACCTTGGCAACTACGAGAGTACAAAATGCATGTACAACAATAATAAATTGAGAAAAGACTGATTACTTAATCAAACTCGACACAAAGTAATTAATAACGAACTAACGGGCATTATTGCGAGAGGGAAATTAATTCGCAGGGTCGGTGAGAAAATTTGAAACTTCCGAGACTTGTTTATTTGGAGTTGAAGTTAAATAGAATATGTAAATATTTTCATTGAAAAAGTTTATTGAGAGTAAATGTTTATTACTAAAGTCCACAAAAACACTCGTAATTATTAGTGTATAATACAAATAACGATAGACTGTAAAGAAAGCCTGCAGTTGGTGACGTGGTCCTTTTACTGACATAATTTTTATAATCTGAAATAACGCAAAAAATTAATTAATTAATTAATTTAATATTTACATTTAATTTATTATTATATATTTGTTCTATTTATATATATTTATATTATATATTATTTCATATATATATTTATTTGAAAATAAATCAACAACATTGGAAGTATGAAAAATCCACATAAATATTTGCACGTTTTAATTCTTTTTTTTTTTTTTTTTGCCTTATGATCTTGCATATTAGCCATGGTACGAATTCTTGTGTGTTCAAATTGGGGGTTATCGGGAAAAAAGGGCCAGAGGCGACGGTGGGAATCGAACCCAGAGACTCTCACGCCGCGGTCTATCATAAGGCCAATAAAAAAAAAATTCTTTTTAAATAAAATACGATATAAATAAACAATTCAAATGTATTAATTCAACTTATTTTGCAATAGATTTTCGCCGGGCACACGGACACATAGGTTTGAAGGGTAACCAAAAGGCAAACAAGGCGGTTGAGGCGCAACTTCGGACTTAGCGCCCAAGCTCTGACCCTCTGACGGAAAAATGTATTAAAAATATGATTAAAAGAAAGTTGCAGGGTCGGTGGGCCGAATCGGCAGAGAATCATTCGCGTATCAAGAAAGATTAGCTTCACCCGATTAAGGATAGGGCATGCAAGGCTGACACAAGTTCACTTGTTTTTGGTCAAAGCATGTCAGACTTAATTGAACGGTGCAATTCTTCGGCTCCATATAAAGAAAGCGCGTAAGACAGCCACGCGATATGAGAAAAATGGCAAAAAGGAGGAAAAATTCAAAAGGTGGGAATTTAGGTTAAGTTGGGCAATTAAAAGTAAATGACTGGATTAAATTGATGTATTGGATCTTCTTGAGGTCATTTTAAAATGACCTCAAGAAGTCCAATACATCAATTTAAACTACGGAGGTCGATCAATATCAACTAGAATTCATTCTGTGCGGCTAACGTATGAACATTTTGCCAATTTCGCAAAATAACAATTTTTTTATTGTATGAAAAAGCATGTGAAATCATAAACTTGCGTAGTGACCTACCTTAACATTTTGTACCAGATTTAGCAACAAATCTCCATCTATTATCATCATTAAATTTAGTTAAATTTATCCTTTAACACTGTCCCGTTGCCAGTAATAGCAACATTCGTGTTACCATTAGTCAAATTGACGTTTCGTAATTAGCAAATATCTAATGAGGGCGTGAACAGCGAAACTCGACGATTCACAATTCGAGGAATACCATTTAGAAAATTACAAGTTGTACCTTTTTAGCAATGCTGAACGTCAGTTTCAAAGTTATGCTAATGTTGCAACTTATGCCAATTTATTTATTATTATCTATATTCATTAGATTAAAGATTAATTAATTGAAAGTTGTTATTTGGTCAATCGGACCACGAAATCTAATGAATTAATTAAGTAAAATGAAGTACGTGTTCACTAAAGCTCTCCGTGGCCATTTCATTTGTCGCCGTGAATCGAATAGATTGCACGACATTTGAAAATTGGCAAAAAGGAGGGAAAATTCGAACGGTTGGGTTGAGATGGTGAGTGGTGTCCGAGTGGATCGAAGTCGCGATAGTTCAAGAGGTAGAGCAACGGCGTATTTAGCCGATGGTCCTGGGTTCGAAACCCGCTCGTGACACTGACTTTTTATCTCAACCAATGCCTTACATAAAGATTAATTATGTATATTATTTATCTGCTTTGTATCTTATTGAGTTTATTTTTTTATCTTGTCGATCCACCTACTTTATCAACTTTTCATATCGGTTCCTAAATGCTTTGTTTGAAAAAAAAATGAAACGCCTAACAATCCCCTAATCAAAATAAGACTAGGTGCCATCAAGATTCCAATTTAAAAAAAAAATTAAAATTGTCTTTTTTTCAGAACAGTATTAAATTTAGTGTACACTATTTTAATTTTTGTACACATCAGGTACAAAACAATACAATAAATAAATTTAAAATGAATAACTGGAAAACAGGTTATAACAAGTGCAATTATTAAACTAACACTAGAATGTAGGGGAATATTTTATTTTGGCGTTTAGAATATAATTTATATTTTGTTAGTTGTCCCAATGCTATTGAATTTCATTTTGCATTGTTATAATCTTCTTTACAACACGGGGACTATAGTAAATGCCAATTTTGACAACCCAAAATTTTGCGTTTTGTAAAGCGAAATGTTACTATTGTTATCAACACCAATTTACTCTTGCACAGTACTTGTACAACTGTAATTACTTGTACTACTGTATTATTATTTATTTGTTATTTTGTTTGTTTATTATTATTATTTATTTGTATTACTACTTGGAAAAATGGTGTAGTAATGGTTTTTTTAAAATTAACTTGACTTCTTGATTTTCTAGAAAAGCATAATAATATAGCATAATCATACAATAAACCGTAGAAAACACCAATTATTTTTTAAGCTTAAGCCATTCCTCACCTAATTTGTGAATATAAATAATAATTTCTATTAATTAAAGTTTTTAGTTGAAATGAACAACAATTGATTTAATCATTAATTGAAAGATATTAAATGGTCAAGCGGACTACGAAAACTAGTGAATTTAATAAATAATAATAATATAAATGGCATATATGTAATAAAGGATAATCGTCTTTAACCAACTTTGTAAGAAATTGAACAGAAAGAAGAGATTGAACAGAAAAGAAAATTTTATTTATATTCTTCAGATCTTGATTAAAGCTGCTAATTATATTACATGCTCTATGATAGTGTTGATGATATTGACAAAACTTATTCTTTTAGGCTGGGAGTAATAAAGGTGAAAAATTTGAAGCTTCAAGATACGTTAAATCTACAGATCTACACACAAAAGCGGTTTGTCAGGACGACTAATAATGACGTATGTAAAGTTACAAAGGTAAGACGTTATTAGAGATTACGAGAAGTACTTGATCACAAGAAAGGATTGCAGTCAACAATGGTAACGGAGAATGTTAAGTTGCGTGAGTAGGTCAGATCACGAAACGACTAGAGCAGGCAGTTACTCTGCGGGACACTTGCTAGAGGATGGGAGACATTGAACTGTTTTGGTATGTTTTCAAATAACGATCCGTAAGAAATGATCTTAGGATAAGGTAGAATGCGCTTGAGCACAACAACAGTATCAAGTGCCATATCTGGTCTTTGTGACCATCCAAGGCCATAGCTAGGTGATAGAGCTTTAGCTAAGGGACAATGGCGTATATAATGTGATTAGCTTGTATGGTAGCTAAAGGGCATCTAAGGAAAGTGAATTTGTAAAGGAGAATTGTGTTTTGTCCTATTCAGCAGGTCAATAGGAGTTTTCCAGTATTATGCTCATAATGGGGAAGTGTCTGATGGGTAGGTAGAAGCTTGCAAGGCGACTAGAGATCTTTATGCGAAGAAAAGAAATGGGAAATGGGACATCCATGGAGCGGCATTGAATAGGTTGGTTGTAAAGATTATAGCTATTCTAGGTACATATGAGAAACAGATGATGGAAATGATTAGGTCGTAACCTCAGCTTTTCTTTAGGGAAACTTTCGGATGGCCTGCTTCATGTTCTCAGCGGGGAATGGTTTAAGAAGATAAAAAAGAAAAGGAGGGAGAAGGACTGAGAGAGCAATTATTCTTCAAGTCTATTAAAAAAAATTCTAATGGTAAATCTGGAGGACGTCTTGGTCTAGGAAATTAGTAAACTTGCAGTTGGTTTTTTACCCATCGTAGTTGCCCAAGCATGCGTACATCCATATGAATAAATAGGTCGGAAGGATTTAGAGTAGGTTTGCATCTAACTCTGCCACGACGTTTTTATCAAAATTGTGAATAACTGTTCATACTTGTTAATAAGTCCATTACAGTTCGTGGTCCGATTGACCAATTAACTTTGTTCAATTAATTAATAATTATGAAATGTTTTGGTTGAGATAAAAAAGTCAGTGTCACGAGCGGGATTCTAACCCACGACCTTCGGCTAAATACGCCGCTACTCTACCACTTGAGCTATCGTGACTTCGATCCGCTCGGACACTAACTTCCCATCTCAACCCCACTTTTCGAATTTTCTCTCCTTTTTGCCATTTTTCAAATGTCGTATAATCTATTTGATTCTCGGCGATAAATGCAATGGCCACGGAAAGCATTCGTGAAGATACACTTCAGTATAATTATTAAATACATTACAGTTCGTGGTCGGATTGACAAATTAACTTTTTTCAATTAATTAATATTTATGAAAGGTTTTGGTTGAGATAAAAAAGTCAGTCTCACGAGCGGGATTCGAACTCACGACCTTCGGCTAAATACGCCGCTACTCTACCACTTTGTTAATAAGTCTTATATTCTTTCAAATTGGCAGTATTCATAGGTTTTGAGGTTTAGTTCCCGATATTTTTTTAATTTTCAAAACTTCTGATTTTTTAAGCCAGGTGAACTTAATATCAATTTTTACTACCCACGGGCAAATTTTTCTATTTATTTATTTTTTAGTTACTCAAACGTGACACTGCTGCTATAGTGAATAAAAGTGATATAATGACAAAAGAGATTCTTTTTCCATCTAAAGAATTTCATTGTTTCCTTTTACATCAGAGGTAACACGATATCGGATGAGGGCGCAGGACCTATTTTCAAATTAAATGATACTGTCCAAAAAACCCTGAAAAATGTTAACAAACGGGGTTCCAAAGTTGTTGAAACATTTTCCAGGCGTGCCTTGTTATTAAAAACCGATGTCGGGTCGACGCCTCGAATATTTTTCCCCTTTGGGTAAAAACTGGTAGGCATCTGCGGTAGGACATGAGCCGTCAAACGGAGTACCGATCACGTAGCCGAGCTTAGCGGTGTTTGTGGTTTATTTTATTATCCTGCCGCCTCTGAATTTATGTCGGGACACGGCCACGTGTTAGCCTATGTGTTTGGACAAAGAGGAAGGGGTGGCATTATTCATGGCGAAAAACCCACAGGCCCAAGGAACACCCTTTTTTGTTTGCCCTCCGCCTAATGTTGGATTAATTACGGAATACTATAACGCTCGCGGGAACACCACCGACCGGTATTTCTTCTCTGGACATAAATAATTTATAGGGACACTATTTTCTTCATTAGACAGTTTTAAACAATGACGACGAGTTTGCCTGTTTTCACGGCGTATTGAACAGTTTCACGAGATTTACTTGTGCACAAATATTTCTGTCTGGACATATTTCTGCTTCTTTTTGTTTATCATTTTTATAATGCACATCCACGAATGGACTCTTATGGAGTTTCATTTAGCTAAATAGTTAGCGGTGAAGAGGGACCAAGGACGTGGCCCGAAATGCATTAGCAATTAAAATATATGGCATAAACCTTAATGATTATTTGAAGGTCGTGAGATGCGGTCTGGTGTGACGTAGGTTTTAGAAAAACATTTTCTTTATCGTGACAACGTTTCGATCTTTATTGAGATCAACTTCAGGGCCTTGTGTTTTCTGCATTCAACAACAAAATTCTCTGATTAATAGCCGATGCGAGTTTCTTCTAATTGTTGGCGATGTCCTTCAGAATACAATTTTCTTGGTGTCCATATCTGTTCATGGAATCACATGTTCTTCATTCTTCTCGAGTAGAAATGTGTGGTGTTTAGTGACTGTTACTTGATGATTACTTCGAGGTCGTGAGAGTCCAATTAATCATCAAGTAACGGTCACTAAACACCACACATTTCTTTACGAGAAGAATGAAAAACATTCAACATTTCAACTACATATGGGCACCAAGCAAAGAGTATTCTGAAGGACATCGCCAGCAATGAGAAGAAACTCGCATCGGCTATCAATCAGAGAATTGTTTTTGGAGAAATGCAGGCAAAACAAGGCCCTGAAGTTGATCTCAATAAAGATCGAAACGTTGTCACGATAAAGAAAATGTTTTACTAAAACCTACGTCACACCAGACCGCATCTCACGACTTCTCAATAATCATCAAGTAACAGTCACTAAACACCACACATAAAACTTAACGTTTGTTTAGTCGAATTTTTTTTAGATTTAAATAAATTCAGTTCGTTACGAGTCATGAGTGTACCTTTGTTTTACAATGTTTTCTGCTATATTTTTTCAATATTGCAAAATCAAAGGCAACTAATCGTGTTTTTAGTCCTACAAGGTAATCAATTTGTCGTTTAATCAACTTTGCGCCATTCTCAACTGAGTGTCTTGGTCAAATTTACAAAATATTTATTTATTATGAATAAATTTAATAAAATTAGAACTTCAAGGAAAAGTTACGGAAGAAAGTTGGATGTTTTCAACTTTTCTAAGCCTTCGCTGTAATGAGATAAAGTGCTGAACGTGTTTTGCTAAATACTAACATCGAGAAGAAATGGACCAGAAATGATGGGTCGATCAAACTTTTGATAATGTGTTGATCGATTTGCAGGCGGCCCGTTATGATTTCACCTAACAACAAAACTAAATTGGGATTAAATCCGATAATTTCTTTTTGCAAGAATGGTTCCAAGAAAGTTACTTCTTATTTTTCTTTTCATCATAACATGTAATAAAACACTGGAACTATAGATTGCTTTTATACGTTAATTATTGATTTTCTTTATAATCAAATATACAATTTCTTCTAATAATTTATATTGTTTTTCATATCTCACTTTTTTATGTTAATCATTTTATTCCAGTTCATTTTCATATACGCGTAAAAATAGAAAAGAAGTGTTTTAGCCACACACTGCAATATCAGTTATTTATTGAACTTTGAATTACTTTATACCATGTCTGACAGATAGAAATCTGTGGAACAGTTGGATGTTGGATGTTAATATCACAATATCAGTAATAATGATGTGCGTAATGTAATTGATAAGAATGTATCTTTTGTAACGAGGGTATGTAACAGTAGACGTGACATCAACTCTCGGGGTGTCCTTGTTTTTGAAAAAAACAATTTGTAAGTATGTCGGGTTCGATTACAAGACAACTGGAATCGAACTAGGGACCTTTAACTTATAACTTAACTCTCTATTTCTCAATCTCACATTTTCCTCCCTCTNTCTGTCTCTCTCTCTCTCTTTCTCTCTCTCTCTTTCTCTCTCTCTCTCTCTCTCTCTCTCTCTCTCTCTCTCTCTTTCTCACCCTCTCTCTCTCTCGTAAAGAGTTTTGTTTTCAAGCCTTTATTTTCCGTTGGATTACAAACCTATTTATTTTTATAACTTCACTTCAATGATGTTGGAACTTAGAGCAAAGTGTTGCGGCCACCGACGCCCCCCTAAACTTTGAAAAGCTCTACGAAGAAATTGCGTGTTTTC
This sequence comes from Cimex lectularius, assembly GCF_000648675.2. Taxonomy (NCBI): domain Eukaryota; kingdom Metazoa; phylum Arthropoda; class Insecta; order Hemiptera; family Cimicidae; genus Cimex; species Cimex lectularius. The sequence goes on along the minus strand of NW_019392767.1, from coordinate 573,104 downwards.
TTCCTAATTGACCATGACCCTGGTTTTACGTAATATAAAATTATAAGGTTCAAGGTCACTAATTACATCTGAGATGAAGTCCAGTTATATTTATTCGTTTGAATTAATTCATAAACAATTGAATTTATTGATCACGCACAAGATGGATAATTATTTTGACACTTGTTTTTTTATCTTTGGACGTTTCATGTGAAACATGATCAGGGATACATTGTAGGAAGTGTACATATTTGGATGGCTAGTTGAGGGGAAATTTATAGCCGGTTCGTTGTTTACGGCCGGCCTAAGTAAACGGTTCTTCACTTCCCGTTCGGCTAATTGCTGTACACGGGAGGTGACGGCCCCGGCCTTCTTGGAGGGCAGAGTAAATTTGTATAAGAATGTAGTTAAATTCCGTCGGAGCAGAAGTAGAAGGGAGTAAAGTTGCGGTCCGCAAGACCGTCCAGGGGTCCGCTCATTTGAGGTGGAGCGAGCCTGGGAACCGGTGTTTGGATTTATGCAGACAGGGCGAGGTTTAGGGCCGGGGCATAATTAGAAAACTTACCGGACCCAGGAGGGCTAGACGTAAGCACGGAATGGATGAGGAAGCGGGGGCTTTGCTACTGAGAGCGAGTTATGTGAGAGGGAGTGGAAGAAAGTTAAGGGCAGAAAGTTCGTGACTTGTTTACTGTCCGTAGGAGAAAACAGTGGAATGCATTAGGCTAATAGTGCCCTTAGGGCCTCGCCCGCGGTTAAACACTCTTTTATATTGAGCACTCCGGAAACTTCACTATACCCGCCCAACCGACAACGGATTATTTTATTGAAAATGTTCATTAGGTATTCCCCTTTTATTGCAACTGACGTTCATTTCCTCAAGGATTTACCCACTCGGGCCGATTGCTAATTGGTAAGAGCTCCGAACAACATTGATCAAATTTTCATGTATTTATAAAACCTCAAGTTATAATTAAACTGATGCCTCAGAGAAAAAAAAAAGAGAGAAAGAGCGAGAGAGTGAGTGAGGGGAAGCGCGAGAGAGAGAAATAGAAATGGTTAATGGCAAAGAAGAAAGATATTAGACTGAGGGAGAGAAAACAATGAGATTGTGTTCATTTGGAACATATGGGAAGATGTAGAAAAATAAACAGACATGCAAAATAAAACGTGGGGCAAAACAATAGAAATTATTCTTTTAGAACGACATTATGTATAACTTTTATGTAAGGTATTGGTTGAGATAAATAAGTCAGTGTCACGCGGGATTCGAACCAACGAGCTTCAGCTAAATACGCCGCTGCTCTACCAATTGAGCTACCTAAGGCTATAATAAGTTCCTATTATAAATTAAATAATACCTACATTGTTGGTTGAGATAGGGAGTTGGTGTCCGAGTGGATCGAAGTCACGATAGCTCAAGCGTTAGAGCAGCGGCGTATTGAGCCGAAGGTCGTGGGTTCGAATCCCGCTCGTGACAATAACTTTTTCATCTCAACCAAGACGTTACATAACAAGAAAAATGAATTTAAAGAAGTACTTTGGTCAATCGGACCACGAAACCTAATCGATTATGTATAACTTGTATCAGTTTAATTCAATAATAACACAACGGCTTGACAGTTTCATTTTATAAATACTAAAAATGTCAATTTAAAAAATGACATTGTGCAATGGATGGCGGAAAGGAACGAAGTCTAAAGGGCGAGCCAGGAGGAGAGATAATATTAAAAGACATATTTTTAGACCGAAGATATCGAGAATTTATACTGTAGATTCAATTTTTGATACAAGCTATGTAGCATGCTTTGGTCTAAAGAGCACAAGGAAATACACTCTGGCGATACTGAAAAATGGGTGAGAATGAAGAAAAAAATTAGTTTAAAATTCTTTAATAGCTCTACGTTATTTCCCATTGGTTTGTCGTACAAAAGTATCCGCTGAAGATAACGTATGTCAGAAATTAGAAAAAGAAATAATAATTAATTTTGAGTCGGTACGAGAAACACGAGAAAACACACATTGGTCTTTGTTTGACAAGAAGGCTTTGGAAAAGGTTAATATAAATTTATGAATACTATTACCGTGAAACAATTTAAATTGGGCACAGCTAGGGTTGAAATGTCAAGGTTAATTCTTCAAACTGTGTTCAAATTCGTTAAAAAAATTGCTTTATATATAATAGAAGCAAGAAATATAAATTTATCCTCAAGACTGTCAATAATTACAGTGTAAAGGTAAAAATGTATATTTCAGTGTAGCGTGAACTGGTGGAATTATACTTATATTTTATACATATTATTTCAGAGAGACCCTTCTGCTATAATTTATATATATATATATATATACAGGGTGAATTGCTACTCGTNAACTTTTTTGTTCATTTTAGGGTCAAGAATCTACTGGTGAAGTTTGTAGCACGAGTAGCAAGTCACCCTGTATACAGGGTGGCCCCAATTGATTCAGCCACACTTTCAGATCTTATAGGAAATTGAACGCTGAGTAAAAAAGGTCCTATGAACCTGTGTCCGCAAACCCTTCAGTTCCGATATACAGACAAAAAACCATGAAAAATCACGTTTTTTGACCTGATTCGTGAAAATGTTAGTAAACCGATAACCGTAAAACAGCTCGAAAAAACATCTGCAGAGGATTAATTTCTGCGTCGATTGAGATTAAAACCAGCCTGATCGGCCGAAAATTTCATTTTTGGCGATTTTTCGAAGTTAGGAGGTGAAGGGTACACAAAATTCACCATTTCTGACATTTTTATCGAAAATTCAACACTTGAACTGTTTTCTGATGGGTACCCCCTACTGACTGAAATAATGTACGAAAAATCTGAACAGCTTACCCATCAGAACATTCGATTTGGGTGAAAAGCAGTAAATTAGCCAAAATTCGAATGTTTCCTGAATCGGACTGGGGTTGGTCTAATGTGACGGAGAATTCAATCACCAACAAACGAGGTAGAATTTTTTGATAGGGTGTTCAAGTTGTGAATTTTCGATATTAATGTCAGAACTGGTGAATTTTGTGTACCCCTTCACCTCCTAAATTCGAAAAATCGCCAAAAATAACATTTTCGGCCGATCAGGCTGGTTTTAATCTCATTCGACGCGGAAATTAATCCTCTACAGATGTTGTTTCGAGCTGTTTTACGGTCAGGCTAACGGTTTACTAACAATTTCACGAATAAGGTCCAAAAACGTGGTTTTTCGTGTTTTTTGCCTGTAGATCGGAACTGAAGGGTTTGCGGACACAGGTTCATAGGACCTTTTTTACTCAGCGTTCAATTTCCTATAAGATCTGGAAGTGTGACTGAATCGATTGGGGCCACCCTGCATATGTATATCTTGATCCTGTACACCTGTAATTTGTCATTGGTTGATATTGCATCATCCGTAAATATCAATAATTACAAATATTTTTATGATGTTAATTAACTTTGTTTTGGATAAAAATTGTTAAAACCAAATAAATATGCCTATTTAAATGATCTTTGTATTTATAAATTTTATATTAACCATAAACATTTTAAATAAATTAATCAAAATTATAAGGTTAAGTAAACTAAGAGGTGGATGATGATATTGCCAAATTTCGGTTCCATATTAACAAGAGGTAAAATAACTGAGGATACAGGGTTAAACTGGATTTTTTGGGCTGCAAAGGTCCTACAAAGCACGCGTCTAGGGAGCTGTCAAAGGGCGGTCTATAAGGGCCGGAGTGCCACCCTTTTTACCTTTGCACTTCACATTCCTCCCGATAATAAAGGTAATCGGGGATGTCAAAGGGACGTTTTTCGACGGCGCCAAGAGCCGTTGGTAACATTTACCAATAAAAAACCCATTTCGAATTTCTCGGTAGCCCGGCAGAAATCGTCTGGAGCATGAGTGACTCTGGATGAAAACACGGTCGGAAAACTAGGGGGAAATGTTAAAGTTTAATAGTTTTAATTGCAGCCTTTTTTTATCATGTACTTTAGCATTTTTAGAAGTAACTTCTGTCATTTTTAGAGTAATTAGGATCATATTTCTTTTGTCTTGGTTGGTAATTAACCTAAGCGGATTTGGATTATCTACTAGTGGATTAAGCAATTTTCATCATGACTTTAAATATGCAACATGAATTTTATAAACCAATAAGCTTTCAACAGCTCAATAATGGCTGTATGTAACTTTTTTCATTTATTTAAATAAATATAACTCTTTGTTGGCAATGATTAAGTTTTCTTTTGCTAATTGATTTATTTATTAAAACGAAAAACTTACCTAACCATAGATTTTACGTTGATTATTATTTTTTTACAAAGGTATTTCAACCACGGGGGTATATCAACCCTCGGGGTGCAGGTGTTTTTGAAAAAACTCTTATGTCAGGTATCTATGTGCCCTGACTTCGAACTCCGGTCCTTTACCTTTCAGAAAATAGATCCATGTCAGTGCCTTAACCGAGGAGACAAACTTTCTTGCTCATTGATTTTTAATATTCACAAAACTAGTTAAAATTAGTTTTCACCCACTGTTGTCCTTATTATTAAAGATTATATGGAGATCGTGGTCCGGTATGATGTAGGTTTAGAAAAACATTTTCTTTGTCGTGCTAACGTTTCGATCTTTATTGAGATCATCTTCAGGGCCTGGGATTTATAAACATTGTTTAAATTAGAGAAATACATGTAGGATGTGAAAAAAAATGAATTTGTACAACGATAGAAATTCATGTTTTCACATCCTACATGTATATTTGTATAATTTAAAAAATATTTATAAATCCCAGTCCCTGAAGGTGATTTCAATAAAGATCGAAACGTTGGCATGATAAAGAAAATGTTTTTCTAAACCTACGTCACACCAGACCGGATCTTACGATCTCCAAATAATCATTAATTAACGGTCACTAATCACCGCAAACGTATTATTAAAGTCTATTAACGTCGAAATGAAGTTTGGGATGCAAATTTTTAGGTGTTAGTGCTTTTCTTTATCTCGCAGGGTGCAATTGAACTCGTAGATGGCTTACTCGAATGATCAGATGTCCTTTCTGTCTAGATTCATGCGTACGTCATATCGAACGAGCACAGAAAGAGTTCTCTATTTCCAAAGAATATTTCTATTCCATACGTAACAAAAACACCTACTTTGTACCTTAGTTCTTTGTTTGGAATTTTCTAAAAACCAGCTATATTAATTTTATTGGCATATGATAATTTTATGCGACAGTTCTATATCAGTTTACTGATCAGGTTATAGGAAAGGATTCTATTCTGGATTGAAATACGAGAGCGTTTTTTCATAGTCACAAAATATTGTTTATTCTTTCATCTATTTTTACTGTGAATTTCTGCTTTGAATTAGCGTCATAATATATTAATAGGTACTACTTTTCCGCTAGATTGATTACATATTTGTGATTTTTCTGTTTGTAAAGATAATGTGTACAGACTAATGCTCATTTATTTTAATTTTCCAATTCTTATTATCCAATATTATCAATCCTAATAGATTGTGTGTGGAAGAACCAATAAAGGTAATGTTTTTGATGTATTAGGAATGTGGTCCTTAATGTTAGATGTGTTTTACAATTGCTTAGCTTTAGACCTCTTTATTTGGCCTTCATCAGAGCTCTACACAACAGTACTTAAATAAAATACAATACTCGATAATTAATTTGATCCCGTAATTACATCATACGTTTTCTAAATCTAAATACCAATCTTCTACCAAGAATCTGTCCAATGTCTACAATTTTGCCGTCTTTACACATAAGAGTTGCCTTTTTACTTTCGTATTGAAATTAACCCGAAAGCTTTGAATAACATTATTAACCACAATCATATTATTTTATGAAAACAATTTAGTATAACTTTATTAGCTTACAATTCACTTTGTACTTGATTATTTTTTAAATTTGACATTGAAAAGCAAATGCCACCCTTCAGCTTTGCTGAGAGTTCTTTCCTTGCACGTGCCTCACCGAAATGTTATATAGGTGAAGACAGGGGTGTTATGGGAAAAGTTGTTAGACGAAAATATTCAAGGAGAGCTTTCAATAAGATTTTCCTTTCAGAGCTCCTCCCCCAAGACCGCTGTGATCTGATATTACATCCGTGTAACACACTGGCTTCATGTCGCTTTGAGGTCGAGATATGCTCGAAAAAGAATCCCCTTTGCGATGGATTCTTTTCAAAATTAAACAGCATAACTTATACTCTGTTTAACTTTTCATTATAAAAATTTTGAAAAAAAATTCAACTCCGATTTTAACAAATTTCATTTATGACAGATTGTTTTTGAAGGATAAGGAATTTTTTTTAATCAACTGGTCGTAAGAAAAAACAACAACTAAATATTTGGAATTTTATCCAACTTGTTGGTGGTGTGAGTTATGCCTCGTTAAAGTTTAGTTCAACTCCACGGTTTTTCGTGGTCCGCTTGACCAATTAATATCATTCAATTAATTAAGGTTTTTATTTGAGATAAAAAAGTCAGTGTCACGAGCGGGATTCGAACACACAACCTTCGGCTTGATATGCCGCTACACTACCACTTGAGATATCGTGACTTTAGACTTGAATTACTTAATTACACAATTAAAAACCTTAATTAGTTGAGTTCAACGTTACCATTGTCTAAAATATCATCAGTAATTTGCAATAGAAAAAAATTTCAACTGAACCAAGATTACGTATGTGAAATTTGTTTAATATTTAAGGGTCTGTAAATTAAACATGTATGACTTAAGTTTAATGTTTGCCTAGTCGCAACATTTTTACAAAGGAACAGGATGAAAATTTATTGTTTCATTATTAGAATTTTTTCTTCTTTAATAAATATGAATTTGAACTCATTGAAAACATTCTACAAAATTTAAATAAACGCTAAAAATTATTTTCTATGAATATCTAAGGAAAATGTGATGTGAAATAGGGTTATCCCAACAGGACAAGCTGATCCCCCATCCGCTGAATTTTGCAAATGGATTCTGACTGGATGAGAGTCGACCCGTTTCGCTGTGCTCATCCTCTCTGCATGTTCTCTAATTACGAAACGTCAGTTCGACTGAAAAGAAAGTGTTGTATTTCCAATTGTATCATCGCCCGTTTTAATGATTTATATATTAACTTGATGACGATTTTAGATAATTAGAGTTGTTTTTCAGACTTTTTTAAGCTAACTAAAAGTTAATCACTTCATTTAAATAGTTGTCGTACTAAGTATTGTACATTAAAAAGGATATTGGTAGTATTTCGTGTGAATTTTACGAAATGTGTGCGACGAATTGTGAACTGCCGAATCTCCGTTTGTTTATACATCAAATTCTCTAATTACGATATGTTTGTCAGATTAAACAAAATACGCTGTTTTTCGAATTTTAGCCCATTTTGCGCTCAGAATTATTAAAAATTGATGTAAAAAAGGTGGTGGCCGTGGCAAATTGCTTCGTGAATCCAAATCGGCCATGTTGACAAATCTTTCCTACGAATCCCCGGATAGCCCTGGAAAGTTTAATTTACCATAATGGAAAAAAAATTATAATAGATAGTTAAAATTACTTTACCTTATTTTAACTTTAAATGAAAAGATAATGACATAAAAGATATTTCTCAATCACCGAAGTATTCGGCGGTTCAACCAATCAACGAATTATATCCATTGTTGATGCTCTAGCATTATAATAGACATTGTGTGGTGTTTAGTGACCGTTAGTTCATGATTATTTGGAGAACGTGAGATGCGGTCCGGTGTGACGTAGGTTTTAGAAAAACATTTTATTTATCGTGCCAACGTTTCGATCTTTATTGAGATCATCTTCAGGGTTCAAAGTGTTTGTTTTCAGTGTCCCAAGCATTCTCTACACGACACACAATAATGACACATCTGCACAGAAAACAAACACATTGGGCCTTGAAAATGATCTCACTAAAGAAGGAAAAGTTGGCACGATGAAAAAAATGTTTTTTCTAAAACCTACGTCACACCGGACCGTATATCACGATCTCCAGATAATCATAATGGACAATGTTGAAAACCAACGATGATAACATAGAAAAACATTTTGGGAACTCGTATAAGAAAACAAGAAATTATGTGCCAAAAATAGTGATTTTTATTTTTATTTCGGACTCAAAATCTTGTGCGAAAGAACGAGTACCTTCCACGATGGCAAGTCTGATTCTCTCCATTTATTATTTTTTTGTACACTTTTTTATTATCATTTCATTTAATTTTTCCTTCGTCATTTGTGAAAACAACTTCTGCATCAGGGTGAGTAATTTTAATTTCTTTTTCTACATTTTGTTTTATTTTTAGCGCATATTTCAAAAATCACTTTTATTATTAACAGTAATAAAGAATATTGTAATATATAATTCGTTTTGTGAATTTTCGTTCGGTTTCATTGTTTTCTTTTTCAAAACATGTTTTTAAAAACGTCTCAAGTTACCCTGGTACAGGTTTCTTCCATAGTTTTATACCATTTCAGAAAAAATAAAATTAATTTGAATGTACAATCAAAGACAGTACTATAAAAAATAACTAGTTTTATTTTACGAGCGTTTTTCCGCAAAATCTCTCAAAATTTGACAAGGTCGTTTTATGCAATTTGGTAGTTTCAGCAAAAGGTTCATTTTATATTAATGATTTAAGATAAAAACATCCAGTTGTTTTTCCGCTTTTTCCGAGGGAGATACAATTGAGACTTATTAGATAGTGTTTCCAATTAATCTTATAGCCATTTAGTAATGTAAGTCGCTTTTCAACGTCTGCAGATTTATGATTTGTTTCTGTTTTTAAAATTGAACTTCCCTTGGCCCGGTTACTGAAGAAATCACACAAAAATTGATTTTGATTTGTAAAATTTAAGTTATAAATTAAATAATACATTGTTAGTACTCGAAAGGTTGTAGGTTGAGATGTGGAGTTGGTGTCCGAGTAGAGAACTCAAGTAGTAGATCAGCAGCGTATTTAGCCGAAAATCCTGAGTTCGCATCCCGCTTGTGACACTAACTTTTTCATTTGAACCAAGCCTTTACATAACAAGAATAATTAATTGAAATAAATATTTATAAACATTGGATTGTTCCTATTATCGTAAAGTTCAGTAAGAAGTACTCAGATAAGCAGACTGGCCTCCCTTCCACGAATCTTCACCTTCTACCCTTATTTATGTTTTTAACAGTTAATTTCGGCTTTGTTTGCTTTCATAATAAACAGTGGTTTTCTTAAACTTTCTCCACCCCTAAAAGTCCAGATTACAGAAAATATTTACGTATTCTTCTTAGGAACAACGCTAAGTAAACAGCAGAGAGAAGATGTTTCAGGTTTTCTCTCTGACTTTAATATCTCACCCTGGAGGATACTAGCAATGTTATTTATCTCGATAGAAGGGTAGCGCGTTAGAACGACTATTCAAAGTGAATTTTTGTTACCTACCGCGTTGAATGACAAAAGGAATCAATACTGATCAAGATCGACATCTACTACGTATGATGAAAATCTAAAATGTTTTGTAAGAATGGCAACAATAACGACCACGTTGTTAGAGGACAGAACACCAAATTCCACCTTCCAAGGAAAATAAATAGTTCATGTTGTAAATTATTAAAATAAACTATCATGTCTACATGTGAAAAAGAATTTTCAAAAAGTTTAGCAATAAAGTAAATAAACTAAACATGTCTGGTTTAGTATTGAATAATGTAATGGCTTAATTAGAACTGGCTAAGACAGCGGTTTTTATCAGTAATTGCTTGGTAAATATTTCTCTTTGTGTCGTAACCGAATTTTCTTGCGAACTGGCCTTTAGCGGTGGGATTAAAATAGCTTAGATACTAAATTAGAGGTATTTGCGGTAGAATATTAACGACTATACCACAGGGGCCAGTTTTTTACGTGCGCTAGCCGTTTCAGTTGAAATATTTATTTATATTGCCATTTTTATAATAATTGGGCCGTATTTCTGTTGTCATGGTAGGCAATTAACCTAAGCGGATCTAGATTAACCACTAGAGGATTAACCAATTTGCATCGAAGATTTAAATATGCTACTTGAGAATTAAAGTTGCGATGATCTTTTACAGTTTAATGCTGATTTTGTTTAATTTTCATTCATTCTTTCCTGCTAAAAAATAAAGATTTGATCAAAGCATAACAGATTTCAAAGCACGCCACAAAACTTAAAATTGAATTAAAAACACGTCTAAAAACGTTTTCGTCAAACAAATATATTTTGTAGAGTTATATCACAGTACAAGTAGTATAACAATGGCATATATTACATATATGGCACTTACAATAAATCAGCTGACTCTGTGAGAGCCCACGATTTAGAGAATGTTCGAGTATAGAAGGTTCGTGGTTTTTTCCGAGTCGACGATTGACTCTCGTTGGCTGAAGGCTGGAAAGAATGGCTATCCGTAAATAATTATTGAGGTCTGAAAATTTCAGAACATTCGTTTATATGTTCTTTTTGGCACTTATCAACAGTTGCTCTGAAAAGAGTCGTCTTATCTATGATATGCGCCAAGGACCTGCTCACAATAAGTGTAGTGGATCTCAGGAACTAATGGTGATGTAGTGCTATTCTAGTAGTTCTCAACATTCCAAAAGTTTTTGGCTCTAGAGTGCCTGCTAATTTTCCTGGTCATTCCTTTTGTCCTAGGTCGGTGGGTGGCTTGGATCAATGATGCCCAACAATTCATGCGAATTCCCATATTAGGCGCCCTGCTGACCTCTTGTCAAATGATATCCTCCGCTAAACAGTAGAGGCTGTGGTGAATGCTATAACATCGATAGTGCGAGTAGCAAGGTTGGTGTACAACTTCGTCAAGGGCAAAGCACTTGTTTCACCTCCTCTGCGGGATGAGAATACAGCGTCTTTTGTCCAGTCCAAATTATTGGATTCTTGGTTCTGGCCTCAGACGCTTCGGGATCAACGTCCGGTTCAACATCTTTGCTTACGTTCCGATTTTGTCTGTCATACTAGTTTGTAAAAAGTACCATTATTTGTTAAAAACATTGCATTTAGTATCAAAAAATAAGAAATAACAAAAAGAGAGAAAAAAAGTTTATACATATTGTTAGGAGAAAACAATTTTAAATACTGACTGAGAATATGAAAACTGTAAAAACAAGCTGATTTTTAATTTTCACGTACACAGTGATTATCTTATATTATATGTTTATATATCCGTTGTAAAGTCTTGAGGAAGGTGATAATCGAAAGCTTGGCGTTGTTTCAACAGCAGAAAATTCGTTGGACCACATCCCCCATCCATATATGTTTGAATAACTGTTGATCGATCACCTTTACATCACAGGGAGTAATCTTCAGGTGTCTAAGCGGTCATTTCAAAATCGAAAAACCACAATGTTACTTCCCGTCCCAAAGCTGGGTAACCCTATGTTGACGGCTCCAAAACCGACAAGGGTACGTGCGATGGGGTCTTTGGGATGAACCCCAAGACCAAACTGTCGGTAAACCTAGGCAAACATGCTACACTTTTCAGTCCGAAATCATAGCGATTGAATAATGTAAGAAGAGAAATAAAAAGGCTTGGAATACATTCCCGTAAGATGGACATTTTCTCTGACAGCCAGGCAGCTCTCAGGCCCTTAGCTTCATGCGAGGCAAAGACAAAAAGAGTTTTGAAATGCAAGGAGGCCCTAACGGAAGTCAGTGATATTAATTACCTGACCCTGGCATGTGTCTCTGGACATTTGGGGCATAGAGGCAACGAAAAGTTTGACATGTTGGCCAAAAAGGGAGCCAACATGGATTCTATGGGCCCAGAACCCTACTGCCGCCTGGCAGCCTGCCACAAAAGAAGAGAACATCTTAAAATCGATCCTTAATGAGTCCAAAACCTATTGGAGCAAAACCACTCGTATGAGGCACGCGAAGAGGTTCATATCAGACCATCCGAAAAACTTACAAAAGAACTGGAAGGCAACCGCAACCGAACCAGGATTCTGGTTGAACTCCTGACAGGGCACTGCCACTTAAGAAAGCTCATGCAGTGGATAGGGCAGAAGAAACACTATACAGATACTGCCAAAAAGAGGAAGAGACCGCAGAACGCATTTTGCATGTACATAGGTGCAGGTTCTTGCGACTAGGACAAGAAAAACCACAAGCAAGATCCTGCACCAATGAACCGCTGGCAAAGATGTGGAGGCTGGTTAATAGCCTGAAGCTTTCCAGTGAGTTATAAATAACAGAGAAGCACAATAGATCTATTCAGTTCGAGGTTCAGTAGGCCTTGTGGCCGCCTCTCTCATCCGTATCCAAATCCCCTAACTCTATGTTGGAGGAGCCTGGGCCATCGTTCAGGCCAACCGACATTTCTGGTCTATGACAGTTCGTTCAAAGCGATGTTGTTCTTGAAATTTGCTGTTTGGTATCGGAGACTAGTTACTCTGTCTTCGAGTGTAGCAGCCGGGGTTCATCCCACAGGTAATACGATTGATCAGGTAATTAGCGTTAACACTAACGTGATGGCTAGGTACCTTATCTAAAAAACTGATCAATAATGGATGTGGCTCGGTATCAGGTATTCACCCACAGTCACATTTCCACTGTATCACTTACAACTGCGTAAGATTCACCTGCGAGTTTGAAACTAATAACCATGTTGAGTAATCGTTTAACTAGATGCCCGATTTGATATAGATATCACCCATATCACTATATGAAATGTGTTAACTAGGATAATAAAATCTTCAAAGTGATAAGGGTTTTTTGAAGCAGTATTTGATCAAATTCACCAGAATTTCGTATTTTTTATTTGAACTTCCATCAGCTGAAGGTACTTTATTATTTGCAATTAATTTACTTCATTTTGGTGTGTTTTTGTTTGTTTGACATTTTCTTTTGAATGTTGTTTTACTGCAGTATATAGCTTATAGCTTTCTCATAGCTTATGGAGTTTTTCCAGAGTCCATAGTGATATAAACTGATTAAGTTTAATTCTCTGATTTATCGATGTATGAGTTTGCGTCTCCAGATTCGGATATCACTTCCCTCGAATTTCCGAACGCGGATAACGACGATGTTAATTCATTTGTAGTTAATTGGAAACGTGTAGTCTCAACGTGGGCGGAGGATACACGCGTTTTAATTAATTTATGCACCCTCCTTCCACCCTCTTATCGACGACAGAAATCATATTGTTTTGAGGGGATACTCTTCGGTTTTTAAAGAGTTTTCCTCGTCGGCTGATAAGTGCATTTTTTCCGCAGTTACCGGCCTTTTTCGAAAGAGCACGACGTTTCTTGCCAGAGGGGCTCCCCTTTCCCGGTCGCACCCTAATTTCCATAATACACGCTCGAGTTTCCGAAATGAGCGCCTCTCTTCACATACAAATGAGAGGGTTGAACGGGATCCCTTTTCTTGAGAAAGTTGCATGAGAATTTCACCCCCGCCCACCCTCACCACATACACCAAAGAACATAGTTTGTTTATTTGCTTCCTCGGTTTCATGATGGCTCTTTTACTTTGTTCAACATCAGGGCACTTCGTTTTCATTGCTTACATAAAACCTTATTTCATATCTCGCCATCATATATCTTGTTTGACTTTGAATATATATAGAGCATTAAAACATTTATTATTTTAATTAGAATTATAAATTGTTAACATTATTTAAGATATATAAATGTAAATGTAGGGATCCTTCAGAAAACCGCGATGCTACGAAAATAGTATTGCAATTTTTTTAGAGGGGGCATCGCGTCGATGGACTCAACGAACATTGACACGGCGACTAATCACTATAAAGGCAAAGGTACACGGTTCGAATCCAGCCGCTTTTTTTTAAACACCAGCACCTCGGGATTGATATGACCTCTCCGTTAACAAAAAACACACAAAAACATTTATTTTTAGTTAAAAAGTAAGAATCTCTCTTGACCTAAGTAACCATGATTACCGCCGACATACAGCACGAGTAGGAATGCCACCGGATATGAAAATCTTGCTTGAGCACGACAGAGAGTTTATGGGTCTCCTATTCCGATAGTTCATCTTTTATTTTAAATCGTAAAGATAGTTTTTTGTCACCTATTATGTGATGAGGGTAAATGTATTTATCAGCGTGAATGTACTTATTAGCGTGAATATGTGGTGTGAAAGTGCCGATGGCGGAATGTTGAGTACCCCATCGACCCCCAATTATTTTAGTTATATAATATGTGTAAACGGTGATGAAGGAATATCGAGTACTCCACCACCCTAAATAAATGAATGGTATGTAAATAGGATATAACGTTTTTCTGAATGGACGTGAGTATGAATAGGTTTGGAATTGCATGCGTTGGATGCTGAATAGATCTAGCTGTGGACATCATCCCCCGGAGCCAAAATCTGGTGACTGGACGGATAGGAGGTCTGCCCTAGGCTGCCAACACCCGGGGTGGGTGATTCTCGATGCCTACCGGCAATTTATTATAATTGCAAAAGCAGGGATTGTCAGTGAACTGCTAGAAACAATAGGCTCAACTCTTCCATGTTTGTCTGAGTTAAGTACATGTGGAATTGAGCCTAACAAACCCAAATCAGACCTACTAATGAAAATGACAAGAAATCGACCGAACGACGAGTTTACTACTTTTTCATTATAATACATAATAATGGCCCTTTGCCGGTTCAACGTGAGATCTAATAAATTCTTTATTCTATCATTATTGCTAATCCATTGCTTTTCTTGACACCTTAACATATTTATCAACCTTGTCATAATATAGTGACAAAGGGTCAAACAATGTAGACAGCATCGTTTTACGAATTGAAATAAAATATTTTTTTTTTTCGTTGATTGTAGGTTTTTTTATATTATTCAATGGAATGTTGATTTGGAAAGACTAACGTGAGTAAAATTATTAACAAAATATTCTTGAACGAAATTTCGTCGTTTAGCTGCAATGTTACATTCGTTGTTTTTAGTTTACAATTTAAGATGAATTAATTTATAAACCTTTTGACCAAACCACATTTAAAGTAATTTTAAAATTGTTTTAAACTTCTGAATTTTAACATTGAAAACCTATTTATCGTCACTTTTCCATGATTAACACTTATTGGGCTGTTCTACCAGATAATTTAATTTTTAATTCTATAGAATCGATTTTGGAAATAAGGAGGTTTACGAAACGTACAATTTTTCAGTATTTCATATTATTTTTTATTTAACAAGCATGCAAAAAATGGTCGCAAAACCCAAGGATTTTACTTCATAACAATATATTGTATAAATATTTGAGTCAAATCTTTATGGTTTGTTGTTCAATAAAAGTTAGAGTGAAAAAATTGGTAAACATTTTTCACCTCTTCTTTTTGTCCTTTTTGGTATAACACGCTACAGATCTTGAGAGTATTGGTAAGAGGGTGTGTCCCAATTCGAGGGCCAGTAAAAGGGTTAAAAAAAAAATTTCACATAAAAAAAGAAATAATCATAATTTAAATACGATAGCGAAATACAAATAGATTAATATGAGTAGGAGAAATTTCTTCAATTTTAATAGGAAAAAATTCAAAATTCGATATAAAATGTTGCACCTTGAACAACACATTTCCATTTCTCTTTATCCCATCTATACATTTCTACTTCAAAAATAAACTAAACTAAAAAGAATCAAACACTAAAACGGTTTAGACAGTGTGGACGAATAAATGACTCGTTGTAATATCAAAAAATATTGTGAATATGCCTTAGCTTCAAAACAAAGTTACCCATTTTGTTTGAATTTTGTAGTTTTGTTATTTCCGATTATTCTGTTCTATTTTCATTTGTTTAGTATTCATTCTATAAATACGGTAACATTTCGGCAATGTTGAATTTTGACTGAATGGATATGACACAATGCTGTGACATTTTTTAAATTTAAATTTTCAAATGTCACAACTTTGAATATTTAAACTGAATTCAATTTGTTGTTTGACTGCCTTTACTGAAATGTTTCAAATTCTTCGTACTGGTTGCTTGACTTTTGTATGCTATAAATTCTCATTAATGTTTTTTTTTTTTTCTATTACTATATTTTCAATTTAATCAGATATTTTCAATTTTCTTTTTCGATGGGTGGGTTTCTATTTCTCGCGCATATCATTATACATATTTTAATACATTCAAATGGTAAAACTATGTTAATAGTTATTCTAAACTGTATTAATAGGTATGAAAATATTGATGTTGAAGCATTGATTATTATTAAATGTTTCATCAGCAACCGAAAAAATAATGGGGATTTAAAGTTTATTTGACATCGACTCCCGTATAACTGTATAAAATCCCAATCGTATCTGGTATGAAAACTGTTCACTCAGAGCAGCACAGAGCAGGGACTGGTGACTTGTATCACCGCGCTACCTGGTTATGTCGAAGCTGCACTGCGTTGGCCTGTTAGTACAGCAGATTCCCCTGTAGATCGCTTACGATGTACGTAACGTTTCCATGGATAAGCGTTTCATCGTGGGCAATAATTAGAAAAATTAACATTAAAGAACAACAGCTTTGCCATGTTCTAGGTATATAATAAGGACGATTTTTCAGATATTGACACGGTTTATTCAATTTAATGGAAAACTTATTGCGTGTGTTCACGTACACGCAAACAATGTATAAATCCAACAAACAACTCGTCCACTATTTTTCTCAATCCCACTAGATAGATATCTGTTAATGTACATGTATATCCATTTTTATTCTTATATCAATACTTCCTGTCTCTCTCATACAATCCACCTTTCCTTACTATCTCNTCTCTCTCTCTCTCTCTCTCTCTCTCTCTCTCTCTCTCTCTCTCTCTCTCTCTCTCTCTCTCTCTCTCTCTCTCTCTCTCTCTCTTCTATCTCTCTCTCTCTCTCTCACTCACTCACTCTTTCTCACACACTCATTTACATATACTTACACACAAAACATTTACTTGTAATTACAAAACACAAGCCCTCAATTTTCAATCCATCGTTTACAATTCACGCGGTTAGAAACCTAAAACATTCAAAGATCAGATTCAGTGAGCAAAGAAAAAAGAGGAAAAAACAGAAAACGTAAAATGTTTGCGTACTTTGTTTTGTGTTTGGTATCAAAAGACTAAAACCTATTTGTTAAATTCAGAACGCAAAAATGTACATTTTAAAAACTACTGTAAAAAATTTCATAATGGTAATATAATATCATATATATAAATAAAATATTAATAATATTATTAATTATATAACGTTGATTTAAAAAGTAAATGGTTTAAAATAATAATAAAATATTTTATTTATTTGAATTGAATGAATCATTTAGTGAAACAAGAGAAAACATATTTATATTAACCAAAAGGATCGAATTAGAATAGAGTTGGTTGCAATCTGTACAAACTTTGCCAAAATTTTTGGACGAGGTCGATCAATTTCTTTTTATTAAGTAACTATGTTAAATTAGGAAGGATAACAACTTAATACAATGGATAGAAGCATACTTAAAATAGAGAATACACAATGTTAAGTGTCATATTTTTTTCTAGGGAAATAATGGTGACGTCTGGGGTTCCACAAGGAAGCCACTTGTCTCCTTTATTGTTTAAAATTGTAATTACCCATTTACACAAATATGAAATTCAGTAAATTATCCGCGTTCATTTTTCAGTCACAAGAAGATAGAAAATGTTTAAATTTTCTATTGATAGTTTATTTCAATTACCATCAGTTGGGTAAAAAATAAAAATGAGGGAATAATATAAATAAATTACAATTAGTTAAGGTTTTTAGTTGAGATAAAAAAGTCAATGCGGGATTCGAACCCACGTTCTTCGGCTTGATACGCCGCTGCTCTACCACTTGAGCTATCGTGACCTCGATCCACTCGGACACCAACTTCCCACCTCAACAGCACATTTTCAATTTTCCCTCCTTTTTGCCATTTTTCAAATGCCGTGTAATCGGATTTGATAAAGAGATCTTAATTGAGATTATTTTCGTTTTCACTAGAAACAAGTTCCCACAGCTTGTGCTCTTAGGCTGCAGAGGATATTGGCATCTTTGTCTAAAGTCGACACTTCCAGACCGTAAGTCCATATCGGCTTCACAATGGTGTTTGACAAAGGTAAGCTAGAAGTTGAACGTGAAAGTGCTCTGTAGTGTTCGATAACTTCTTACAGTTCAAGTCGTGTTTAAGGACACCACGTCAAATTTTTCTCAATATATATCCTAGGTAATGCAACATGTCCGCTGTTAGGAGGGGTATCTGACTGAAGTAGACCGGTGTAGAGATAGTTTTCGGAGAGTGAAGGTTAGCTAAATGTATTTTTCTTGGTTAAATTTTATATTATTTTATAGGGTAATTTCGGCAGACCCTTCAATGACTTGGAAGTATCTGTCAGTGAGGTAGCTTGGAAGGATAAGATGGAGTAGACTCGGTCAGAAGCCAGTACTGCATCAAGGAAGGCCTCGAACAATGCTGTCCCGAATCAAGGAGGAAAGAAATAACACCTAAAACGCACCTACCCTGAGTTATAGTAGCGACAATCAACCAGTTCTTTCATGGAAATAAAAGCACAAAAAAGGATTTACAAAATAAAATGTTGATGTATTTTGATTCATATAATCACTTTTTTAAATTAAATGTACATAAATTATATTAAATACCAAACCACGCTTAATTAAATATTTAGATAAAGTAATGGATCATCACGTTCATAAAAAAGGGATCATTCGTATTTTATCTCTACAACGATGGGCATGAACATCCTAGCATTTCCCATATGCCCTTCTTGTTAGGATTTTGCCCATTCATCTACGCACAAGTTCAATGCTTTGATCTTTTGGTAATACAAGCAAAGACTTCCTGAATATTATTATCAAGAGAAGCTTCTTTCGGTAATGCTTCCGCCTTCTAATATTCCGCAAATCCACTCAACGATCGGCACCCTTTCTCTACTCCTCTTCCTCTCTGGTTTGCATTTGTGATTAATAATCTAAGGTAATCAGACCAATTTAGTTCTTTATTTACTAAGTTATTTATTAGTAACAATCTTAAAAATTTCATTTTTTTGTCCGTTTTAGATTTTAATTTAATATTTTAATTTACATTTAATAATTAAAAAGTAATTGCATCGTTAAATTTAACGAATTAACTTTAGTTGTTAAGTTACGAAATATGAATAGAAATATTCAATAAGCCAAAAAACATCTTATATCACACACCCCACATACGCACACACTCTCTCTCGTTTTCTCTCTCTCTCTCTCTCTCTCTCTCTCTCTCTCTCTCCCTTTTCTATCTTTTTCTTTTCCTCTCTTCACATATTTACATGTCGTTGCTGAGTTAATCTGTAAATCTATACCTATTTCACTCCCCCTTTCTATGTTTGTCTGCCAATTCCTTCTCTCTTTCTCCTCTAGTTGTCTTTTCTCTATCTCTCTTCATATATATACCGCGTTCCCTGTTTATCTATTGGCGTATCCCTTCTTTTCGTTCAATCTTCCTTTCTCTCTCTCTCCCTCTCCCTCTCAATCACTCTCTCTCTCTCTCTCTCTCTCTCTCTCTCTCTCTCTCTCTCGCCCTTTCACCCTCGCAATCACTCACCCACTCACTCACTATTTCTGAAGGTTGCTGTCTTATCGCTATCTCTCCATTTTTCTCTCTCTTCTTTTGCTCCCTCACACTCTTGCGGTCCTATTTCTAAACCCCTCCCGCTCACCATATACCTCGTTAACGTACCACACCTTCTTTCTTTAATTGTTTTTCAGTTCTTTCTCTCTCTCTCTCTCTCTCTCTCTCTCACTCTCTCTCTCCCTCCCTCCCTCTCTCTCTCTCTCTCTCTTTCTCTCTCTCTCATTGTTTCTCTCTCATTCATTCTACCTCTTCATCTTTTTCTCTCTCACTTACATATGTCGTAAATCATCAAATTTCGTGTTATTAATTATAAAAAGTACCATCGATACAAGGAAAAGTTTTCAATGCTCTACTCCAATCCTGATGAATATAAACCGTCATAAAATTTCCCTAGACAACGCAATTTTACCTTCATGAAATTGGATTAGATTCTAACTAGGTTTACCTTTATGTAGTTGGTTAATCTAATTTGTTACTTTTTTAAGTATTTAACACCACCATTTAATTTACTTTAATTAAATAACTGTTACTATTTATTATTTAAGGTAGATACAATGTAACGAATAAGTTAATAATCTTTTTGTTCTGAATAGTTCCATAATTTTGATTACCTCATAAAAGGTTTTATTTCATAGAGAAAAGGCATAATGACTTTCCCCGGAACGTTATTTTTCTTTCAAAATTCATTTGTCATATCTTGGAGCAAAAAAAATCAACAACAGAAACAAAGGGTCGTAAAGCACGGAAATAAAAACATCATAAAAACCTACCGTATAACTAGAATTATAGCCCTGTATACGTCAAGTCCGGTGGTAATTTTTTCACCATCGCGGTCCCGTGGGAAGGGTTGGAAAAGAAAGTGTTTCCCCCCCTTAAAATATTTGTGCTCGGAGGTTCGGAAAGGGCAGGGGTGGAGCGTGATGTTCTGGCCCGTGGCAACCGAAGATTTTTCGTGGTTTCATGGACGGGGTAGGGAAAAGGCTTTCCCTTCACATTTGTGTTGAAGGCCCGTCAACCTCACCTGATAAGTAAGACATCAATAATTTCAGGTTTTTCTTTTCCTTCTTTTCAGACAGTCGAGCCGACGTTTGCCTGAGCAAAGAGAAAAAGCTAAAAGCTTTCCTGGGCCCAGACATCACCGGGAGAACTCTTTGAACAGTACCTATCTGAAAGTAATCTTTTTAAACAAGACCTAGGATCGTAAGGGCAAACGTAACCAACTTTCGAGACCTGTTTCTATCCGCTACTTTTCTTTTTTCTGGATTTTATTTATTTTCTCTCTATTTCTTGTTGTTTTTTAGTTTCTAAAACTTATACTTTAGTTTTCACTATTGAGATACAGGAGAATTACATACAAATAATTTTAAATACTTTTTAAGGGACTGATTTTAAATGATAACATCCTTGTCTGTAGAAACACTTTTGGGTAAAACTAAAAAATTTGTTTTACCCTTTTATGTGATGTTATTAATATTAAGATACAATGTTTTAAAAAATTTCCACCTTTCAATATGGGACAGGGTGTTAAAACAATCCCGGCCTATACAAAACAAACCCAAATAACACGTCGGGCTTTTATTTCATATTTAATCCAAAACCAATGTTTTGCCAAATCGGTGAAAAGGGTCCGAGCTCGGAAATATTCATGAATGCTCATGGTGGCACATGAGATATTTAGCATAACAATATAACCCCGTGGACTCGGTCGCTAAATTATTCATACCGAATCTGAAC
Organism: Cimex lectularius; assembly: GCF_000648675.2. Classification (NCBI taxonomy): domain Eukaryota; kingdom Metazoa; phylum Arthropoda; class Insecta; order Hemiptera; family Cimicidae; genus Cimex; species Cimex lectularius. Next base: position 551,791 of record NW_019392767.1, on the reverse strand, counting down.
CGGATCCGTCCTGAAAAGGTTCGAATGCCGAGCTGGTGGTCATTAAACGACCAATTATCGGTAAACGTGACAGCAGAGATGATTTCCAGAAAAATTTAATCCTATTTTCTCATCAAAATTACTTATTTTAACCCGAAAATTGAACGTGTACTTTTTTTCTACCCTTACCAACAAAATGCTAAACAAATCTATTTTTATAATTTTAAATGTTATTCATTCTTTTAGTAAGGGCTGCATATTTTAAGATGAGCACATATTTCATGTATTAATAATATTGTATTAATTGAATATATTGTACTACAAATACATACATATTATGTTAAGCTATGGAATGGTATAATTTATTAAAATATATAAAAGGACATAAAGAAAACACATCCTCTTTAAATAATTTGAACAAAACACAAATATTGTATAACATTTTTTTATTTATGATATATTAGATTATAGATATTGTTATAATGAAAGGTTTGAACAGAAAACTTAATAAAATTTTGTTCACTAAAAGTGTAAAAGCTCCAGTTGTGAGATTTTCCTTTTTTTTCTTCTCAACCGTTTTTCGTCGTAAGGAGTTTGAAATCGATAGGCAAAGCCTGTGAAATTTTAAACACCAATAATATGGACATTCACATAAATAAATCTCTTGCTAGTGAGTTTGATTATGTATCTTTTCTTGACACTGTAATTCTGCTCATCTTTCTCTTTACTGAGTCAGTTTGTCATAATTATAATAAACGTATTAAAAACAATGAAAAATATACAAACATGGTTATGTGAATAATTTCAGATTTTTAATTGGCAGCATAATAGCCTAACCCACAACTAGTTCTTTTAGGTTTCCTTTTACTCGAAAAATTTAATTTAGTTGAAGCTCTGTAGCGCTAGACTATTATTGGTATAAAAGAAGAGTAAACACAGTTTTTCTGAAACCTACATCACACCAGACCACATCTCCCAATTTCTGAATAATTATCGATTAACGGTCACTAATCACCACACACACACACACACACACACACACACACAGTAAACACAGTCATATTATGCACTAATTAAAGTCTTAAATGATTCGTCAGTTCATAAATTAAGTAGCACATACTATAAAAATCAGTTTACCATTTCAATTTTTATCTATATATCAGATTAATCAAAAATACACGACATATTCAGGATGTATGTCCATTAGTCGAGGGCAAGAATTTTTGTCTTGTAATTGTTTAAGTATCATTTTTCCAATTAAATTCCGTAACATGTATCAAACACAAAAAATACAAATCCAGTACCAAGATAATAAAAACTACAATGGGAAAAGCGACTTATCTATCCCTTTTCAGCTCCTTTCATTCTAAAGGTCAACCATCAGAGACATAATCGACTGAGGATCAATATTTTATGATAGATTTTGCAAAAATATTCGGCTAATTTTAGAAAGACTGCAACATAAATTTAACTGTTATTCCCTTGATAATTACAATCCACCAGTACATTTCACGTTTAATTAAATGACGTCTGCGAGAATCCTATGAACATTTGAAGAAAAGATAGAAAGATTCATAGCCTACGATAATTTAAATGAAATAAAATTATCCTTTTATGTAGGGAATGCCAAAATAAAAATATTGGAGCAAACAAGGCATAAGACATAAGTGGAATATGATTTCTTCGTGCTTTAAAATTAATTACGCAACTTCTCATGCAAACATATAATCCATATGTTAATATAATATTGAAATAACAATAATTTATTTAATGACAATTCTATCAAAACCTTTGTACCTAGTTATTTCTAGCAAAACTATTCGATAAATGAAAAGGTATTTAACTGACCAACTTCACCAAAAGTACATTATATAATCAGACAGAAAATCGCGATGCAAAGTTCGAAAACTATCGCGTCGGATACATCACTGACAATCTGCTGTACGAATTATCAAAACGAGTAAGGTCTCTTAGAGGAATTAAGTTTGACTTAAACGTGAAATCTTTGGATGAAGGAAGCAATAAATCAGGTGAAAACTCTTCTTTTGAAATCTCATTTACTGTTTTGATTGAGACAATTAAAGTTTGGAAAAATGTTACGCAAACCGCTAGGTACTCAATAAACAAGGGAATTTTTCAAAAAATGGAGCTAAGTATTAAATGTGATACGGCTCCTCAAAGAAAAATTTAATAGTCCCACATGCAAAATAAATTGAAGACGCACGGTAAACCAGGGCTTTGAAATGTCTCTTTAAATATAATAATTATTAACGATTTGGAATTTCGTGAAGAATGTTCAAAAAATCTGCATGTGATCTGTCTTATTAAAAGTGACTATACAATCTTCCATTTACAAATTATTCGAGACCGTTATTTTAGATCAGAGGGTTCTACCTTTTTTTCAACACAAGAATAGATCAGGTACATGGATTCACTAGAGAAAAATCTACTACTAAAAACCTCCTTCTTTCCCAACAATACATGAGAAGTGTTAAATTGTTGCCATTTACACCGGGCACATCGAGGAGTCATTTGAAAAAGTTTCTTTTACTTGACTACTCAATTCTGTTAGCTAAATTAGCTAATCATGGCTTACATGATAGTTAGTTGTTTCTCGTCGTATATTAGTAATAGAATACTATTTATCAAATATAAAATTAATACAAATACAAAATAGTTATAAAATTAAAATCTTATCATTCTGTTTTTTTTATTGAATCCTCTGGCCCCTTTCTAATCGCCATATTCTTCAATGGTCTTTTTTCTGTCTTAGAATACAGGTACTGTCTTCTATTAGCCATTAAACTTGAACTTTTCGACAAAGTTCTCTTTTTATCAGACTACACTTATTTACAGATTATAGTAAGATAGAAACCTGGCGTACCAACGTGACCTTGAACATTGATACATGTACCTTTATTTCACGATGATAGTTAGGTAAGAAGCCAGACCACAAAAAATTTGAGATAGATAGATATTCAGATAGACATCTATCACAACCGTGTGTTATAGACAGGTAGAGACATTCAGAGGAAGTGAGCGATAGATAGATTTATAAACTGAAAAAGATAGATAGACAGAGAACGAGAAATCCATAAAAATAATTGATAAATAGATAGAGACATAAAGTGAAAGTGAGTGATAGATTGAGAAAGATAGATAGAGACGGAAAGAGGGAGAGAGATAGAAAAACATACAAATTGATATATAGATGGAGAGAGAGAGAGATTGAGAAAGAGAAAGAGATATTGAGGGGGAGAGAGAGAGATAGATCAACTGAAACATATTCTTCTTTGGTCAATCGTAACGTTTCTTTAATTATTGAAATTATAATTGAATTTTCTATTATTACCAGCAGCTATTACCTGTGCCAACAGCTCGCAACTAACACACATATAATTGTCAAGAGGTTATATATATATTAAATTTTCATCCTGTTCCAACAACACCGGTTCATCTAAATTAATTATTTCCATGGTCGGTAATAACCAGACTGCAGGGCGCAATATATCACTTGCGCTGCTTCGGTTACTGGGCTGAAAACGGAATCCTACCAAAGCTCTGTCGTGGATTGTCCGCAGCAAGTGAATCAATCATCCTTGCTCTGTGGTCTGAATTATTCCTCCATTTCACAGATCGGAGCTGCACCAAAGGTCTTTGTATTCGCCTTTACTGTGTGAACTAATTTTGTAATGAATGCGATTCATCTTAACATTTTAGACTGTAATTAATATCAAGGTATACATTTTTTTAAATTTAATTTTTGTATACTGGCTTATTAAGCTGTATACTGGATAACGCAGGACATATTTATTTCACAAAGGTGCGTTTATATCAAGTTCACAGTTGAATCTAATCTAAACTAGTCATAAGACACATTACAAAAAATCAATGTATTTCAAACCTGTGTGGTGATTAGTGACCGTTAGTCGATAATTATTCAGATATCGTGAGATGCGGTCTGGTGTGATGTAGGTTTCAGAAATGCACTCACGACACGCAAGAATGGCACACTTACGCAGAAAACAAACACTTTGATCCCTGAAGATGATCTCAATAAAGATCGAAACGTTGGCACGATAAAGAAAATGTTTTTCTGAAACCTACATCACACTAGTCGGCATCTCACGATATCTGAATAAGTATTTCAAACCAATTCGCTAGTTTCGTATAAATAAGCTCTTTCAAATAGGACACATCTTAGCACATATCTTAGCCATTCCCAATGTACTGAATTTTCCAATGTAAATAACATGGACATTTTTAAAAAACCTGAAACAATGCATTTATTCCATAGATGGTACCAAATTCGAATAGTGGTTTAAGACGTGTGTTAATGTCAGAGGAAAATTTAAGTTTCTAGTAGTCTTGGTGCAAAAAGAAAAAAAAATTTAACAGAAAAATCCACCCACATTACCTCCACCTTCCGTAAAAAGACCTCCTCTCTATCTACTTAAATAATATTTAATTCACTAATTTTCGTGGTCCGCTTGACAAATTAATATTTTTCAGTTAATTAAGCTTTTTAGTTGAGATAAAAAAAGCCATGTCACGAGCGGGATTCGAACCCACAACCTTCGGCTAGATACGTAGCTACACTACCACCTTAGCTATCGTGACTTTTATCTCAAATAAAAATCTTAATTAATTTAAATAATATTCCCTCTCAACTACAGACAAGGTGCGGTACCTCGGACTGTACATCGACTAACGCGTGGAATCCTCACATTCGGCTGAAACATCAGGAGCCCCAGCTCTTGCACGACTTCTTGACAAACGTTCTAATTTGCATTTCAAAAATAAAAGGCTGCTTTACAACAATATAGTTAAGCCGATATGAACTTACGGACTTGAGGTGAGAGATTCAGCCATGCATTCCAACATCCGTCGCATTCAAACAACTCCTTAATCCTAGAAAAAATACTAGATGCTCCATCCTATGGATCAAACCTATCCTCACTTACAGACTTAAAATTTCCTTTCGTTAGAAAAAATTCCTTCCCGTTAGCGCAAATTTCACAAAAACCCCCCAACCGCCATAAATCAGCACATCAGAAACCTCGCATCCCGACGAATCCCCTCAAACCCTCCCCGCCGACAAGAGACAATGGCCGCAAGATCTGCGAGGAAGTGATGGTGATGATGATTATAGTGATAATGACATAAGTATTCATTAGAATTTTAGAAACATTGGAATTATTACAATGGGTATTTTCTCCACTCTTTTTATTTTTTATTTTTTTTAATTTTGTATATATTTCATTGCTCATTGTTACACTACATTACAACCGCCTACTTTAAGGTAGTTGTAATGTAGTACAAATTTAAAAAAAAACTCATTTTGTTTACTATAGGAATAAAAGATTTTAAAGTCAAAGAATTTTGTTTGGGGATATATTTTTTCAAAGATTTTCTAAAACAGAAAAATAACGTCATTATCTTATTATTATCCTCCTTTTTATTGTTCCTTTCTTAGCATTAATGACTAATTTTTAAAAGTCTTCTTTTAATTAATAAAAAAATTCTTTATTTATTCAGAACACATTTTTTCATCCTGTTTTCCAAACCGGCTTCCATTTGAATAAGATGTGGATATGAAACTCGGTTGAAGAAGTAATTTGCGCCCGTGTGCGGTTGTACGTCGAGTGTTCCGCAGGTGTTTGCCGATATGTGTGTTCCAACCCCAGGACCACAGAGCAATATGTTCAGAGATGCGGGAACGATGCACCCTCCCCCTCTAACTGATCAAACCACGAACCGACATTAGACTCGTCGGAATGTTATGCCAAGGAATGTTACCGGAGGTCATAAGTGCTTACGATGTTATTTCCATTTTGCCCTTGCGTGGTTGAATCGTCGTAAAACTGACATAACATAAATGCTAAAAAATTGGTTTTACTTAAAAGGACACCTAATCAATTCTTTTGTGTAAACAGGAATCACACAGAACTGAATATGGCGAGAAAAACGGAATCTCGTCTGAAAAACCAAAACAGCGAACATAAGCAGACGAAAATGATAGGAAAAGCTAAATAACTTATTTTTATATTAAATTAAAATATTTGACGGATTAACAAACAAAAAATTTACAAAAGGACAGGAACTCTCCACTTCATATTTTTTCAGGGTGTAAGTCACAGATCTCCGCTAGGTCTCATTTTTTTAAATCAAAATCTACACTGAACAGGATGGCATTTTTAAATATTTTCCTAGCTTCAGTCATTAATTATTAAAATCAAAAATTTCGGGAACATGTTAATATTTGCACTTCAAATTGAGCCGTGGAGCCAGAAAATCGCCCTTGAGCGGTGCCCTATTGCAATCGATAAGAAATTTTAATAAAGTTTCATTGATGACCTTCCACTTTGCCCAATTTCCCTACCGTTTTCGAGTTATTTGCGATTTTTGGGCAAAAAACCATGTTTTTTATGTGCTCGTGGAAAATCCGATCATTCTCTCCCGCGATTTTATCATACATAAACCTATTGTTTCAATACGTTATTCGAAGCCAAAGTGCCACACCACCTGTGAAATGGGATGAAAAAGTTGAATTTCTGTGATGAGGTAAACTAGTGGTTATCGACAGCAGAAGCATTGCGCTTCCCAAAAGGTCGAAGGAAGAATTGTCGCTTCTCTGTGCAATTTTTTTGAAAAGTCCTCGGAACAAAAGTGGCAGAGCGTAAAATTTGCAAATTTGCGAAAACATGACTGTTCAAAATTTATAGATCCTTGAAAATCGGGACAGAGATAGTGATCGGTTATTACCATGAGCACGTAAAAACCACGTTATTGCCCAAATATATATATATATATATGTATGTATATATTGTTATTGAATTCAAGATTTAAAATTTACCAGACAAAATGTAGACAAGTAGTTAATAGATAGATAGATACAGCCATATAGAGAAAGTAGGCGATAGATTGATAAATTAAAAAATATGGGGAGATAGAGGGAGAGGGAGTGAGAGAGAGAGAGAGAGAGAGAGAGAGAGAGAGAGCGATAGAGAGTGAGAGAGAGGGGCATACAAAAGATAGATAAATAGGTAAAGAGTTTATGGCAGTTTGTCTTGGATTGTTAGACCGTTTTCTGTTATTTGTGAGAAGGGGGATGATTTAATTGGAATAAACATCGTTCACGAGAAAAGTGATTCACGGTGTTGAAACCGTACAAATTCGACTGCAAGAATTATCGTGGTCTCGGTTTGCGTGCAACTGGTGTTCCCTTGGATGTTGGCCCGGGCCCAGTGCAGTTTTGGCAATGAAGGATAAGATCTAACCCGCTTCGTTCCCAAACTGAGATTTATGCCGCCCTGGTATTTCCGTTTCGCTTATTTCACACCAATGGCTTTAAAATTTTCATTTAAAAATATCCTTACCGCGGAAAATCGCAGTTAAACGTCGTGGACAACTGGAACAGTACCTGAAAAAAGAAAGAAAAAAAATTTGTTGCTTACCTAACATAACACTTAATATTTATTGTATTTTCAATATATCCTATTCAATATATCCTATTCAATATATACTGTAATATGTATCGTAGTATTTTTTCAATGAAGCATGCAAAAATTTACGAACTAAGGGTAAAACATTAGCGTCTTACATATTTTAAAAACATAGGTTTGAACATCAAATTTAAAAGAAAATTTAAGAGTAATGAGTAACTTTGATATCAACAGGATGGGGGAATTGTTTTTTGTGATCAGAAATAAATGAGGGCAGTATTGTAAATATAAGGAAAATTAACACTTTTTTAGGTAGAGGTCAATGAATTTTAGTGAAGGGGTGACAGTAACCCAGATTTGCAAAAATTACTACTTATCGGATTCAAACTTTTTGTTTCTTTTTTATTTTATTCTTTACTTATTACTGATCTTTATTTTATAATTTTATTTCGAATAAAATTAAGCTTCAAGAGGGTTCTCTTGAACGACTCTTTTCAACTACATTTTCCACAGAGTCTATGATATTTATTTATAAAAATATTTATGCTTTTCATGTCTAATTGTTGTTTTAATATTTTGATAAACATTTATTAAAAAACTAGAACAGAAAAACTTCAACAACTGGGTGAAATTTTTGTCATAAATGTTAACCGTTTACAATTTTTTTTCTCGAGTTGAATTATATTCGCAGGTTACATATTCGATCAATATCTTCATTTTTCAACAGACAAAAATTTTAAAAAATTATATCAGCAAAATGGACAAGAGAAGAGATAAGTGTACCTAAAGGTGGTTATTAGTTTTTAATGTAGGTATGTATATTTACATATATATTCCATATGTAATAAACTGTGTATTCTAATATATAAAAACATAATTAACTTTTTAAAATTGTTTATTAGTTATTAAAACTTGCACCATACCATATAGCAAAAAGTAAAATAACGCTTATGACCACAAGAACGCTAGGCAAATCTTGTGAATTAAAACCGAAAATGGACCATTGGCTACACATTAATCTGGAGGACGAAAACTCAACAAAAAGTGGTATCACGTGGCAAATGTATGTATCACAGGGGCAATGAGAACAACTCCTACAAGTGCGGTACAATCTTAGCTAAACCTACCTCCACTGGAAACAATACAAGGGAAGCTAAGAAAAGCTCATTTAGGCTCAAACAAACAATCAAATTGGATAGGAACTAAACAATTCGGGCACACAACCATAATTAATAAAATCAGACACTCATTTTTAGAAATGGGGACTGACTATATGATCCCGGAAACATTCTTTACAACATCCTAAATAGCCTATAAAGGATAGGAAGTATACAGGAGAGCATCACATACAATGATAGGATACATAGATAGCTCCAAAACAAACGAAGTAACCGGATCGGATATTTTTAATACAAGCAGAAAGCCTACAAATCTTTCAAGCAGAAATTCATGCCATCGTTTGTGCCTTAGAAAATCTTAAAAGAGATCACACTGGCAAGAAAAGTCCTCATAAGATCTGATAACCAATCAGGTATTAAAGCATTAGCATGTAAAAAATACATCAAAATTCGTCTGTGAATATATCCAAATTCTCCAATATCTGGAGAAACAGAACAATCTGGTGATATCTTGAATGCCAGGGCATAGAGGCATTTTGGGTAACGAAAAAGGAGACACACTGGACAGAGGAAGATCTGCAAGACGATGCATTGGCTCCTTACCTACACTTGGGATAACAAAAAACAAATACAGAATCCTTCATCACTGTATGGATCCAAACAAACAAAAGGAGAAGTGGATAAACTCTTGCTCTTGTAAACTTATGATGAAACAACCCTCAGCAAGACTGGCAAACTCACTACTGACATTGGAGAGGGCGAGACACAGAGGAGTGGTGGGACTATTAGCCGGTAACTTGCATCTGAGAAAACATCTATCAACATGGGCATATATAACGATAATCCCTTCTGCAAATTATGCAATGAAGAGGAGGAAACAGCAACCCGTATCATCTTCGAATGAGAAGCAACGGCTCAATGGTGATTTATCCTAACATACAGGAAAAATCTAAGGTATGAAATGAGTCGATTGCACTGAACTACTTTCAGTATCAAGGAGGGTACAATAAGTCAGAAGACCTGAGTGCCTGGGAAGCAGAAACCCCGCTTCCTAGTATCCTCATTACCATTAGATTTTAATGTAAATATGTATTATGTATATCTTACATATCTTAATGTATTCTTATATATAAAAACATAATTATCTTTTTAAAATTGTAGTTTTTTTATTATACCAATTTGTGTTACTTATTGAGCCAAAAAATTGTAATATACATTCGTCTCGGGAGGACTCGGGTAACTGGTTAGTCTTATTAATTTTTTTATTTTTTTTTAAGATTTCCTATTATATAATCCGTACTTCCGTACAATATTTATATTAAAAAGACCGTGATGGTTTAAGGAATTTTTAACCAAAAATAATAAGAGATGTGAAGGGCGTCTGTGGCCGCGAGGTTTAGTCTAAAGGTCCCGGGTTCGAATCCAGCGGCCCTGCATTCGAACCCGACATACTTACAAATGGGCTTTTTTTTCAAAAACACCGGCACCCTGAGAGTTTCTCCTCGCAAAAACCCATAAAAAAAAAGAAATCGTGAAGTACGGTCTGGTGTGATGTAGGCCGAACCATTACCAACACATTGTTTCCCTTCGTCGGCTCTTTTCACCTCAAAGAAGCCGACGCCTTATACAAAAAAGTCTTTTCTATACCGAAATCCTTCCCCACCCCTTCAAAATCCAACGTATACAAACATAAAACAACAAAATCTCTCTGGTACTCTCAACACGACACGCAAGAATGGCACAATTACACAGAAGACAAACACTTTGAGTGAGTAGAAATACTTTGATTGAATATAAAATATATATTTTGCATTGTATAAATTCACTTTTCCACATCCTAAATGTATTTGTTAGTAGTAAACAATGTTTGTAAAGCCCAGGCCTGAAGATGATCTCAATAAACATCGAAACGTTGGCACGATAAGGAAAATGATTTTCTAAAACCTACGTCACACCAGACCCCCACGATTTCCAAATTATCATATAGAATAATGATTGTACTTTCCCAAAGTTCGTACATTAAGTAAAATTCCATTGTTTACTGAAACAATTGCTATTCGGATCGTGGGGAGTTGGATTTATATAAGCTCAAATGTGCACATGCATGCACATATTATACAATAATTCCCCCAAGAATTGTAACAGTGTAACCAGATACTCGCTGCCGTTCTCGAGCACAGTTCTAATATGGGTGACATTCCTATGCACTTTCCATATTGAGCCAAGAAATTGCAATCAGATGGGACACATGTACCAACCTTTCTCTGCATGCCGGACACGTGAGCGAGGAAAGTAAGAAAAATAAATGTTCGGAAGTTAAATTCGTACGGCCTATTCTTAATCGGGAAGATGACCTTCCTCTAAAAAATAAGATCCTCCAAGGGCCACCTATCGACAGTGCGCTTGATACGCGAGAGCTTCTCTGCCGATGCGGCCCACCGACTCTGCCATTTTATTTGAATTCCGTGACTCTTCAGCTTTTCGTATCTATACAACAAGAGCACAATGAGCGGGTCGACGGAGAAACTGTCACGGACAGCAGAGCGGTGAGAAAGTCACTGCAGACCAGGTAGGCCTGCAGAAAATAAATTGTGTACAGTTGATTCATATAAAAAAGCTCATTTAATTAGATTTGGATAAGATTACAGATAACTGTGTTTCTTAGTGACCTGTTGTTTTATAATTTGTTGAAGTCGTGAGGAACGGTCAAGAAAGAGGTAGTTTAGAAAAACACTTTTTCATTTTTTGCCATCGTTTCGACCTTTATTCGGGTCATCTTCAGGGGTGTGGTGCTATTCTTGTGGTGTCATATTGGTTTTTAAAAGGTTGAAACTTCGGCAACACAATGAAAAAAATGTTTTTCTAAACTACATCTTTCTTGAGCGCTCCTCACAACTTCAACAAATAACAGATAACAATCTCAAATTTAAAAAAATATATTTCTTCTTAATTGTTCCTTATTATGTTTCGTATATTATATTGCGGAAATAGTTTTTATAATGAATTAGTTGGATTGTTCAATATAAATTTAATTATATATTATTTATCATATGCGGATAATGTATTATTGATAAATAGTATATTAAACTTGGAATAGCTTTGAGAAAATTATGTTACGATGTGATTTATTATTTTATTTTTTTCATTTACTTTAAACCTGTAAATCAGTAGATTTGAAATTCGATTGTTTGGAAAGAAAGTGAGCGAGAAAAAAATTGAAACCCTCGCATGTCAAATTTTTAATTCATTTTGCTCTTTGCTTTGTTCGGAAACCTTTTTCCAAAAAAGAAACCAATTTAGTAATATTGGGTCAGTACGGAAGGTGCACACGAAACAATCCTATTATCCAAGCCCTCAGAAAGAAAATTATTATTTCTTTCCAGCAATTTGCCCACGAAAGGAAGCCTTTATCACAAAGTGATTTTTCCTATGGCTTAAACAAATCGTTATACCAGTCGATTTTTTTTTACCTTCTTACAATTTCAAAAATTGACCGTACCATTTTACATATAAAAGCAAGTAACATATAAGGCATTAATAATAATCGCTTGTTTTAAATAAACTTCCGTTAAGGAATGAATTTTGCAAAGCTCCCAAATGCTATTTGCGAATGGGATTGAGGAAGGGAACAGCCAAGGTGGGCGGTTTGGCTGAGAGGCAATCAAAAGCAAATGCTGTGGACACTTCATTTGGGAGGATCAGCGGCAGCACTTCCCAAGAACCCGTGCAATTCCCGGTTCATGGTTCAACCGACCGGACTGGCTCATTCAGGAAGATTAAACAATTTAAATCGTCGTTCTGATCAAATTTTCAGAACAGTATTAAATTAACACCTACGGTTTAGTATAAATTATTTACCGAATATAACAGAATAAAAAGGTTTTAAACTATTTCCAGGAATAATTTCTATTAGCAACTGCGTCTGTTCATTATATACAATGCAATTTAAAATTTAAGGTATTTATCATTTATTGATGCTTAGTATGATTATAGAAATGGTTCCTTTTTTAATGTTTTTAATATTTTGTGTAGATTTAAAACTTGTTTACGCGAATGGAACCAAGGGTCATGATTGTTCCGCAGCAGCATTATAAATTGCTTAAATGTCGGTTCATCTGTCTTTTCTTTTTTGTAATTCATTATAATGTCATAGTTAATAGCGTTTTATTTATGATGATGATATGTTTAAATTAGATTACTTCTATCCTTATATACAAAACAATTTACAATACATTCTACACCTACGGCGAAAATATGAAATTAATGTCATATGTCATGTCTGATAAATTTTCAATCTAACATTTATCTTTCACTAACAAGTATTTCACAACACAACAGAAATTTCTGTATCTACCTATCCACTTATCTATTTGTATCTATCTATTTCTCTAGCTATCACTTTTTAACTCTTCATGTTCTATCCACACCTCTCACTGTTGCTCTTCTATTATTAATAAATTAGTAAATTAATGGTAAAATTAACTAATAAAAAATTAAATTAATTAATTTGTACGGAATATTATTTAGGGACATATTGAAAATAGGACGTAAATTAAAATCTATTATTGTTTTATTTTTTTTAAATTTAATAGTTTTTTTATCAAAATTTATTATTAATGTTTCTATGTTCCATTTTACATTTTTTAATTTAGAAATTTCTCAATAAAGTACACACAATTTTTCATTTCGAAAAAATTGTGTATACTTAATTGAGTAATTAATTATATAATTAAGCATAAGCTGATGAAAATAATTTAAAAATTTCTTAAATCCAGTTCCCTCCCTTTGTTGAAACTGTGAAACACTTGTCTTTAAATTTAAATTAACATTGTGTTGTGTTTCATTTAGATGTTTCTTTAAATTCACTAAAAGTTGTTCGATTTAGGTAAGTGTTCTTTAAAGCTGGGAACACACTTACCCGATGCAACGCTATGCGACGCTACCCGATGCTACCCGACGCAAATCCAAACTCCGATTTTCCATAAGGTTGCATTACCCCCGTGCACATCTGCCCGATGCTATGCAACGCTACCCTCTGCGATCCCCACTGTCCAGATTTTCGTCGGGTCGCGTCGAGTACAGTCGAAGACAAAAGAACCAGACACTCGTATTTTTATTCAAACTACATGTATTTTTGTCGTTATATTAATTACAACATACTTATTTTAATATAAACCAAATTAACCGAGATTAAACATTCATTAGTTTTTATTTTTTTAAATTAATTTTAGTGGTTTGGAGGAAATTGATCAAAACACCGGAATACCATTTTTTGATATAATGAATTTCACTAACGATTTATATCTCGATTTATATAAGGTTTTGCTCATAAAATTACACCATTTTCGTCGGGTAGCGTCAGAACAGGACACTGATATTGTATATTTTGTAGTTTTTTTCAAACTATGAATATGTAATTTTGTCGTTATATTAATTACAACATTCTTATTTTAATATAAACTAAATTAAACGAAATCATGAGTTTTAATAAAAATTATTTAATTATGATGGTTGGGCAGGAAATTGATCAAAACACCGGAATAACATTAACTATTTAAAACAATGAAATTTAACTAACAATGTATTACATGATTGTGCTCATAAAATTTAAATAACAATTTATTACAAGGTTTTTCTCAAAATAGTGCATTAATAACAAAACAGGCGTTGCGATTGTGATACACGCTGTGTGACTGTACGTGGCGTGCGCTTGACGTCGCATATATGTGTCCACCCTACCAAAACGTGGCAAGGCGTCGGGTAGCATCGGGGAGCGTCACATCGTGTAAGTGTGTTCCCGGCATAACTCTCGTTTTAATTTTTCTACCTCTTTATACTATATATTTAATGTTGCAATAATTAGAATTAAGTCGGTAAACAACACTTTTTGCCTTTTCTAAGTAAACACGTACCTCTAAGAACTTGTTTAAGAATTTTACTTACTTTTTCTTATGGTTCACCAATGAAAACAACCTAATGATTCATTTTTGGAGGGGAGGCTGAGTCCAATTGTTGCTTCTTTTAAAGTTAAATTTTTTGTTGTGTTAACTAGTGCCCTATCAATAAATATTAGTTGATATCTATTGGCTTTAGGTATGGTTTTAATAGTTTGTAATTCGTTTTTATAGTTATCAGTTGTTCAAGGGAGTTTTATAAGAATTATACAAACATATCCTATTAATATTATATGTGTTAGTACTAATTGCAGAATTCACCAGCCTACCACTTGACATGTTTTGTTCATACCATTATCGAACCTATAAAAAAATAAAGGTATTAAAATCATTTGTTATATTTAGTCGATATTCTATTTTCTTATAAATAAGCCATAATGGGGCCTCGGTGGCTGAGTAGTTACGCTAGAGGTTCTCAGTTGGAATCTCGATGGAGCCCATGGCTTTTTTTAACGATAAGGGTACAAAAATGTATTTTAAAGTGGTTGGAACCTCTTTTGCGACAACGAACGGGTTGATTTTAAGCCATCTTGTATGGCAGGAATTGATTCTATTTTCTTCATTTTATCATTTATAAAATAATTTCATGATGAAAACATTATTTTTTCATTCAGTTACGTCATCTCCCGACATTCTTTTTTCTAAATATACCTCCTTACGTTAAAAAATTTAATTTCAAATTGTATGCCTTGTTTTATATTCAAATGGCGCGTTTTACGTCGCGTTCTCGTGTTCGCCTTTTCTTTGAACGTAAAAGCGCCGTAAAGTTTTTCCTTTTAGTTGGAAAAAGCTTCCGAGTACATAATAATAATAAAAGGCGGGCCCAAATGGCTCATATTACCCGTTGCCTCTTCCCCGCAGACGTGCGTTGAAGGAGAAAAGAAATATATAAGGAAAAAAATATATATATCGCGGGGTAGGAGGAGGGAAGGAAAAAATCTGTCCTCTTGGAAGAGAGATATTTATTTAATGGGAGCATTAAAGGAAAGCCACTCTTGGGATTGTGGGCGCATTAGAGGATTGGTCTTTTGGATTAATCCGCTAATATGTGCTATTGTATCGGCCATTTCAGACCCCTTCTAAGAAGTCCTTTATTTCTCAGGAATGATAAAACCTGGTAATCTATTGAATTGGCGACATCTTAAGTAATGTTTGTCCATCCCTTTCAGCCGTTGGCAAATCATTATTATTTAATAATATTGGAGTTTTTTGTGTTATTAAATGATAGGCTGAATTTAAGAAAGTCACTATGTGAGTATAAATAATGTATGGTGATTAGTGACCGTTAATCGATAATTATTCAGAAATCGTGAGATGCGGTCTGGAGTAATGTAGGTTTCAGAAAAACATTTTCTTTATCGCGCCAACGTTTCGAGCTTTATTGAAATCATCTTCAGGGCCTGGGATTTACAAACATTGTTTACATTTAACATTTGTTAATGTTACAAATGTTAAATGTAAACAATGTTTGTAAATCCCAAGCCCTGAAGATGATCTCAATAAAGATCGAAACGTTGGCACGATAATGAAAATGTTTTTCTGAAACCTACATCACACCAGACCGCATCTCACGATTTCTGAATAAGTATAAATAATATTTTTATGGAATCGTTAAATTTATTCTTGACATCGGCGGGTGAAGGTCATCGTTCGCGATCATTGTTACTCGGCATATTCCCTTTGATTTGATATGTCAGACGTGTTTCGGCTTCTCACCATCTTCAGTAGTGCGTGTGTGTAATTAATGGATTTGTTAGTTGATCAGTAGTCGGATAAAAACGCAACAGGCTAAATCCACTGAACGAATTATTATGTCTCAAACTGGAAAGTCCAACTGTATGATTTCTGTGAAGTCAGATCCCTTTTATAAGGTTGTGAAATCCCGTCTAACAGTGAGGATAGGCAAATAAAAATGATGGATAACAACCAAAATAATATATTTTTATTGTTCCGACGTTTCGGAAAATTTGTGGTGTAGGTATGCATGCTTTTATCATTGTTATATAATTATACTATATCTACACCTTGTAATATTTGGCCTACAATTTACAAAAAATTAACGAATGCTATTGAATTTAATATTACTTGCCAGAAATCAATTTTTATTAATTCTAATTAACATAAATATGAAGGTTTGTCAGGTCATTGAAGTAATGGAAAGTTTTTTTATTTTTAGGCGCGGCAAACTATATTCCACCATGGGCCCCTCACTCATTCACACAAATGCACAAATATATTCATTATACCACATGATAATATATCATGTACAATATTTACAGGCTAAATATTGAAAACAATATTTATGTAAGGTCTTGGTTGAAATGAAAAAGTTAATGTCACGTGCGGGATTCGAACCCACGACCTTCGGCTAAATACGCCGCTGCTCTACCACTTGAGCTATCGTGAGTTCAATCCACTCGGACACCAACTTCTCATCTCAACCCACCTTTTGAATTGTCCCTCCTTTTTGCCATTTTTGAAATGCCGTGTGGAAGTCACGATAGCTCAAGTGTTAGGCAGCGACGTATTGAGCCGAAGGTCTTGGGTTCGAATCCCGATCGTGACACTGACGTTTTTATCTCAGCCAATACCTTACATAAAGATTAATTAATTGGAAGAGGTTATTTGGTCAATCGGACCACGAAATCTAATGGATTGGGCACAATCTTGTTTCACTTAAAAATCGGATCAGGTGTCCAACAACCTACTTACATCCCCAATGGTTTTCTTAACAATCAGAATAATACTTTATTTCACAATTAATATAAATAACTAAACATACCCTTTTAAAAACATAAATATTTACACCAATGGAATATCTGCCTGCTTGGAGTCGAGATTACTGACAAAATATTGATAAAAGATAATGAAATTAGTAAGATAAAAAAACCAAAACCAAAAAGCAAACAAATAAATAATCAAACAAAACAAATAAATTCTGGTGAACACAGAACAAGATCTATTTGTACACCATTAATTAAGTAAAAATTTCTGCTAATAAATTAAAAAGTGAACTATTATTTGACGTGATGAGTCACTTTTATTAGCAGCAGACTTGGCTCATTTAAAAGTTTGTCTAGGCTTTCTTCCGAGAGCACAGTACCACCCGTCTCGGATGGAATGGTACATTTTCCCAGTTATCCAAGGATTTTCTTTATATCACGTGCTATGCTAACTCGCTAAAACAAGGCCTGGGACTCTTTGGACAAGTGTGACATACTGAAATACCATTCTCTACAAGCGGGACACCAGTGTTTGGTTTACTCCAAAAGCAGGTGTCCATTTGTCAATGATGTACCCCTTATCCTCAAACGGGTGAGTATGCTCCATTCCGCCATTTCCGACGACAGTAGCAGTTAAAATAACGAAGAAGAAATATTTTGTGAGATTTTCTTCTGTGGTCCACGGGGTGAAAAATCTAGTGCTTGACGCTACATATCCATAGCATTGCGGGCATTTCGCCATCTTCAGTGTTTGGCGGAAGGAATTGTTTAAATCTCTGGAGAGAAGTTTTAATTATGAGGTCGGGGATGGTGTGGAGGCTGTGGTTGGTGTTGATCACACATCACCATCAGCACACGTGTTTACTCGACAAACAACACAAATACATACCCATGTCCCACCACATTCAGCACTAAAAACACTCGTAAGTACACAAATTAGCAATAACTCAAAAACATCGTTTAACAACATTACAAAAATTAAAAAGAAAAAAAAAGACCGAAGATAAAAAACCTACTTCGTACATCAAACACACCGAAAAAACGTACTAATACCTACACAGCCGCCCGCACCATCCACCACCTAATAACTGAAACTTCATTCTACAGATATCATCCAAACACTGTAGATGGCGAAATGTCGAAACGCATCTGAATTAACAAAAATCACTGGGGATAGGAAGTCTAAGAAGATAGGTGCTATCAAACAGTAAGAATATTTTTTTTATTTTACCGGAGGAAAACCATTATCTTAGTAAAAATATTCACTCGCGTAATTGTCCCGAGTTCCGAGTAAATTTGGGCTCTGGCCAAATGTAAGAAGTTTCCCCTTTATTCGATCTTAAACTTATTAACCTCAGTGATAACGTTTTCACTTATTCCTCGACCGTGTAATCCGGGCACAGTTTATTTAAATTAGATAAACATAAAAAAAAGTGTTTAACTCGATTCAACTTACCCTCCAAATATTTTAACCTTGTTTGCATAATCTTACCATTTCCTAACGGTACAACAAGGAAAGATATTATCTTTTTATTAGGCTAGCATAAAAGTCATTATTTAATTAAAACTATTTTTTCTTTAAAACTTTGACGGTGAACTAGATTATTTAAATTTTATGACGTTGTTTTTCTTTTATTACACCTTAATATTTTGGCTCGAAAAAGCCTACACAATACTCAAACTTGAATTAAATTCACTAGTTTTCGTGGTCCGCTTGACCAATTAATATCTTTCAATTAATTAAGGTTTTTAGTTGAGATAAAAAAGTCAGTGTCACGAGTGGGATTCGAACCCATGATCTTCGGCTAGATACGCCGCTGCGCTACCACTTGAGCTATCGTGACTTTCGATCCAGTCGGCCACTAACTTCCCATCTCAACGCCATTTTTTTAATTTTCCCTCCTATTTGCCATTTTTCAAATGCCGTGTAATCTATTCGATTCTCGGCGACAAATGAAAAATTTGAAAAATGGCAAACAGGAGGGAAAATTCAAACGGTAGGGTTGTGATGGGAAGTTAGTGGCCGAGTGGATCGAAAGTCATGATAGCTCAAGTGGTAGAGCAGCGGCGTGTCTATCCGAAGATTTTGGGTTCGAATCCCGCTCATGACACTGACTTTTTAATCTCCATTAAAAACCTTAATTAATTGAAATATTTTAATTAAATTGTTTACTTTACTACTCCTTAAACGTGTATGAGATTTGTGTTCACCACAATTGTATGTTTTACTATGAGTGCTTACACAAAATAGTAAAATATTTCCTATTAACCGTCTAGTTTTGTTTTTGTATTTCGTTGGAATACATGATGTACTTTTATTTAATTAGCTGTAGGAGCAAACAATAGACAGGATAATCAGGTTTTTTTCATTACGTGACTGAAACGAACGAATCCGCTACCCATTTAAATTTCCATTTGAGGGGCCTTGAGTGCACTTTGCGGACAAAAGCGGACCAAATGAAATTAAGGGCGTTAGGCCGGAGACAAAGCGGTTCCCAATCGCTTTATTGCAGACGGAAGCCTTTCATCAGACCGTTTCAAACAGTGGTCGTTTCCGGCTCAATCGATGCACTTAAGCCGCTCTATTTCATCCAACAGGATGCAACTTCCAACAAGGATAGCCGCAGATCTTAAACTGTTTTGTTCCCCTCTCGCCATGTTCCAAATCTTTTTTTAGCCTTTTATTACGGCTCGTTTTTCTTATGCTGATTTAAGTAAAAAAAATATTGACCAGGAGATTCGTTCTACTCGAATCCAAGATGAGTTATATAATCTATTCTAGTAAAATGTATTAGACCAGGGATTTTTTCTTCAAAATAATCCATTTCATTCAAAATTTATTATTTTTAACTATTATTATCAAATTTGGCTACAATTTACTGTTAATTTTTCAGTAAATGGTGGATATTAAATATTTTATAATCTGGAGTCCCCCCCAAGGAAGTATCTTTGGCCCAATACTTTTTACAATACACACTGCTGGCATTCCTATTAAACTATACTACTATATACTATAAAAGACTTACGTGGAATCCACACACTCGCCTGAAACGACATGTCATGAACCGCAATTATATTGGTGAGATTACTCGATCAATGATCCTACCTAAATCTTAGCAACAAAGTTACTCTTTACAAAACACTCATTCCTCCGAAATGAACATTCGGAGCGGAATTTCAGGGCTCAACCAAACAGTCCAATCCACCCCGTATCCAGGCTTTCCAAACTAAATCCTAAAGGTAGCCCCGGACATGCGGTATTCGCCGACTGCCGTCTGCCGCCGAATATTTGCCAAAACTCAAGTTGCTAGTCTTGTTAGTTGCCAAATAGCATGCTACGTATACACATACCCATACCCGCATAACCATCTTTACTACGGGGTAACAGAAATGTTCCAAAATCCAGCCCCTGTTACACTTGGAATGGATTCGTAGTGGTACGTGGTGACGCAAAGGGTGGGAACTTAGAGAAGAGGCAGTCTTCTACCTGTGACCTTCACGCGAAATTTGCGTATGCCCACCGTTGTACATCCTGCTTCACGGGATACGGCGGATTGGACGGCAGCGTATAAGCGTTGAGGACGCTATGATTATGCTGAAAAGTCCCTCGAATGCGTCAGTAGAGGAGGATGGGAACGGGTAGTGAATCGGTTGCTCCTACTCGAATATGCTTTGCATGTAGGTGTAGGCTGAGCTCGATTAGAGGCTTTTACCGTAGGCGGTCTTCTTTAGGGGGTGGTTAGAAATTCCCCTTTAAACAAAACCGCGGCCGAAATGAATCCGGTAGTTTCTACGCTACGGAAGCCCCACTCTGGGAAGTAGAGTGGCCTTTTCTACCTAGGGAGTGCGTGGGAGACCGGAATGATGTATTTCGGCTTAAGTAGGCCTTTGCGCGCGGCATACAGTTCGATGCTTAAGCGGCAAGCGGGGAGCGAGGTTGTCTTGGTCCTTCGGGGTGAGCTGCCTCTACACCAACGCTGCGGCAGTAACACCCTTCTGTCGTATGCGGAGGTGCGTCAGCTCTCAGCTTGAGAATCAATACGTCCGATAGGCCGAATAGGCTAGGTGCGGACGTTAAAGATTCTCATTGTACTTTTTGGGACGACCGAGTATACGGGAAAGCTACGTATACACAAATGCGGGGTTTATACCTAGTTATTGCGGAAACAGCGAATACGTATTTTCCAAATGCTGTGAGCCTTCAACTTGCGACAAATCGGGATTGACAACAGTGAAGCTGTCATTGCTGCAGCTGCAGTTACTATTTTGTGCAGTGCCTACAAACTAATTAATAATAATAACAATAAAATGCGAAGTTTATGCTGCTAACGAACAGCTGAGTTCACCGTCGGCCCTCTGCCTATTTACCTTCTTTTTATCTTCTTTCGCGCGTAATTTTTTTTAAATTGTAGCCATTTGAGCGTCTCGATCTGGTTACTGACTCTCTGATTTCACATATATACTAAGTTGATATCCTAGACTGCTAACATCTCGTTTGTACCTCAGGTTGTTAAATAAACAATAGAAACAAAACATACAATACATCTCCACAAACATAGATGTCTGGTCACATTCACTCCCCCAGAGTACTCGATAATTCTTGGGGTGGGGTTATAACCAACCCCTTCCTTTCACGCTGATAAATTACATTCGTTACAATAAATTAAGACAAACACAAGACTCGACAGAAACATACAAGTCTATTACATTCACCCCACAGAGTACTCGATATTCCTCGGGGACAAACTAATTGAAAAAATATATATATTTTTTCAATTTTTAGTTATTGCTTTATTTGTAAAACAATTTATGATTGGTAAGAGAAGCTTTCCTAATTATTGTTTCCGAAACATCAATGTCCATGAGTCAATCCATTCCTAATTAAAAAAAAACTGTTGTTATTGTGTAAATTAATTCATCTATACTAGTTAGCAATAGTTTATTAATGAAAAATAAATAGAAGTATAAACTTAATATCATTTTGATAACAATTGACAGTTGTTTTGTACAGTTACAGTTGATTCCCGAATGTGTGGATGGTTTGAGTGCGGTTACCGCACGAATATTCATGCCCTTTAAAGAGGACGAGAAAACCGACAAAAAGCTTAGCACGGCGAGAACCGGATATTATTGTTCGGCAAATAGCCGAGCATCCATCCACACCAGTCAGCATTCGACGAATATCGCATATCTGTAGCCGCCTTAAGACAAATCGTTAATGTTCCCATTTACGTCTCCAATGAAACTATTCCCATTAATTTACATATTGCATTTGTTCACGACCTTGTAAGAATGCGTTATCAGAAATTCCACAATACCCTTTCCGTACCCACAAACCTCCTCTTCCAACTACTTGAAGTATTAAACGTCGGATGAAGCAGCAATGCCCTTTTGATTCAATGATGTGTGTGTGTGTTGTGCAGGTGATTGTAGGTCACCTGATGGTGGCTTCTCCCATCATGTTTAAATTTTATCGTCGTCTGCTATGAATTACCAAATTTACTCATTTTACTTAAACCTGCAGCTGTAATTAATAATAATTTTTAAAAACTTCTTAATTGTTATCCAGTTCAACAGAAACACTGTACGGGCAATAAAGCCTTTGAGTGTCTTTTAACTTTCTAGTGGTGGGCTAATGCAATTTTGTCAATAGCTGCCTCCACTGTTTCCATTTTTAGCTGGTAGACTTCATTTCTGAAGAACCAGAATGTGCATGTGGTGGCACGCCACAGATGGCTGCCATAGCAAACATGACCTGTCAGTAAAAAGAGTTGATTTTCCATTGTCCATGGAGAATTCCTGCCGATAATAAAAAATAAATTTTTATCTCAACTAAAAACCTTAATTACTTGAAAGATATTAATTGGTCAAGCGGACCACGAAATCTTGTGAATTTAATAAGTTAACATGAAGTATACCTTCACTAAAGCTCTCCGTGGCCATTTCATTTATCGCCGAGAATCAAATAGATTACACGACATTTGAAAAATGGCAAAAAGGAGGGAAAATTAAAAAAGGTGGGGTTGAGATGGGAAGTTAGTGTCCGAGTGGATCGAGGTCATGATAGCTCAAGTGGTAGAGTAGCGGCGTATCTAGCCGAAGATCGTGGGTTCGAATCCCACTGGTGACACTGAAGTTTTTATCTCAACTAAAAACCTCAATTAATTGAAAGATATTAATTGGTCAAGCGGACCACAAAATTTAGTGAATTTAATAAAAAATAAATATAATAATAATATAATAAATATATCTGTGAAAAAAAGTATACACACTTTTTATGTTTGGGAAAAAGCTAATACACCGACGGAAAAGAAATGTAAAAAGTACGTAATATGTTTCTTCGTAAAAAATTCAGGCAATCGTTGTGTAATGCTAATTTTTTTAATTGAGTTATTACGAATATACTTGAACTGTCGATGTTCACATTCTGTACGTTCTAACGAGTTCAGGATGATTATTTAAATAAGTTCGTTATATTTTGCGAGTGCTTGTTTGTGTTTAAAAATGAATTATGTATTTTTTTAAATGACCAAACTAAGTAAAAAAGCAGATTTACTAGAGTACCTAGTTTTAAAAATCCCTTGGCGGAAATCGTTCGATGAACTTCAATTTTATCCGAGTTTAACCACTGTTTAGCCTTTCTCAACCAAATTTCAGTCTTCCTTCAGAATTTTTTATGAATACATTCATTATAAGTACACTGAAGGCTAACATTAAAACGGTTTACGAAAAAATGTCCGCACCGCTAATAAACCTTTGGCCGTGCTTCTGTCAAAAGTGTGGAGATTATTACTTATCACATTTTAATCAAATTTACGTTATAATAGCAATGAAGCAAAAATATTTCCATATTAACTGACGTCATTATTAAAACACACTGCTACCTGTCGTCAACGTGCCCGAAAAATCTTTTGACCTCATCCTACTAAGGATTTGCTGATAAAGTGGCATGGCAGTGGTAGAACGATCTTTTTCTCTTCAGACATTTGTTTGCTACTGCCTCGTGTGCTCAGCCAGCTCAAATCTTCATTACCCATCTTCCATGTTTTTCAAACAGTTAAAAAAGAAAACATTAAAATGCTAAGATATTTAAATACGCTATCGCAGAATTTGCCTTGTCGCTGTGGTAAAGTTTATAAGCAAAGATTTTGATTGGTTTTTTGGCCCGAGTATTGGTAGGGTTATTTTTCATAGATGCCTTCACAACTGGATCTTTTTCGACAAATATTTCCCTAAGCTTTGAGTTTTACAATCCCGTGATTTTCATATTGGGAATGTTTATATTTGATATTATTCTATTCTTAATTTAAGATGTTTATTGACTTTTTATAAAAATTTATTTTAGAGCTGTGTAAATAAACGACTGACTTTTCTGACAGGATTGGATGACAGGGCAACCGCAGGAGTTTCTTTCATTGAAGGTTTTTGAGCAATGTGTAAACAACTTGGTCCAGAGTCAATCTCTTTGCTAAACCAATCCTCGTAGCCTCGGTTAATGAAAGACAACATCTCGAGATTCCCACAGGAAATCAATGTAAAAGTCCGATGGCGTCCCATCTAGACTTTCCTAGCGCAAATCTAATTAATTATCCAATTAAGGATATTGGGGACGCTTTTGAAGGAAAGTCGTCGAATGATAATCGTATCTTCTTTTTCCTGAAGGTCCTGTGTCCTCTTTCCTTCTCCTTAATTCATTATCGTTCTTGTGGAAAAAAATTATACGAATATTTCTTACATTGACTCTCCTTGTCCATGGAATTTGTAAACTATGTTTTAAATGGCGTTTTAATTGTATATTACAACAGATGTGTAATTATGTATATTATAATTAGAATTGTAGAATAAGTATATATATAAACAGTAATTCAGTAATTAGTAATAAACTGATATTCCTTATTTGTCTAAGTAATTTTGATTGATTTCAACTCGTAAATTCCAAATTAATTGTACTACGTGATTAAAATTACAATTTGTTATGTAAGATGGCCATGTTACAATAAATGTATAAGAAAAAAATTGGATATTAGTAAAATATGTTCAATTTTTTTGCAAATAGAGAGAAATCCAATGTCAGGCATAATATAATTGCCAAAACTGCAAAAAGTTGAATCATCCGAATTAGATAGAAAGAAACAAGAGATACAAAAAAAATTAAAAAATAATAAACTGAGTGTACTTTATTCATGTTTTCTTTATTTTAGTTTTTAATTTTTAGGGAATTATATTCACAATACAGAAAACATTGAGTTTATCATTAGTAGCATTAAATTTAATTTACATACAATTCGAGAAATATATCATGGTGGTTTCTAACATGTCAAATAAATAATTTTATGTATAGATACGTAATTGCTCGCCGACGAAAATTTTACAGATTTTGGAAAGTAGATTGAAATATTTTTGAGCAAGAAACAAGTTGAACCTTTTTTAGAACAAATTTTTGGAGAAATCTAAAAAAAATTATTCAAATTGATCTTTCAAATGCTTTTTTTCCAGTTATCTACATGGGATTGAAACTCCTATAAAGTACAAATATTGTCACAAATTTGGTCTCAAATAAATTAAAATTGGTGTTACAAAATAAAACTTGAGATTAATAAAAAATTTATATAAGCTCAACTCCTCAAGCTTATATATTGAATGAACACAATTGAGCTTACGCAATACGAGTTTCGGCACTCCGGGGTCAACAGATAAGTCATTTCAGCCCGTGCAGTTTTCATACCTAGACATGCTCACACTCTCACTCATTCCAAAATCCATTTTTTTATCATTTACATATCCTACGCACAAGTAGGGTAAGGGAGTACTCGATATATATCCATCGGCTATTCACGCTAATAAATATATTCACTCTCGCTATAGACAAAAGAGAAGAGAAATCGAGATATCTATCCCTACGAGGCATTATAACATCTGTATTACAAATTTTTCGGAACACAATTCTTTAATCAGTCTTCAAGCCTACACGCTCTCTACATGGAGTCAGAAAATTACACATTTATTTTAAGTAGGCATATCGTGCAACTGTTCTCTACATGACTATACTACCTTAGCCGGGAGTGAGTGGTCTAGCTTCAACAGTTCAAATCCTCCGAGGGTCACCCATCAACCATGTACTTTAGAAGCATCTCTGCCTATCCGCCCGATTGACACTTTCTTTTTGATGACATTTTATTTTGGATTTTTCCATATGAGGGTGGAATCGCTGTGATCAGGTCTGGTGGTTTTGACATTCCGGCTTTCGCAAAATGCTTGAAAAGGTTGTGTTGATTTGTATCAAATTTTTCTCAACCACCATGACATGGATTATAAACCGTGCAGTATAGGTGAAAGAAGATAAATTTAACCTTTTATCAGCAGAAAAACATATTTCAAAAATTACTTTTTTTAAATATGACATTTTTCTCTTGACTCCATTGGCAAGCACGCTTGGACACGTGTAATGATATAAAATCTAAACGTTGTTGTTGTAGGCTGAAATAGTAAAAAATAAGCTTTCTACTGGCTTAACAAAGTTGAATTTGGAAACATCCAGACTGGTTACGATTTTCTGCGTGAAACACCGGGAATCAGCCATAAAAAAATTTGCCCTCGGCAAATCCAGAATTTATTGAATTTAGCGTGCAAATAAATTTTTCTGTTTATTACTCCAGTCGGACAATGGTTTACACTGGGAACGGGATTGGTGATGGGAACCAAGCTTGTGGCCTTTGTCGAGGAAGAGAGAGGGTGAGAGAGGCATTCACCATATTCCCTGAAAATGGATTAGTATGCCGAGAAAGGGGACTGGATTCAATTAATATTCCTGGAGGTAATTAAAGAAACGAGGGTGGAATACAAAACCCGTCAGGGTGGAATTAAATCTGATCGAATTCCAGCTTAATTCCAGATTGCCGGTTAATTTCGCTCGTTTCAAGTCATCCTGAGAACCATTTTCTGTTGTAACATAGCCATACTTGCCTTTCGTTGCCAAACCGTCTGCTAATTGTCAATTTAAAATTATCATATCAAATACTAGCCTAAAATTGATGTATTTATTTATATGTTTTAAATTTGTTGGTAATCCAAATTTGTTTTGTTACATAATACATTTTACTGTTTTTAGTAAGAGAGCGTTTTTTAGTTGTTTTACATTAATATATTTAATCAGTTTTGCGAGACAATAAAGCTAATTGCAATAATACTGACTTGAAAGATTAGTAAATAAGTGGTGATTAATGACCGTTAAACGATAATTATTCAGAAATCGTGAGATGCGGTCTTGTGTGATGTAGGTTTCAGAAAAACATTTTCTTTATCGTGCCAACGTTTCGATCATTATTGAGATCATCTTCAGGGCGTGGGATTTACAAACATAACAAATACATTTAGGATGTGGAAAAGTGAATTTATACAATGCAAAATATATTTTTCATATTCAATCAAAGTATTTCTACTCATTCAAAGTGTTTGTCTTCTGTGTAATTGTGCCATTCTTGCGTGTCGTGTTGAGAGTGCCAGTGAGATTTTGCTGTTTTATGTTTATATACGTCTTTCACCGCAAAGAAGCCGACGCCTTATACAAAAATGTCTTTTCTATGCCGACTTCTTTCCCCACCCCTTCAAAATCCAACGTATATAAACACAAAACAGCAAAATCTCACTGGCACTTTCGATACGACACGCAAGAATGGCACAATTACACAGAAGACAAACATTTTGAGTGAGTAGAAATACTTTGATTGAATATAAAAAATATATTTTGCATTGTATAAATTGATGATCTGAAGATGATCTCAATAAAGATCGAAACGGTGGCACGATAAAGAAAATGTTTTTCTGAAACCTACATCACACCAGTGCGCATCTCACGATTTCTGAATAATTAGTAAATGAGTAGAGTTAAAGATTAATTTTCATTATAATTAAAATTAATTAGCGGCTAAACAGTCGGTTTCGCTAGGGAGCTTGAATTTCAGATTAATTCGCCACCCCTGTACCATTCACCACACTTCTATGCAAATTTTTATCCATCACCATAAAAAATGGGCTAATTATACTGTAAGCTGCTTGATTCTATGGAAGCTTCATTCATTTGTCGTATTTTACCGTAGAATTGATTTTCAAAATTGTTTATGATTTATAACATTTATTATACATATAAACAAAAGAGATTAATTATTTCATATAGAGAAAAACAGATAAATATCGCCAAATTTTCGACTTGTAGTACTAGAAATAATTACACTGAAAATACTATCCCCGAACGGGGATGAGCACTCCAGCTGAGAGGTATCCCTATTTTCTTTGGGGCCTCGCTTAAGACAGGCGAAGGTTTCGGCCGTGTACAGCGAAGAAGTTTCCACTTCATTACCTACTTACGCACATCTTCACAGCCGAGCTGAATAAAGATCTGGTTCGCCCTTGGAGGAGGATTTATCGTACCAAGAGTGCATTGACACCTCGAGGTCGTTTAAACTCTAAAAGATAGATTATTGTTTTATAATTTTACGAATGACCTATTTCATTCGAAAGAGTTGGACCGTCACCAAAAAACGGTAGTAATTGTCTGGGCCTGGTCTGCCCACGTAGGGCTGGAGGGCATCGGACAAAAGACCGTTGTGACCCGCAGACAATAAACGAGCCAAAGAAAAAGTGGTTCCGTCAATGGGACGGGTCGTCCGAGAAGCTCTCGCACTTCGAAAGCTCAGTCGCACAGTCGATACTACCACCAGAAAGTATAAACCGCAGAAAAAGTGTGATCCTAACTGGACTGAAAATTCGAAAGGCCAAAATGCTAAGAAAAGCCGCTCAACGTGTCCGTCTTAATTAAATGGTGTTATTTCTTGACTCTATATAGAAAGCGAGTAGGAATGCTATGAGTATTTCATGTATTTCCGTACATATGTAGAGTCGTTGTCAAAGTCCTTGCCAATGTTGGGACTGTATCGGTCCTCAAGAAAACATACAATCGCCTGTAAAAAAAAATTAAATATGTCAATTTGTAGAAATATTTATGGTTCTTTTACCCTGATGATGAAGTTACAATAGCTTTTCACTTACAAAAACTCTGGAGGAAGGTACGGTCTTGAAAAAGATAGCAAATTTAGTTAGTAATGGTGGCAAGCTTTCGACCTATTGTAACGTCATCATCAGGGTAAAAGAACCATAAATATTTCTACAAATTGACATATTTAAGTGTTTTTTTACAGGCGATTGTATGTTTTCTTGAGGACCGATACAGTCTCTAACATATATACATCTATATATATATAGAAAGAGAGAGAGAGAGAGAGAGAGAGAGAGAGAGAGAGAGAGAGAGAGAGAGAGAGAGAAATAAAGGGAATGTATTTATCAGTGTGAATGTGTATGTATTTGCATTTTCGTCAATGGCGGAATTGCTTAATCCTTGCGGCAATCAACTTAGCAGGGACTTTTACATTAAAAACAAGTTTTTAATTTTCTTTAGGTTTTTTGCGTTCATGCAGTTTAATTCTAAATTTATGAGCTTACTTCTTTTGACAGCCGGCTCAGCTGGGTCATTTCCATTGTCTGCAAGAAGCAATGAGTTCTGTATCTAACGTAATGAATGTTAAGTTCATTGTTTTCGTAGAATTTTCAGACTTTCATAAATTCTATTATTTTGTACATGCTCTCTTTTTCTTTAGGGAAAAACCATTGTGTAAAGAGTATGTTCAGGTAAAAACTTAAAACGTGAGGACTACCGACCACTAGCATTTTGCATGTTCGGCCCAAATATTTTAAACTTAAGATCGTTTAATATTTTATATTTTTATCGTATTTTGCTATAAGCCATTTATCACAAAACATTCCTTCGGAATGACACTATTCTTTTTATTTTGTTTTTATTTTCTTGTTTTTCTTTTTACATTGGTTCGCAAGATTAATGAACTGGTCGCAAAGAGGGATTATTCTCTAGGGGATGTTATTTTGTTCTTTGTGCAACTATTTCGACACCAAAGATTTAACTTGTATTTTTTAAATTGTTACTATATTAAAATTGCTTCCTGGCTTTTCATTTGGTTAATTCTTATTCATCAACGCTTATTTTTGCATTTTGTAAATTAGATTTGTGAAATTTTAAACATCTGGCATTTCTGAATCCATTTAGAAACGGTTCGAAACAGTTATCGATAAAGAGAAAACTATCGGCCGGGATTTTACCATTGAATACAAGTACTTTATTAATCGATACTTCAGGGATTTATTAAAACAAAAGAAAGAAACTTAAAAGTATCACCACTGCGATCCTTTCTAAGAAGTGGAGAAGCGCACTAACAACAGGCAATTGTGAAAGAAATTGTCATTCCGTCACTACAATTAAAACTTGAATACTGTAATACTGTAAAATACTGTAAAAATATTACAAAAATAAGTTTTCGAAAATGAAGCAAAACAACATTGCAACATTTGTTTATTCCGAGTGTGCTCAAATGCTAAGCTGTAGCCATTTAATAAATACAACCAAAAAGGTTGGGAAATAGTTTGCTTAAAAACTGCATAAATGAAAATTTCTGAACGGATAACAGGACATTATTCGCAGAAGAAAAAGCTCCCTGTTCGTCTACCTGTCTTCAGATTTTACTCCTCATTACTGCATGACCGACTACCAACTTCCCTAATACTTACAACAAGATCTTCACACTTAGCTTCCTCTAAAATGACTTTCTAAAACATTTTACTCCTTCCCACATTAAATTAGAAATTATATTAATACATATTTGCTTAGTGGTCATAGTTAACCATAATAACCATTCCAATTAATTATTATTTTTATCTACGGGTTTTGGTTGAAACCACTTAGAAAATATGGATCGCTGAAAATCGAATGCTGATTATACGACATTTGAAAATATGGAAAACAGTAAAAAAATAAAAAGAGGGAAAATTTGAACGGTTGTAGGTTGAGATGAGGAGTTGGTGCCCGAGGGGAACGAAATCACGATACCTCAAGTGGTTAGAGCAGCGGCGTATTGAGACGAAGGTCGTGTGTTCGAATCCCACTCGGGACACTATTTTTTCGTCTCAACCAAAACCTATAGATAAAAATTATAATTAATTAGAAATTCAAAATTTCCCCATTTAGAAAGGTGGTAGATGTTATTTTATTACCTTTTCAATCCTTTGTAAACTCCCAACCAAAGCTATAATTATCATCAATCCGACCTTTACAATGCAATTTTCTTATCAGGTATTTCCGACTGGCATGTAGTTTTCCATAGTTTACCCAATTTCTGATATCAGAAAACAACATAAATTTCCATATTCTTACCGTTCCATCAGTTTACTGCCAATTCTCGGTAAATCACTTGCAATTCTCCATTCTCGAATTTTCTAACACTAATTAATACCAATTTGAATTTTAAGTCTCACCAGTTAACTATTCAACAATCCATTAGTTGTGGGCACTATCGTGTCTTCCTTGAAAAAAAGGGAATACTGATAGGGTGGCTTTCTTGATGACTAACAGTTTTTCATTGACTCTAGCACCTGGGATGCTTCAGAAACTCAAGAGCTTCCTACTCTACATAATTCTCCTTCAAAGTCCTTTCTAGTTTTGGGTTACTCCTAATATGGGTTGGAGGTCTTCATTCTCTTCTTTTACAAGGCGAACGCGGGCGTTCTCAAGGAAGCGTCTACTCTTTTTTGCCCATATCTTTTCCCATCTCGACAGCTAATGCTACGTTGATGACACTGTCATTCTAGCTCGTTAGCAGAGTCATACGAGGGCCAGTGCACCAGATCCTGTCTGCATAGACGGGGGCGGGTGTATAGCCATCTGTACCACGGAGTAACTGAAAAGTTGCAAATTCAGCCCTAGTTACACTGGGAACGGATCCGTGGTGGCACGTGGTGACGCCCCTGGCGGGAACATAGACAGACGCTGTCTTCTATTTGTGACCTTCGTGAAGCTTGCGTATGGCCCCCGGCCTCACGGGAGACAATGGACGGGACGACAGCGTATAGGCGTTGACGACGCGATGATTATGCTGAATAGTCCATCGAATGCGTGAGTAAGCGAACGGAAATGAATCGGGTTCTCTGACTCGAGTATGATTTGCATCGTTGTGCGTATGACCGGCGTGTACCCTTGGGGAAGCGATGGATCGGACCACCTAGGCTGAGCCTATGGCGTCCCTCGAATGCGCATAGCAGGTGTAGGTTGAGCTCGATAAGAGATTTTTATCGTAGGCGTTGCTAATCTAGGGGGAGTGTTTAGCGATTCCACTTTAAACAAAACCGTGGCCGGGGCGGATCCGGAAGTTCCTACGCTGGGGAAGCCCCAATACTCTGGGAGATAGTGACGCCTTCTCTATCTAGCGAGTGCGCGGGAGAACAGGCTGATGTATTTCGGCTTGTTAGCCCTTTGCGCGCGGCATACGACCCGATGCACAATGCGGGCACGACCATTCGGAGTGGACAAGCGGAGAGGGAGGTTGTGTTGGCCCTTAGGGGCTGGGGCACTTCTACACCAATGCTGCGGCGGTAACACCATTCCGTCGTATGCGGAAGTGCGTCAGCTCTCATCTTGAGAATCAAAACGTCCGATAAGGCCGAATAGGCTAGGTGCGGACGTTAAAGATCCTCTTGTCTTGTGACGAAGAGTTCTCGGGAACCTCATGTCATTCTATCTACTCGCCAATATTAAATATTTTGAATTATTGTAAATAGAATAATGGGATTTATGGTTAATTCCGTACATTCATTCCCCTTTGATTGATTTAGATCCTTGTTCGAATGTTTCGACATTTTTGTTTTGATGTTTGTAAAGCGCATTTTCCCAAAACTTGTAATAAGTAGGCTATCGATACTTTTCTCTGAAAACAAATCCCTTGATACACCGAATTTCTCATTTGTATTTTGAGTGGACATGATCAGAAATAATAGAACCGTCCGACTTGAGAACCAGATCTTCGCTGTACGTCTTGCGAAAACTCTCGAAACAATTTCGCACTACCTTTGATCCTGTTTCCATTACACTAGAGAGGGTAAACTTTTTAAAACGAACATCCAATAAGCCCGAGGCGGCAATCGATCGGGAGCTTTTCCGTCAGGATTCGGAAAAGTCGGGCAAAGAATTAGAGTGTGGAAATAAAGAGGGGTAGTAAAAAAAACACGAACGCGCGGAATCATCGAAAGGGATAAAAAGACGTCTTATTGACTCCAGGGAAGCGGTAATGTCGTTACAAAATATATTGCAAGTAAACACGGGCCCATGTTTGTTCTAGGGATTAAGGCAGCGAATTCTCTTCATTTTTCCATCCCCTCGACGGACAGATTCAGGAATTGGCCAGAGGGAGATTTCGATATTTATCCCGAAGTTTAAATAAAAAGTTGACACGATTGACAAACAGCAAACACATCTCGCTTTCACCACTCTAAATTTGGAATACATATTTTGATTTAATTGAGATATATCTTTATGTTTGATAAGCAAACACATGTCTTATTTACTTATAGCTCTTATTTACATATATTAATTAGTCTAATGGACAGGATATATAAAACTTTATATTTTCACCAATTCCATAAAAAAAATTAACACCATTTCAATTTATGCTTCCAATTTCATACTAATATGATAGAGATATTTATTGAACTTGTCAATTGGTTTTTTTTCTTTTTTATTGCCTGTACGAATTTCGGACCGAGAGTTTCCTTTGTCAAGGCTTCAATATACTCAGTAGTCCATTTATGTTTTAATGGTCAATTGACCAAGTTACCTCTTTCAATTAATTAATCTTTTTATGTAAGGTCTTGGTTGAGATAACCTGTCTAACCCCCGCTGATGTTCCCCCACTATCAAAATTTCATACTAAGGCTATAGGACCTGACAGTATCCTGAATAAATTTTTAAAACTATCCCTCCCAGTTATACTACCAGCCTTACAACATTCTAAAACTATTGGAAAAAAGCCCTTGTGCATCCAGCAAAACTCCAACCCAACTATTAATTACAATCCTAACAATTACCGAATCAAATCATTCCGAGCAAACTGCTTGCTAGAACCTGCACCTGCATAGACTTTCAGAGAAACATAAAATGTGTTCTGCGGTCTCTTCCTTTTTCTTGTGTGTTTCTTCTGTCTGTACTCTTATCCGGTGCATGTGCTTTCTAAAGTGGCAGTGGTTGCGGTTGCCTTCAAGTAATTCCTTTGTACGTTGGGCGGATGTCCCTTGTTTTTGAGGTTTTTTCTAGCTTGAGCCACAAATCTCTGGAATTCTCTTCCTTTGTCAATCCGCAAATTTGCCTCCCATACCTCTTTCAAATTAGGCCTTTACCAACATCTCATGTCCCTCCAAACAGAGACAACACAGTTCACAATATTTTTAGGTATTTTGCTACATTAAAAAACTTGCTACCTTTTTTTCTCAATTTTTAAGTATACAGAATGTGTTCGCAAAAGACAGAGAATTCTTTATTTTCATTACTTCATCAAATCAAATTCAATACAGATAACATACCTATATCATCATTAGATTTCAAACATCAAATATTTTTCACATAGTGTAATTTCCCAACAATTTAGTTTTCCTTTTCCTATTTATCCTTTTCTATATAATCCTGAAAGGATAATCTTGCCGAACCATTACCAACTTTTTTTCCCTTCGTCGGCTCTTTTCACCTCAAAGAAGCCTACGCCTTATACAAAAATGTCTTTTCTATGCCGACTTCTTTCCCCACCCCTTCAAAATGCACCGTATATAAACACAAAATAGCAAAAGCTCACTGGCACTCTCAACACGACACCCAAGAATGGCACAATTACACAGAAGACAAACACTTTGAATGAATAGAAATACTTTGATTGAATATATAAAAAATATATTTTGCATTGTATAAATTCACTTTTCCACATCCAAAATGTAATTGTAATATGTAAACAATGTTTGTAAATCCCAGGCCCTGAAGATGATCTCAATAAAGATTGAAACGTTGGCACGATAAAAAAAATGTTTTTCTGAAACCTACATCACACCAGACCGCATCTCACGATTTCTAAATAAATATCGATTAACGGTCACTAGTCACCACACATTACTTTTAAAATATTAAAAAATATTAACTGACCAACACATGCATGCAAATACTTTGAAACATTTTTGTTTAATTTAATTTATTGGATTTAACTAAACCTCAACAATATTTAC
The DNA here is from genome assembly GCF_000648675.2 of Cimex lectularius. Taxonomy (NCBI): domain Eukaryota; kingdom Metazoa; phylum Arthropoda; class Insecta; order Hemiptera; family Cimicidae; genus Cimex; species Cimex lectularius. The sequence goes on along the minus strand of NW_019392767.1, from coordinate 516,416 downwards.
AACTAATTAATATATATGAAAGGTATTGGTTGAGATAAAAATGTCAGTGTCACAAGCAGGATTCGAACCGACGACCTTCGGCTAAATATACCGCAACTCTACCACTTAAGCTATCGTGACCTCGATCCGCTCTGACACTAACCTCCCATCAAAACCTCACCTCACGAATTTTCCCTCGATCGTCTCGAGGTAACGATAGCTCAAGTGGAAGAGTAACGGCGTATTTAACCGAAGGTCGTCGGTTCGAATCCCGCTCGTGACACTGACATATTTTATATCAACCAATACTTTTCTTAAATATTAATTAATTGAAAAAAGTTAATTGGTCAATCGGACCACTCTCTCCGTGGCCATTTCATTTGTCGCCGACAATCCAATCCAATTACACGACATTTGAAAAACGGCAAAAAGGAGGGAAAATTCAAAAGGTTGGGTTGAGATGGGAAGTTGGTGTCCGAGTGGATCGAAGTCACGATGGCTCAAGTGGTAGAGCGGCGGCGTATCTAGCCGAAGATCGTGGGTTCGAATCCCGCTCGTGACACTGACTTTTCTATCTCAACCAATACCTTTCAATAAATATTAATTAATTGAAAAATGAAGTCTTTTCGGAGGATCTACGGAAGAGGTCAAACACAAAGAAAACTTCCTTTCGGTTTTCGCCGATCTTTCAACAGTTTTATACTGTCATCTTCAGGGCCAGTTTTCTCTGTGTTTGACCCCTTCCGTAGATCCTCCAAAAAGAGTTCATGTTTCCAACAGTTCGATAATCTAGTTCATCATTAATTGAAAAATGTTAATTGGTCAATCGGACCACGAACTGTAATGGATTTAATGTTTGTAACGCTCAGTTATACATGCTATACATTTTTTATAACATGTACTTTGTCGAGCTTTCCCGGAATGTTAATTAAAAGGTTAACAAATATGAGCATCTTTTCACAAATTTGACACTTCCGCCATCGAGAATAATGAAAATAATTAATGAGATTATATAGCACGAGAACGACCAGAAATGCACTATCCGATTATTTTTTAGTTTAATAGGCCACTTCTCAGATTAATTTTTAATATAAAGTTATAATTTATTAGGCTTATAATTAATATGGTTTTTTAGATCAAAAACATTTGTGTTTAAAACGTGTTGTCAATCTAATATGTTCTTTGCATCTTATGTAGATATTATTTATTTATGCTAAACGAATATGAACGTTTTGTTAAATATTCATAAATAAAACGAGTTAATTTGCACATTAAACGTTATCTACCTTGATGATTAGCATGATTTATTGATTTCTGACTGCCATGATTCAATATTTACAGACTAGTTTGTGTTCATTTTCTATTAAACAGAATGAAAACAAAATATTATTGAACTAAGTTAAGTATTAGTTTGGCTATAAAATTGCATGGTTGTTGCTACACATTTTTCACAGACAGAGTCGTGTTTCTTATTTATTTATTTATTTTTGTCCTTTATTGATCACAGATTTCTTTATTTTTGTTTATTTAATTTAACAAATTTGTTTTTCTTGTTTATTTATTTATATGTACAGTATCCCGCATATAACTTACTATGTGCTAATAATTTATAAGTATGATTTAAGAAATTTTACAAAATTTGATTTTTTGTCTTTAGCATTTTCTTTTATTTTCTCAGAATTGCATTGCCGACGATCAATCAGAAAAGAATGGGCGTGTTTATCCAGGATTCCAGGAGTCAACCTCAAGCAGGGCTAAGCCCAAGGACGCGTTGAGAATATCGCGGGGCAATTTTCGAAGGAGGGGGGTCTGGAAAGTGAGAAAGGATTATCTCACTTTAGGGGTTGGCATTAGGGTGGCCTCCCCTAGCGTAAATATAAACAGGACGTGACCAAGTAGACAAACTCGCTGTCCTGTTGGAACTTGGCACCGTCTCTTTTGACCCACCCTCTCAATTTTAAGCACTGAACGGATTAAACTTTTCTTCTTTCAAATATGTTAAATTTATTAATTTAAAGTATAAATCTATAGTGTGTTGAGTTCTGTATTATTTAATATTAATGTTCTTCTAGCATACGTATTACTGTAATTCAATTATAAAGCAGATAATTATTCAGAAATCGTGAGATGCGGTCTGGTGTGATGTAGGTTTCAGAAAAACATTTTCTTTATCGTGCCAACGTTTCGATCTTTATTGAGATCATCTTCAGGGCCTGGGATTTACAAACATTGTTTACATTTAACAAATACATTTAGGATGTGGAAAAGTGAATTTATACAATGCAAAATATATTTTTTATATTCAATCAAAGTATTTCTACTCACTCAAAGTGTTTGTCTTCTGTGTAATTGTGCCATTCTTGCGTGTCGTGTCGAGAGTGCCAGTGAGATATTGCTATTTTGTGTTTATATAGGTGGGATTTTGAAGGGGTGGGGAAGGATGTCGGTATAGAAAAGACATTTTTGTATAAGGCGTCGGCTTCTTTGAGGTGAAAAGAGCCGACGAAGGGAAAAAACGTTGATAATGGTTCGGCAAGATTATCCTTTCTGGATTATAAAGAAAGGGGATAAATAGGAAAATAAAAGCTTAATTGTTGGGAAATTAGACTATGTGAAAAATATTTGATGTGTGGAATGTAATGTGATGATATAGATATGTTATCTGTATTGAATATGAATAATGATATTGGCGTAGCTGCTACTGAGTTTACATGTATCTGTTCTGTAAATTGATGCTGTGTTTATCTCTGTTGATATAAAGCATTTCTATGAAATTACGTTTTTGTTTGTTTTGTTCTGTATATAATATTTTTGGATTGCTCAAGTCGAAATTGTTTTGGTGTTCAAAATAGTGGGTAGCGAGTGCTGTAGGATTTTCCTTGGATTTCTTGCAATCGTTGCAAGATATGTTGCTTTACTCTGTTGTCCAAGTATTGGGATGTAAGACCGATGTAAGTTGCCGGACAGTTTGAACAGTTGATCTTGTAGATTACGTCATATTTATTTGATAAAATGTTAAATGTTTTCTGAAACCTACATCACACCAGATCGCATCTCACGATTTCTGAATAATTATCGATTAACGGTCACTAATCACCACACATAAAGCAGATATTTTTATCTTAAATCAAAAAATTGCATAACGATGAACGTATTCATTTTATTACAAGTATTTTCAGGTTCTATGGGAATTTTCATTTGGACAATTTATTAGTGCCGTTTCACAATTATTTCCATAACTCACTGTAGCTTAGCCAATTTGGATTAAAAGAAAACTCAAAACATAATCAACGCACTGTTGAGTTTAAGGAAGGTTCCGTATGGAATGCATTGAAAATATGGAAGTTCATGGATTCTTGTTGATGTTGTGAAAACGTTTGACTAGTTTAAGCTTGATCGTTTTAAAATTACAAAAACTCTCCTAATAATACAATTGTACCTTTTCAGTCGAACCTTGATATTAACAATTAGTAAACAGCCGATGTCCTTCACGGCAGGGTATTGGGCCCTCTTTTATTCATATTATACACGATGTACCATCTCAAACAAACTTCATATATTTAGCGAATAAAACCACAGGTTAACATGAAAAACCTACTCATATACACTAATGAAGTCAGCCGCAAGTGTAAGAAAGTCTCAATCCGCGTCCAAGGTCGTGTATATCATGTGTAAGTTGAAAACCGATCACGAAAATTCAAATTGGGTGCAAAATCCTTCCCAATCAGTAAAACTTCATATAACTCAATCGTAAACTTGTTTTGAACGTACACATTAATCATCATGACTGCGTAATGGCATCGGATAAGTTGGGCTTATTTTTGTCTCTACCAGAAATCAAACGACACATTGACTTATGTGTTATTCGTCCTATTTAGACACGAGGTATAAGATATGGGAGCACACGTAGGATGAGAATTAAGAGCATTATGGAGGCCTCTGTATCGAGTTCTTCCTGTTTTGAGGGTAAAACGGATTTGATAGTTGATCGTATAGTACTGTTGGATATGAAGAAAGAAGACAGGGTAAAGTTCGAACGCATTTCGGCGGGAGTTACTGGATGCTTTAGAGGTTGGAAAGCTTGGGTGAAAACCACAGTTAAATTCCATACCTGCAGAACAGTCGTAGAAATGTTCAGATAAGGCGATTGTTTTGCGATAAGAGTTTTGATCTGTTATCAACCACTTTTAGTAGTTTACGTCATCTGTTCGGTTCCCTCTTTTAAGTCCTGTAGTGTCCATGCAATTCGTTTGTAGATGTAACGTGCCAGATTGCGGACGAGTTGGAATGGACGAGAGATGGTACAGCAAAGAGAGAATGTTATTTGATGGGAGTTGTTTCTTAAAACATTTTTCAAAACAGGAGCCCTTGTGGTATATAGAAAGAATAGCGGAATCTTCTACGTAAGGTAGTAAGTACTGAATCGGCATATAGAGAAATATTTGTAGTGTATACTGCACAAGAATAATATCATGGACGGTGCCTTCAGAAACTAACTTTAGCATAGTGGATGAAGTAAATGAATATTCCTCAAAGTACTTACTGAGAAGATTCATTCCTACTAATTCCATTTTTCTCAAGTTGCAGTCAATTTAAAATCATGTTACCTAAATTACAAATGTTTAGGTAACTGACTCTTCGTTTCTCTATTGTTTAAAATTTATTTATTCTTTTTTTAAATTTATATAGAGGGTATTTCGACTACAAGGTTATATGAACCTCGGGGTGCCGATGCTTTTGGAAAAGAAGCCATTTGTAAGTATATGATTTCGTGGATCCGGAAGTCGGGGACTTGCCACTCAAAACCGTTGCGGCCACTGAAGTCCCTATTTTATTGCCAGGATTCTATACTTCATGCGTCCTGTAAACTATACACGTTTTCCCCTTACTTGGTACGTTATTCTCGTCTGTAGGTAGCTTCGTCACACTGATAACTGGATAATTTAAATTTAAAACATTTTCGTCTTACAATATATTGTACAAAGCTGTTTTGAAAGATCGATCCATATACGAGTCAAATAAGCCAAATCTTGAGAGGCAAAAGAAAATATCAGATTGTCCATATTATTCTATAAAAAGTAGTTTTTACGAATTGAGATGGAACGACAGAGGTTAAAAGGTTTTCAGAAGGGGAAAAATGAATTCCTATCACGACTGAAGACCTTTAGGGATAAAATGTGACCTTTATCGGAATTTATGTTGTTCCTTAACTAATCAATTTTTTAAAACATAATTTATTTAAAACTCTAAAAATATATATGCATTATTATATTAAAATAAACTGATAATTCTAATGTGTGGTGATTAGTGACCGTTAATCGATATTTATTTAGAAATCGTGAGATGCGGTCTGTTGTGATGTAGGTTTCGGAAAAACATTTTCTTTATCGTGCCAACGTTTCGATCTTTATTGAGATCATCTTCAGGGCGTAGGATTTATAAACAATGTTTACATTTAACAATTACATTTTGGATGTGGAAAAGTGAATTTCTACAATGAAAATATATTTTGTATATATTCAATCAAAGTATTTCTACTCATTCAAAGTGTTTGTCTTCTGTGTAATTGTGCCAGTCTTGCGTGTCGTGTNGTTTTTTGCAATCATCGATATGTTGCTTTACTCTCTTGTCCAGATATTGGGATGTTAGACCGATGTAAGTTGCCGGACAGTTTAAATAGTTGATCTTTACGTCTGAAGATTACGTCAGATTTATTTGTTATTGGTGTGGGATCTTTAATTTTGGAAAAAAGTATTTGAATTGTTGTATAATTTTTGAAAACTATTTTGAAGTTATCGGACAAGAGAAAAGTGTTTAATTTATGTGATAGGCCTTGGATAAATGGTATGGAATTGTATGCTGGTTTGTTTGTATTCGATGGACATCCTTCCTCATCCAACGTATATAAACACAAAATAGCAAAATCTCACTGGCACTCTCGACACGACACGCAAGAATGGCACAATTACACACAAGATAAACACTTTGAGTGAGTAGAAATACTTTGATTGAATATATAAAAAAATATATTTTGCATTGTTTAAATTCACTTTTACACATCCAAAATGTAATTCTAATATGTAAACAATGTTTGTAAATCCCAGGCCTTGAAGATGATCTCAATAAAGATCGAAACGTTGGCAGGATAAAGAAAATGTTTTTCCGAACCCTACATCACAACAGACCGCATCTCACGATGTCTAAATAAATAATGATAATTCTAAGTTAAAGTTTCTGGATTTCTCAACAATTTAAACATGAATAATTACAATTATTTTTTATTAACAATATAATATGGAAATACTTACAAGCAATGCATTTCGTATAAAATAACATTGTTGAAAGCTCCATAATAAATTTATTAACATGACGTACTGAAAGGGGAAGTATTTGCATCCCCCTAGGAACGATGAACTTTCAGCGTACTTCCAGCTTGAAGAACATTAAACATGCTTTTTACTTACCATAATAATTAATTAGTGTTTTTTTTAGAATTTTCCCGGATGGAAGTCCGAGGAAAAGTTTCAGTCGTCGAGCTTCTTTCGTCTCGGACAAAATAAAATCCGGCGTTTTTTTTATTTCATTTTGTCATGGTTTTTTAATTAAATTTATCAGTCTGCCATAAATTATTTTGGAACAAGAAGGGTCACTGACTAACTCAAATATATGAACATTTATGTTCGGGTTAACCAAACAAGTTTAAACTAATATAAATAATATTACAGCGAATATAACGTTTTACAAAATTTTGATTTCTTTGTTAGAACCTAAGCAAAAAATAATTGTAATTATTCATGTTTAAATTTAAACTTTTACCAACTAAACAATTCAAAAGTCAAAACTCATAAAAACATCATAGATGGATTGTTTTCTGTGAAAATAGTTGGTAGAATCGCGAACAGATGTTTCCCAATTCACGTACCGTTTCAAGGGTTTTTTCAGGAGGATTTTTCTCATATCAAGCGACGACAGGAAAAACGCAATATCAAACGTTTCAATATGATGTTTTCATTCGGACGCTACATTATACATTGGAATGGAAAATAATGGAAAACCGGGAGGAAAGTTAGCTGGAGAATCGGGGGCATTTTTGCCTGGAGATACGTTAGTTCAAATATTCCCCAGTTCGTGCGAAATAATCATCATCAGAAGTGACTAAAGACCAGCATCAATTTTTTTTATTGATCTATTTGAAAAATTGAATTTAGAATATCGGGTTTTGCCAAAATGACATTTAATAATGTGATTTATTTGTACAGAAGTATTATGCTCTTTCACAAAGTAAAATACTGTGTAATAATTCCAGTTGTACGGGAGGGTTTTTAGGTCACATGCATTTTCTTATACAATTTTCTGTCAGGAAGTTAGTTGGATATTTTAAGGGTTAAAATAACAAGACGAAAAAAAGAAAACCTTCCAATTTGTTCTGTTCCTAGAAAATAGAAAAAAAATCAAATTAGTCCACGCCCAATGTTTTGAAACAGGTTTTTTTTTTGCTGCTCCGAGGCTATACGAATTTCAAGACAGTCCAGCCCGCAGCTTAAACAATATGCAGCACGCTGCCCCCACTTGTTCGCTGGAAGGGGGATGAAATGGGCCCTACACGGCCAGGGCAAGAATTAACTTTTTCCCTGATTTATTACCAGTCGGCTTCCGCCTGGACACTAATTCACTAGCAAAGCCAGTGTTTTACTAACCGGGCAGCCGGTGACAGTAACTTCTCGTCGTACGGCTAAACGATTTGTAGGACGCCGCAGGGGTAATAAATATGCTCCCGCCGTGCATTAGCCGTTGTTATCAATGCTGGAAGATGACTCTGCTGAAATTGATTAAGAATTCCTGGCAATGAAAATAATTTTTAATACTAATGTAATGTACTAATGTAATTTTCTATGCATGTATCTGTCGGTTTTCCTATATTTCAAACATTCTCACTCACTGCCTCACGCGCACTCAAACTCTCTCTCTCTCTCTCTCTCTCTCTCTCTCTCAATCTCAATTTATCTCTCTTTCTATACTCTCTTCCCGCTCACGTTCTCGCTATCTATCCTTCCATCACTCTCAGCCTATGTGGGGTCTCTCTCTCTCATGCTGTCTCTCTCTGTATGTACATCTACTACTACTATATGTCTTTATTGTTTAATATATATATATACAAAGTTTACAGATCGGCAGTATATTTTATAGAGCAAGAAAGACGTTCCTCACGGTTTAAAACCGCCTGAAAGAGTCTACCACATAAATTTATATAATTAAAATCTCTCTTATTTACAAGTAATTATAATTAATATTTACAAAAGGAATACATACTTTCTTCAAAAATTTCAGTAATGTAATAATAGAACATAATTGTATAATAATATCTGAAAAAGTAAATGGGAATAATAAAAGTAAAAATAAATAATAATGCAGTACATTATCTACCACAAGAGATAATAGTAAAAAACAAAACAAATATAAGTGTTTAAAATATAATATTCAGATCGAAGATGAGCTTTTCACCTATTCAGGAGAATCTGATAAAAAAGCCGCCTCCACCCTCACAAGTATGTACATCTATGTATCTGTACATTTTTCGCGTGCTTTTTTTATCTTTCCCTAAATCTCTACTTTTTCGCTTTCTCTCACTCTTCCTATATGTGCATGTCTGTTTCTATCATTCTCTTTCTCCATCTCTATCTGCTTCTGTTTCTCCATCTCCATATCTCTCTTTCTCAACTTATCTATCTTTCTATATACTCTTCCCTCTGTCTTCGTGGGTCTCTCTCTCACTCACTCTCTCTCTCTCTCTCTCTCTCTCTCTCTCTCTCTCTCTCTCTCTCTGTATGTACATCTTTCGCCTCCTATTTTCTCTTCCCCTATATCTCGGCATGTTTCGCTTTCTCTTACTCTTTTTGTATGTGCATGTCTGTTTCTATCACTCTCTTTCTCCACTTCTATCTGCTTCTGTTTCTCTATCTCCATCTCTCTCTGTCACTCTCTCTCTCTCTTTCTCTCTCTTTCTCTCTCTTTCTCTTTCTCTTTCTCTCTCTCTCTCACTCTCTCTCCTCCTCTCTCTCTCTCTTTCTCTCTCTTTCTCTCTCTCTCTCTCTCTCTCTCTCTCGCTTTCTTTCTCTTTAATTTTTACAGCATTGCCACTTACCAAAAGCAAAAACTGTGAAATGTGATAACGAAAAATGAATTTTTAATTTCAATTCTAAATAATTTTTTCTTCGAAAAATCGAAACATGGTATCGTTCATTTGAAATAGTGAGTATAAATGTTTTGTATATATTTTTTTTAATAATGAGTTTTACAATTACAATATTTGTTCCATTTTGTTCTCAAAGAGAAATATTTATTTTAAATTTTTACTGGCGTTTTCTTAGATAATAAACGTTTTTTTATGGTGGTTGAAAGGGGAAAGAGCCAAATAACAGCATCATCTTTCTTTTAAGCGATACTATAACCATAGGCCTGCTTTCATTTTAGAAAGGGGAAGCTGAAAGAATGTCCGATGGCCCAGTTTTAAACAATTTGAGAGATAAAGAAGAGTGTTTCGAATGAAAAGGAAACGGGAGGACAAGAAAAACAGCTTCCTTCATTTTTCCGACCCGAGAAAAGCGCTTCAAATTGGGCCACCGGCATGCATTAGGAGGTAATATTGTTTCTCTAACAATATCCGAGCGGAGGCGGCTGTTATTGTTTGCCGCCCCTCAAGGGCCTCTTCGTCGACCCTCCCCGGCGGTTTATGGCTTCATATTAAGCGGGTCGACACGCTTACGAGATACGACCAACAGAACAGATTGTCAAAATATATATATCCGGACAAAGAAGGGAAGGGGACAAGTAAAAACACTTTTTTAACCAGATCAGAACCGCATACGCATACTCTTTTTACAACTGCAAGCAACTATAACTAAGCAACTCAAATAACTAAACTAACAACTAAAAAATTCTTATAAATAAGAGTTTTTTGAAATTCAAAAAAAGCAATTTTCTTAATTTACTTAAGTTTTAAATTCAAATTATGGAAATCATGTTAAAAACAAGTTGTCTGAAAAGTTATCTGTTTAATAAAACTTACAATAACAACAATGATACAAAAGTATTAAATCTAAGTGTTCACAAACATCCAGTTTTACTTATTAAATTAAATTGAAAAATGGCAAAAAGGAGGGAAAATTCGAAAGGTGGGGTTGAGATGAGAAGTTGGTGTCCGAGTGAATCGAAGTCACGATAGCTCAAGTAGTAGAGCAGCGGAGTATTTAGCCAATGATCGTGGTTCGAATCCCGCTCGTGATACTGAATTTTTTATCTCAATCAATAACTTACATAAAGATTAATTGAATTAATCGAAATTCAGTTTTACTTTCATAACATTATCTGATTTTCTAAAATCAAATGTTATATTCTATAATTAAAATTGTGCAGATATTTAGTCAAATAATAATAATTATAACGTTAAAAACGCTGTATATTTATTGAGAAAATGTTAAATTAACTACATTCTATTTAAAAAAATGTTTGTAGAGCAATCTCACAACCGCAGTTATTCTCTCACGCCCTCTCCAGCTTTCTCCCATGCAATTTTAATCTTAATTTTAATCGCTCTCACCCCCTTACCCATTTTTGACAGATATAGACCCTTTTACCCTCCATACATATCGCTCTCACTCCCTCCCTCTCTCTCTCTCTCTCTCTCTCTCTCTCTCTCTCTCTCTCTCTCTCTCTCTCTCTCTCTAGTGAAAGTATACTAATAAAGAATGATTAATCATTGAATTTATTATATCTGTCACGTATTCAATCTATTATGGTGTATTTTATGTTTTTGCATAAATTTTAAAGTTCTTTTCAAGATTTGTTTCTAAATAGATTTATTACACTTTGAACGAGGTGGCGAAAATTTAGTTTTATATCTCCGTAATCTATAATATTGTACGTAAATTTTGTAATTATATAATTTTCTTTCTTTATTGACTTGTGACAGTTAAATGAACGTAAAATTTTATTTAGTTATTACTAGTCCATATCCAGCTGAAATTTTCTATTTTTTTAAATTATTATATAGATAATATATAGAAGAATTAGATTGGTTTGAGAAATTTGAAATTAAAAAATGAAAAATTGAACATGGTGATAAATGCATTAATAATATGATAGATTTTGATCTACCTCCCATTTTAAATATGTACATAAATAATATCAAAAATCCAAATAATTAAATTAATTATTTTAATTGTTATTATTTTTATAGTAATTTAATAATATTAAGTATTTACTAGTATAATATTTATTTGTGTTATAATTTCCGCGTTTCGCACGTTCAAATTGAGCGCCATTAAAAAAAATCATCTGCTAATTGGAAAGTCGCGTTGGCGGAGGTATCAGCGGGTTCACTTTGGCAATTCATATCGAGAGACGTGGTTGTAGAAGTCCTTCAACCTGATGATGAGATAAAGGCTCGAAATCCGGATCGTTGCAAAACAACTTACTGTGAGCAGGAACTATCTTTTTAAATAGGATTGGATTAAACAGAATTATGCCCTGTTCCGATTTTTTGGGGGATTGTTTCAATAATGATAATTTTGTGTACCTAGCTGTCTTGACAGTGAACTTATTTATTTGCGTGATTGTGTAGGTAAGATTGCTGATGGCGTAATATAGGGTACCCATCGGCCCCCAATTAGGTTAGTTACGTAATATGTGTGGAGAGTGTTGGAGGAATTTTGAGTATTCCACCACCCTAATTGAGTGAATGATATGTAAATAGGAAATAATATATTTAAGAGTGAGAATGGCTTTGGTTCAGGAACTGCATACGTTGAGTGCTGAAGTGACCTTAGCTGTTGACAGCACCCGGAGCTCAACCTCGGTAGCTGGACGGATAAAGCCCAGGGCTGACCTCCTGCACGGGTAGTGAGTGATTCTCGCGGCCTGCCGATAATTTATTGTAAATTACAGAAGCTTGAATTGCCAGTAAAATGCGAAAAGTTACAGGCTCTTTGCACTATATAATACATGTGCAGATTTGAGTTTACATTAATCCAAATTCAAATATCTAATTTTTTGTTCAAAACTAATAATTATCCGGAATAATTTGTTGGATTCATAGGGAGCGGTATGAGAATTTCATCTTGGTTCAATGTTTACATTTACAACTGTATTGTATTTTTTCCAATCAACATATATTTGAAATTCATCCAGGCCCTGGAGATGACCCGCATAAACGTCGGTTAAAAAAAAAACAAAAAAAAACCCTACGTCATTCTTGATTGCTCCTCACGAATCCAACAAATTATTAAACAAATGATCATTATAAAAAAAGACACATTATAATGAACGTTTATATAATTTTATTGGTAAGTTCGATAACTTGTAATGGTTGTGAAAAAAAACAATTTATCTAAATCTGTTTTAGTTCATTTTGGATATATTTTTAAAAGACACAAATCTTTAAGTTTATCTTTAAAATGTTAGCTTTTACATAGACTTGAATGTTTCTGCAATATACAAAGTATAATTGTTTAGGTTCACACGTCATTTGATGTTTATTGACGGACAAGCACAAAAATATATAGCACGGAGGTAAAAATGATCTCTCAAGGGGCAAATTTTCCCCTTGTGACACAACATCGCAAATTTCCACAAAAGTGCTAAAGGTTTGACAAATATGTTTTCTATAATAAATGGAAACGGGTGTCACGTAAGGGTAGCGTGCGCAGCATCAGATAAAGGGCGTTTTGTACCAAGGATACAAGTATACGTTTTGTAATAATATTACCTTGAGTTATATTATAATTGTAGTTTGTCGACAGGCAGTTAAAATTTTTCACATGGCAAATTGGGTTTTTATTCAGCTGGGACACGTACTATCAACAGTTTAGATTTGTATCTGAAAAACGAGGCGTCGCAGCGTGAAAACTGGCTGAGATAAAAGCCGACTTTAAACGGTTGGTTTTAATGGATGGCAGGGTCGTTGATGTATTATAAGTGTAAATAATTTTAAATTCTGGGTTGAACGGATGACCCTCCGATGATGAAAATAATTTAAATTCTTCCCGCCTTATACCCGGAGCCGGGGAACACGTCAACGCCGCCGTCGGCCGACCCTGCCGATTTAAAATCCGCTTCTTTAACCGCCCTTCTTTCCGTCTAAACTGGATCGCTGGGAACTCCAGGAATTCGAATCCTTTAAAAATAAAAATTACAAAAACTCGGAGGGGTCCCGGCTGCATTAAGACCACATTGTCACAGGAAAAATTCGGTGAATGGAATTTCTAATAAAATTACACCCTTAAGAGAAAAGGGGAACAAGATTTCTGTTTAATAATCCTTTTATAGCGATATTATTATAGTGCAAAATAAATAAATCATGATTGAAAAAAAATTCAAACAGTACAAAAAAACGTAAATATTATATGTATAAAACATATATTTGTTATTACAATTACATGAAGTTTTTTCCAAGCAAAAATGATTTGACATTAATTATAATTTATGCCAGTCAACATTTACAAACATTACATGCGATAATAGAGGAAAACTATTAATTAGGAAAAATTAATTAAAAATTTCGGAAGCTAATAAAGGAAGGCACAAGGGGACGACCAGGTTGGTGTGTCACGGATATGGGCCAAACTTATTTTGGTGATTGTACATACCAAAATATCGGACACGTAACCGCCAATTCTTATGAATATGCCCCGTTTCGTAAAAATATTTGAAAGTTGAAATTTTCCTATTTTTAATATTTTTATTTCGTCATTACACTTACTCAAATCAACTATGTGAATATATCATTTTCCAGCATTTTTATGGAGATTGCAGGAAAAATATAGTAAAAGCTAGCGAAGTTCATTAATATCCAAAAAATTCTAAAAATCAAATATTTTTCATTTAAACTAGGCCATTCCAAAATCTTTTCGTGAAACTTATATAAAATTTCGTTTTAGCAACTATAGAGACCCCTAAATATAAATTTTCAAAAAGTCGTGCTCGGAAAATCTGATTGAAACGGCTATAATTCAAAACTTCAAGCATACCACTTGAAAGAAGAGAAACGTTGCTTTTGAATGAAGTACAGACCATATAAATGTATAAAAGATTTCTATAAAAAATACATAAAATATTTCTGTCAGAAATTACCTTTTTTTTAAATGAAAATAATACGATTTTGAAGTTTGATATAGTTTTGAAATGCGCCTGCCAATTTCTTTAAAGCAAATTATCAACCATGAAACTCGGTGCCCTTAAATATTGAAAAAAATGATGTTAAAGCATGCACTAGTAATAGAAATACAGTAACACAGGAGAAGGCCGTCGAAATTATCAATCAAAAAATTAATTTACACAGATTTCCACCAAATTCGGTACCTAAGAGTTTTATAACGCTAGGATCATGATAATGAGGTCAAATCCAAGTTTTGGCTATTTTCTGACCTTCTTTGCGTTCAGAATGTTTGTTAAAACATACAAAAAAACAGTATTTTGTTGAATTATCGTATAAACATATCAAATTAGAATATTCTGCGTAATAGTACATGTTTGTTTTTATATTAACCAACAATGAAATTAATATAAAAAGTAATAATATTTTTTAATCTCTAAATAACGATTTATGATTATTTATTTGCGACTAAAATAAGATTTTGAAAAAAGCTTCATTGCTATGAATTAAACGCTCTGCTGCCGGTTTTTGTCACCTTCTCTCCACCGGTTTCCTTCCAGCGGAGGTGGAATTAGAGAGTATAGTAAAAGATTAAAGGAAAATTGGGAAAATTAAAAAAAAATCCTTGGTTGCAAAAAAATTATAATTGAAATTTAAGTATTGATAGTCTCTCTACCAATTTAAAAAAAAAAATCAAAATTAAAAGTATTTCTTTTGCCTGCCTTAATGTTTATTCTACAAATCTCATTAACTCAGCTTACGAATAGTTAGTTTGGCTCAAGTGCACCTGACTACTTTGCCCGCCTACTAATACCTTCCAGGATCCATGCGTTGGACGAGGTTTGGAATTCGTCCTTGAATCGCGGTCCACCAAGGGTCATGACAACTTGAAATATGATACGCTAACTCTCTGCATGCGTTTATGTATGTAATTAGTCCAGCTTATATAAAACAGTAATCGAAACATACAACTAAAATAATAAAACAGCTGGGAGTAATTTCAAATCAATCAAATAAAAATATCCCCTACCATGAATATTTTTAAACTTACGGGAATTAATATAAATAAACATACATTTTAAGTGGTGTTTTAAAGATAATTTTTAAATGTTTTAGAAACAGAAAATTAAGAATTATTAAATAGAAAGAAGTTCTTATTAAATAATTATTAGATATTATGAGTTTTACGGACCTACTTCGAATAGACTAAACCCGTAACACTGCTGTGTCATGCCGAACTGTTGGTCCGTTTTATTTATTTTTTAAAAATTCTTTTATTGGTACCCTTACTCACTAGTACATTTTACAAATATGATCACAAGCCGTTTTTTCCCACGATCATAGCACTAACGCTAATCCTAGAGATGCAACCGAAAGACAGATGCCAGGAGAAAACCAGTCAATGCTGGCACTATTAAGGGGGCAAGTAGGTTTCGAGGCCGTTGTCGATTAAGGCAACGTGGGTGGGAATGTGTAGACAGGGGTCGAGTAGTAGCGTTAAGATTAATGGAGAGGTAAGGGTGAAACATTTCTAATTGGGAATGGATCCGTTAATTTACAAAAGGAATGCGTGGTGGATAGTGAGGTTAGTGACGTAGTAGGGAGATTTGACGGTTTGTCCGAGGATTTTTGATTGGTCAGATCATCTTCTTATCTGCAGAACAGTGCATGTTGGATGGCTTGACAGAACTCCACAGTTACACTTTGTTATGTCTAAAATGGTCGCAGTAGTTCAATTTTTAGTTTAATTTATTATTTCTTTATTTATTTCTCTGAACATTCATATTCATGAAGGTTAAAGGATGGTGGAATCGCGTTGCACGTTACTAGATAATTTCATATACTTTACACTAATTGGATTACATTATATTATAGATTTTATTACGTTCTACAATAGAACTGAAACTGAATAATATGTCCCATTCTTTCATACATGTGGGTTACATCGTAGTATGGTGTTCGCATGTATCCATTTTGGCGCAATGGTCACAAATATTCGAGTTGACTATATTTATTTTGGATAAATCCTCACGCAAATAGCATTATTAGCAAAATCTACATAAAGTTCGAAAGTTCGACACATTTCTTTATTTACTAGGTGGTTCTTAAACCAGCACGTTTTGATTTTAGGTTGCAAGGCTCTGTAAAATTTTCTTTACAAAAACTACGATAACTGTCTAGCCAAGTATTGTAATAATGTAATTTTAACTTATTATTGAGTTCACTGTAGTGAAGGGTAAATGTTGAAGTTTTCCCATGTGAAGTTGCTTTTTTTGCCAATTGATCAACTTATTCATTGAACGTCAACTCTGCATACATTTACCCAAGCAATTACAACTTTCTGCTTTAGGAATCTAATTTTCTGCAAGAGCTCAAAAATGAGGTGGTTAACAAAAGTATTTAATTTTTGAATCTTTAGCATTTCGAGGGATATTAAACTATCAGTGATTATTAAACATTAATAATTGTTTTTTCCTATCGTGACTCGTTCCACTCGGACACCAAATTCCCACCTCAACCCACCTTTCGAATTTTCCCTCCATTTTGCCATTTTTCAACGAAGTTACGATACCTCAAGTGGTAGAGTCGCGGGGTATCAAGCCGAAGGTCGTGGGATCGAATCTCACTCGTAACACTGATTTTTTTATCTCAACCAAAACCTTACATAATTCACTATTTTTCGTGGTCCGCTTGACCAATTAATTTCATTCAATTAATTAAGGTTTTATAAGTTGAGATAAAAAAGTCAGTGTCACGAGCGGGATTCGAACCCATTCACGGGGGATTGTCACGATAGCTCAAGTAGTAGAGTAGCGGCGTATCTAGCCGAAGATCGTGGGTTCGAATACCGCTCGTGACACTGACTTTTTTATCTCAACTTATAAAACCTTAAATAATTGAATGACCTTTCATAATGATTAATTAATTGAAAAAAGTTATTTGCTCAATCGTACCTCGAACTCTAATGGAATTGATAATAGAGATAGAACCCAGCTCTACTGGTGCAGCTGATGGTGGTTGAGATGGCGTATAGGTCAGCGGACATGCTACCATCTTTGAATAATTTATTTAAGTATTCCTTCTTATAGACACACACACACACACACACATACTAACATGCTACCATCTTTGAATAATTTATTTAAGTATTCCTTCTTATAGACTGGATCTAAAATCCACAACCGACTACTGTTTCCAATTTTCAACCATCACTGCTGGAAACCCGAACATTTTACCTCAAGCTCGTCCCGAAAAATGCTATTCACGTTATGTCAAAGTTTTGCAAGTCAGGAAATATCGGAAGTGTCGACCTATTCTGTCAATGCGTAGTAATTAGTTTGGTACAAGGGCGATATCAGAGCGTTTCATAAATTTATAATATTTGTTCATATCCAAAACACTATCACAGAAGCAGGGATTTTGCTTTCTTTTACTAGTATTTGTATGTTATCGTTTGTGAACAAAGAAGGCTCAATTTATATTACATATTCCATTTTCGTGCCATTATTTCTAAAACCAATCTATCACGGTTTATTGGCATGTATTGGGATGGATCTTAAATATCTCAAACATCGACAGGTACTTTTATTTAAAATCACGTTTAACTGTTTGGGTTTTGTAGAAAAAGCATTACCATATAGAAAACACCCGCCATCAAATATATTTTTTACAGTACCTCTACAAACATTAATGACTTCGAGAGATCAGCTCTCCATCGCTTAAAAGAAATCATTTTTAAATGTTCGAAAATCGGTCCGCTTTCTTAAACAGATCTTCAATGTATCGAATCCAGTCTTTTCTAAAGAAAAACCTAAAAACTAACATTTTTTCATCATTCTAAAGTTTTCACCAGCAAGGGATATCATTTCACTTGCCGGAAGTTTCTTTTTTTAGTGAAAGTACACACGACTGATTTTTTACTAGATAGACACATCCCTTATTCAAATAACCATATTTTTATAATAAACACACCCTCTTTGGCTTTACTTATCGCGCTAGTAAAATCGTTGTGTTTGGCGTAGAAACATATATCGTCCGCAAGATGTTGTCTTGGAATATTTACATTAACGTTCCTTGTATTAATTGCAACTAAAATAGGGCTTACTATGTCTCCCTGTGGAACTCCTACTTTGGCTCCTTGTGAACCTACTAAAGCATCTCCGATTTTTAAATATATTTTTATGTGAGATATTAAATCCAATTAAATTCAAATTCATTTTAAGGACTAATTCACTAAGTTTAACTTTGTCATACGGTCTTATAAGGTCTAGGAGGAGGGAACAGAGAGTTGTTTCGTTAGTGATGAGGTCTATCAGGATTTGTGATGTTGCCAGTTTTCTATATCATTAGAAAATGTAGTGATTATTTGTGACTGTTAGTGCAACATGTTTGAGTGCATTAATTAATTAGATTGCGTGGAAAATAAATGAAGAATGGGGGGGAAACAATAACCGTTTGAGGGTAGGCTATTAAACGTGAATAACACAATACACTCGTTAAAGATTACTGGGTTGCATGAAAACCAGTGGTGAAGTTGTTTTGCTCATTAATCCTTTAAGTGGAGTAGCATTAGAGAAGTTTGGGCGCAACAACGATCCTTTGGGCTGTTTCCGAGACAATAACCTGCTCTCGTCTTCTCCCTTTAATTTCACGCTAATTTCACAAATAGGCCTGCCGTGTTTCTTTTATTTAGACTCTTGGTTTTCTCAGACCGTGAACGGAATAACTTTGGCTCCCCGGAGCACGGTGGGGATTAGGAAAGTAATCCATTATATTGTCCAGCCCTTTTTCTTTCTCAGGACGAGAAACCTTGATATGCTTACTGAGACAAAATAAATTGTAACTCTAATAAGAAAAGTTAAAATAAAAACTATAAAACATATCAGTTAATAAACAATAAAAAGGCTACTTATACACAATATTCCTTCTCTCCATTTCAGACGTAAGCTAGCTAATTTAGTAAAGTATTTGTACAAAGAAGAGCTGTGTAAAAAATACATATGTGATTAGATTTTTGCTTTTATGATACTATTTAAATTTATTATTTAATTTCTACTAATGAACAAATCATTAGAAACTACAATCCAAGAAGATAGCCACCTTGTTTTTGTCATCGATGAAATTAGAGGAAGAAAGTGAATTGGGAAAGAAATTATGACTCTCTCTCACTCTCTCTCTCTCTCTCTTTCTCTTTCTCTTTCTCTTTCTGTTACTCTCACTCTCACTCACTCACTCACTCACTTTGTGCGTGTGTTTGAGTGTGTCTGTGTGTGAGGTAATATTTAAAAGAAATTGTGTCAAAGAAAAGAAAGTGTGTACGCGTAAGTATATATGTATAATATGTATAGCTCAAATAAGCAACAAACTATCTGGCTGATGGCTAATACCTACGGTAAGGAAAAAAAAAAAGGGTTTCTTGCAATATTAGAAAAACTGTTAACTAAAAACTCATGCAGTTATTATACCATGCGTAAACTAACCTAAACAACCTAGTCCGTCTCTATCTTAACTCTTCCCTAACTCCTAATTCTGACCCAGTTTAACCTAACACTAATCCTATTTATCCTAACTTACCATGTCCCATACCTTAACTATTACCCTTATTACAATTAATTAAGGTTTATAGTTGAGATGAAATANTACTTAAATAACCGAACGCTGGGATTCGCACTCCGCTGTACGCGACTGTAAATAGTCGGGCAAAATAAAATTGTCCATCCATCCCAAAAACAATTCAGTGTTTAAATTTCACTTTGGAATGCAATTGGCACACACACACACACACACACACATACTAAAGAACTGACAACACTACTTATTGACAGACACATTACACTCATTTCTGAAACTGGATTGATGAAACAGATTACGAAGTATACTGAAGACGACCCTGAGGTATACCCAAAAAGAAATAGCATTGTATTTTTTTGATACCTCATTCCTTTACCTCACGAAACTATTGAAAGAGAAAGGCAACTAACGGAATGAATCGAGCAGAAAGGCATTCATATCGATATCCCTAACCATCCGGATTCCAGAAATCTATACATTTTCTTCTGTAGATATAAGAAATGTTATATTTGACGACGCGTTGGTGTTGTGTGATTTGTTGTTCATTCTCAAGGAAAAAATATACAATAAGAGAAACATACTTCCTTGAAACATTATTTCAACCTTATTGATGGAGATGTGATTAATTTCATAAAGTTAAGACGCTCAGACAGGAGTTGGGCGAAGGGCGTGATTAGAGGGAGGCGTCGGGATTAATAAACGTCTTTCCCCAAATTACGCAGCACCTACGCCACTTTAAAACCCCATAACTCAGCCAGCGTAAATCGGGTGAAATATTGTCGGCCGGATTGAACCCGTCGGTTTGATCAATCTGGGCGGAGAGGAGCCGGATGAGAGAGGTGAGGCGAGGTGACAGTCCTCGATTCTAATTGGCTTCATTACACAAAACTGCTAACGAACCCTCTGCGGGTGGCTAACTGGCAGGGCGACGGAGGTTAATGGTCCCGGCCCTGCCTGTTTTCATTGCCCTTTACCCCTTCCTCCGACATTGCAAATAAAAGCTATACGCTGCAACAATTATCACGAACTTTCCAATTTCCAGGCGAAATCCGTGTTTGGTCCTTCATCACAAATTGCCATCTTTTCTCTTATCGATTCAATCAAGACTGACATTGGGGAACGGACTAACACGATGTTTTTCAGTTTAGGCGGACAAATTATTTTCAAGCATCGATTATCAAAATTTACCTACCAGTGCTTGTAAACATTACAACGTTTGGTCAACAACTACTCCACACGAGAGGTCGTTAGGGAAGCTCCTATATAACAACAACCTGTAAAAGTCCTACAAAGAATCCAAACGGAAGAAGAGGTAATCTTCACCCAACTAAGAACGAATAACGACGTACGAGGGTAACACACGGAAACAGTATTAAACGATATCCTTCGCTCCATCAGACAACGAGGAGGAAAGCCGACATGAGAATAGAGTTTTTGAGTTTCATTTTAAATGAATGTGTGGTGTTTAGTCACAGTTAATTAATGATAATTCGGAAATTCTTGAGATGCGGTCTGGTGTTACTTAGGTTTTAGATAAACATTTTCTTTATCGTGCCAACATTTCGATCTTTATTGAGATCATCTCCAGGGCCTGGGATTTATAAACATTGTTTTAAATTTACAAATACATGTAGGATGTGAAAAAATGAATTTACACAATGCTAGAAATTTTATATTAAATCGAATTATTTGTTCTCATTCAAAGTGGGTGTTTTCTGTGTAGATGTGTCATTATTGTGTGTCGTGTTGAGAGTGCCAGTGAGATATTCCTGTTTTATGTCTATATACGTTGGATGTTGAAGGGGGGGAAGTCGGGATAGAAAGACATATTTATATGAGTAGTCGGCTTCTTTGAGGTGAAAGGAGCCGACAATGGGGAAAATTGGTAATGGTTCGGCCTGATGTTTGATGTGTGGAATGTGATGATTGTTTTATATGTTATGTTATATGTTTTGTGGGATGTGATCATGATATATGTATGTTATCAATATTGAATTTGATTAATGATATTAGCGTAGCTGCGACTGGGTTTACATGCGTCTTTTCTGTAAATGATGCTGTCCCTGTTGATGTAAACCATTTCTAAAAAGTTTAATTCTTCAACAATGTGGCTTTCCTTTCCCTAGTTATCCTCGTCTATATAATCCTGAAAGGTTAATCAGGCCGAACCATTATCCATTTTTCCCATTTTCGGCTCCTTTCACGTCACAGAAGACAACTCCTCATATAAAAATGTCTATTTATCCAGAATTCCTTCCTCAACCCTTCAAAATCCTACGTACATAGACATAAAACATCATTTATCTCACTGTCACTCTCAACATGACACAGAAGAATGACACATCTACACAGACAACTAACACATTGGGTGAGTATATAAAAGTTCTAGCATTGTATATATTCATTTTTTCACATTCTACATGTATTTGTAAAATTTAAACAATGTTTATAAATCCCAGGCCCTGAAGATGATTTCAATAAAGATCGAAACTTTGGCATGATAAAGAAAGTGTTTTTCTAAAACCTACTTCCCACCAGACCGCATTACACGATCTCCAAATAATCAATTTTAAATTGTCCAACAGTTTAGTTAATGATTTCTTAGAGCCTGACAGTATAATTAAAATAACTATTACGGTATAAAGTTAAACAGTATAAAGATTGAAAACAGTTTCATTATAATATAATCTTTTACTGAACGTTGATTTTACCGAAAGTTGGGATTTTTTATTAGCACGATATTAAATTCTGTTGTATTTTCACTGTGTTAATATCCGTCACCTTGTTACAGAGATCATGTTCCGCCGTAATCCTTCTTCCCACCCGTCATCGTGATTCATGGAATGAGCGATTCTCCGAGAAAGTGACTTTCTTTACGATTGGTAGCAAGTTTAAACTTGCGGAATCGCAAACAAACTGCTTTGAAAAACAAGCTCCTTTCAATTTATTCGTCCTCGGCTGTAATTCAGACGCCCTTTGAAACCCCCGGTGCAAAAGCTAATGACAGCTCGAAGGCGACACAAGCTCAATAAAAGGCCATGGTCAAAATAACGAAGTTCCCTTTGAGACCACACAACATCACATATTTACAGTAAATCAACATTTAGCCACTTTTTGTACGTCTCAACATAATGCAATAACTTTTTTAATACAAGACAATTTCAAAATGTACAGAAGGGATATGGTTTAAAAATATTAGTATATTAATATTGTATTTTATTGTTTATATTATATTTTATGTGTATAGGGAATGATTCCTCATATAATGGGAGAGTATCAGGTGCTTAATCAATATAATTCATCTTTCCGAACATTACCGAACTGTTCAATTGTTTCAGCCTAATAACCCATTTGGATTATTTTGGATTATCAATTTAGATTACCCTTGCTGTTTTAATCTGTCAGACGGATATCATCCTCCCACAACGCTCAGTTTACAAAAATAACACTATTAAGTTATTAAATAAACGCGACTAATCAGACAGCATTATTGATCAACTGATCGACACTGATTGCTTTACAATGTCCGTCTTCTTTCGCTCATTTACACGACAACACATATTTATGCACTTAACTAATCAACACAACGAGAAATGGCAAAGACCTACCGATAAAGATGGCCAAAAGTTGAAACCAATCGGATAGCCTACGACAGCAAGGATAATAACCCAAACAGAAGCCAACTTTACACCAAAAATGCGAGAAAGTTAATATGCAAGATGCTTGAAATGTTCAAAGATGTTGACAGGCAAATAAAAGAAAGAATGAATGAAAGAAAGAAAGAGAGAGAGAGAGAGAGAGAGAGAGTGAGAGAAAAAGAGAGAGTGAGTGGGTGAGAGGGGTTTTGCACCAAACTCTCCACACATATTACGTAACTAACCTAATTGAGGGCCGATGGGTACTCAATATTACGCCATCAGCCATCTTACCTACACAATCACGCAAATAAATAAGTTCACTGTCGACATAGCTAGGTACACAAAATTATCATTATTGAAACAATCCCTCAAAAATCGGAACAGGGCATAATTCTGCCATTCTTGCGTGTTGTGTTGAGAGTGTGAGAGTGATTGAGCGATGATGTAAATGTAAAAAAATATATATATGCAGGCAGAAAGAAATAGAAAGAGAGAGGGAGAAAGAGATGTGATTTGATTTGACAAACGATTATTTTTAAACACACTCACTTTACACTCAACGAGAAACGAACGTTTTANTTTTTTTTAATGAAAACTTAAAATCCTGCATTATTTTCCGGACAACCCAATAGTTACTTCTTCAATAATCGATGATATAATTACAAATTGACATTTCATAAGTCTTTCAAGAAGGATGTCAATTAGAGAAAAGTTTGATCTCATCTTGATGTCCGATCTTCCTTGTTAAAAGTATTTCGCTGACTGCTAACAATGATTTAATGAAACCTATCAAAATTTTTAAAAACGTAAGACTTGATGTCTGGATTTTTTAATTGGACCAATACAATTTTGTTCCGTCTTGCGATTTATTGATAGCAGCCAAACTTTTATGTGCGTGTGCTGGAAAAAATAAAATAATAATATTTTTGATTTATTAACAAATAATTATTTCCATTTTTAGATGTTAGGGCATAGTACTATACTAATAACTGAGTAAACATTTAAACACTTTCCTAGTATCCTAGTACCAGTAATGTAGATCCAATCATTCTAGTCAAAAGGGACAAAATCAAAGCTTCTTTTGAAATGGAATGAGTGCCATATTTCATTTAGCCTGCCTTTCATGTCCTAACGTTTACATAACGTTTTCCACTGAACAAACCGCATTAAAATTATTGCTGGGACGTCCATACACAGATTTCCTTTGCCGTTTGCCTTGCAGATTAGACAGTTAACTGACCCTAGGTTATTATAGCTATTTTGAGTAATGCACTATCCGCGAAATTGAGTAAAATTGTACGAAAGAAAAGCATTGAAGAAAAACATTCACCGAATATCCGATTCAACAGTAGCTGAGGAACAATATTTTTCTTCACGATTGTCAGTTATGTTGAATTTTTTTTAAATAATTTCAACTGTATTTCTACTTCTAAATCAACCGTTTAAGATTTTTGGTCTAAAATAATGCAAAAACATTAGTTGTAATGAAAAATTATAACAAGAATATAAAAAACTGAATTAAATACAATTCAGATTTATTAGCATAGACTATTAGCATTAATGATTGTTATCTGCAAATATATAAAAAAAAAAGAAGAACTGCTCAAAAGTAATGTTCTTGGGAGAAGAACGGTAAACGTCTCGATAAATTTCGAGAGAAAAGACTTACAAAACAAAAAACATATACATAAAAATACTATTGCGTTATTATTTATTATTTTACATGAAAAATATAAAAAATATTTCATATCGTATTATAATAGTTACATACAAATAAATTTCCTGCATGACGTCATGGCAAAAATTATCTGAGAGGCATGAGTATACTTTTAGGGGAAGTTCTGAATCGACCGTCATAATCGATAATGACAATCTTGCAAAAGTCATCATTGGGGTGCAAACCTTTAAGCTTAATTTCCGTAATACAAAATTTTCTCGTTATATGTATATACCTTTGTAAACGTACATATTTATATAAAATCTCTGTAAATATGTTGTATTCATCAACTATCATCAACTATCCAAGGGGATTTTAGACACAGAATAAAGTTTATTTGTCATTTCATTTTAAAGAGAAAATTATACAATTCTAGCTTAGAAAAAATAATGCTGTTTATAATAATGTATATGTATGTTTATAATAATGCAGATGATTTTTTTAAAAACAAATTTTGTGTCTCAAAAGAACTCTTCTTGACCTGTACATAAGGTTAGAATGTAGAAGGCATCATTTGATAATTAAGGTGCTTATAGAATTCTTGGTTTGTGTCAGACAATTTTGACAATGTTGATTACCTGACCAAACAGTGTTACCTCTCAGACTGAGTAAACGATAATTATAAAATCCCGGCCATCTGAGTAAGAGAACTTATGTCTCTATTATTATTGAGTAAGGAAAGAGCAACATTTGAGGAAAGTGAACAACAACAAAAAATATGTAGCTGCTCCCTTTGCATATAATCTTATTAGTTCCCTAATTTCGTGGTCCGCTTGACCAATTAATATACTATAATTAATGAAGGTTTTTAGTCGAGATAAAAAAAGTCAATGGCACGAACGGGATTCGAACCCACGATCTTCGGCTTGATACGCTGCTGCTCTACCACTTGAGCTATCGTGACCTCGATCCTCTCGGACACCAACTTCCCATCTCAACCGCACCTTTTGAGCTTTCCCTTCTTTTTGCCATTTTTCAAATGTCGTGTAATCGGATTGGATTCTCGGCGACAAATGAAATGGCCACGGAGAGCTTTAATGAAGTATATTATATTATTAAATTCACTAATTTCGTGGTCCGCTTGACCAATTAATATATTATAATTAATTAAGGTTTTTAGTCGAGATAACGCCATTGAAAAATGGCAAAAAGGAGGGAAAATTCAAAAGGTGGGGTTGAGATGGGAAGTTAGTGATCGAGGTCACGATAGTTCAAGTGGTAGAGCAGCGGCGTATCAAGCCGAAGATCGTGGGTTCGAATCCCACTCGTGCCATTGATTTTTTATCTCGACTAAAAACCTTAATTAATTATAATCTTATTAGTGTTGAGATCTATCCTTAACATTCGCTATTGACCTGAATTACTCAATTCCTGTCGCTCACAGTGAAGCAAAAATAGGGCGAGCACAAAGTTCTTTCATCCCTTTCTGTCAACTGTACAATTCTTGGATTCTTTTCACACAAATATTACAAAATTTGCTCCACAGAGGCTTACTTTACTTAGCATAACTATGTTTTCTATTGCAATGGAAGTTCTCAGTAATTCAAATGGTTCATAAGCCAAATAAACCTTTTGATATTTGCTAATTCTTTTCGACCTATTAGTCTTCTTTCTATCCTTGGCAAAATGATAGAAAAACTGCTTATCCGACGATTATTACCTACAAATGAAAATTCTGATATTATTCAAGAGAATCACTTTGGCTCCCGCTCATTCCATTCGACAACTCAACAATTGCATCATGTTGCTGACAACATCGCCCTTTCCTCGAACTAACACTAGAACGACTTTCTTAGATTCCCAAAGGATTTTGATAGAGTCTGTCACTCGGGCTTCCTATGTACTGAAGAACATACTCCCTCATACGCATTCCAAGATTTTGCCAAAGGAAATCGAATTCTCACCTTACATACGTACTTGGGCGAGTGTTCCTCAGGGACGCATCCTTCATTCATTTCTATTTTCAATGTACAATGCAGATATTCAAACACATGTTACCATTTCAACACATACATTGTCTGATGAAACAGCGATCTTTACACGTAATTTGGACCCCTCAATTAACACTCATTACTTACCGCAACGCCTGAATTAGGTAATAGTATGTTTCAGAAGTTAGATAATGAAGATAAACATAAAATAGCTTACAGATATATTTTTCTTTACATAAAAATATCTGTCCTGCGATGAGTATAAATGGAATCTCATTGCCTACTGATCTTGTGCGTTTTCTTAAAATTTTTATGGATAAACGATTGTGTTAGAATCCACACACAAGACTCAAAGAAACAAAAAACAAACTGACCAAATAAATTATTACAAAAACGACTTGACTCATGCAACTGCAGTGATGTAGCAAATATTGATTTTTCTTAATAACTGTTAAGTTTTAGCGTTTTAAACTGCAGACTGATTTAAAGTTGTGTATTTAGTTAATCAGTGGCTTAGTCTGAGCCGGGCATTGAAAGCATTCTGCGTGGGCCGATTATTACGCTCTGATGACGCTAAAACGTGAAATTCTAACCATTTACTCAATTATTGGAAACAGAAGATTAAAGTTGGCAATGCACATCGCTACAAAAAGCGGCACGGAACAACGTTTGCATTTCAAAGTGCTTTATCAGTAGAGGTTTTCACCATCAGAATTGCAAACCTATGTCTGAATCATAATGATAAAAACCCACTCGAGTATAAATAACGAAAGTAGGGTGTTATTATTATTATTTTTTATTGAGAGACTATATTTATTCGGTTGAATTGAAAAATGGCTTGAGTTTCTGTTATAATGTGGTAGGGAGATTGGGTTTAAATTTATTTAAAAACGATTTTTATGGATTCAGGATGTGTTCATTTACACAAAAATATCTGTCCTGCAGTGATTATAAATGGAATTCCTTGGCCTAATGACCTGTGCGTTTTCTTAAAATTTTTATGGATGAACGAATGACTTAGAAACCAGACACAAGACTGAAAAAACAAAAACAAACTGACATATAAATTATTAGAAAAACTAGTGGACTCACGATTAAAATTAGACATTGAAAAAAAAATTTAATTTACAAGAGAATGATAACTTTCTGGGCATACGGTATGAATGTGGGATTCAACCAAGAATTTCAACTTTTCTGCAATTCATTCAATTTAAAATTCTCGGTCAAATTATAAATTATTCATTTCATGTTTTATAGTACACTCTTCATATTGACCTTCACATCCCGTTTGTACATGAACTCATCGAAACCTGCTATAAAAAGTCAATCACTGTATATACACATTTTCTATTAGTACGACAGTTATCAGTTCAAGCTAGCGGAAAATCCTCCAAGACGATTGAAGCGAAAGTGGCCCCGAGACCTTCCCATTGAGTGAAGATTGACGAGGTTTCAGTGTCAAGGAGTGTGGTCACTGGTCAACGTCTTCTACAAAAGACTCAAATGACAAACTCTGCATAATAAACTAATTTATTTACACGATATAATATTAAGTTTCATACATGTTTTTGCTTTATGTATATTATATTACATCCAACCTCACCTATACGTTTTAATTAACAGAATAATTAAGATAATTAAATATTAGATCAAATAAATGAAATATTGCATGACAATTACATTCAAGTAATATTTAAACTTAAATGTTAATGTTTGAAAATAAACCGTGCATTACTGTATTGCGCGTAATATAAGGGCGGTCAGTAATTTCATAACTTGTAGTTTCACAGCCTGTATAGGAAGGGAAAAATTGGAGAACGAATGGCCCATTATTTAGCAGGACATTACAGCCCGCCCTCAGCCAATTTCTTTTTACAGCAACCCATCTCAAAGAATATTAAACCCAGATCGAATTCTTATGAGCGGTTACCACTCTACACGGAAGTCTTTTGTTCAAACTGACCTGGCTTATAGTGGGTTTGCTCTTTGAATTTGATGATATCCGACCGTCCAATTTCCAAAAAACTCACCTAAAAAGAAAAAATATGTTAATACTATAAACACATAAAGACTAAAAATAACATAATATGAAGATAATGTTGATTGTGCACAAATTAATGTAAAAGATTTTGCGTATTACAAATATAATTATCTCAAAGAATAGATTCAAATCGGTCTCATAACTTTGCTCGGGCTGGATTTGTTGTTTTGGCTGCGAGTAATCTCAGGCATTTTAAAGGAGCGGGCTTAAGACGAGAAGCAATCTACCCAGCATTAGTCGGCTTTATGTTTATAGCGACGTGTAATCATCTAATGCCGAAACGGCACAGCCCTGCGGCGGGTATCGCTCCGGCAGGCCGAAACATAATTAATTCCAGATTTTATCTCTACTCAGCATTATTACTCTACTTAATTAACGATGCATTTGTAGAAGTACTAACACGTGGGCGTCTCTTCTCTATTACAAATAACAGGACAAATCTGTATTATTAACTGGGAGAGAGGTGGGAGAGTAATTATACTAATACCGGCTTGAGGCAATATTGAACTGTCTTTGAGCATTCCAAACGCATTTGATGTGAACAAGAAACCAAGATAATTATGTAATGAATAAAATATTTCGACTTCTGTGACGAATTGATGAATTTGGAATTAGAACAAGCCAACTAAGAACACCATTTTATAATTGACTTCCTTTTGTATATTCTTGTTTATTATAAAATTAAAATAAAATATAATTTTATATTTAATATTTACTAACCAATAAAAAATTACAACACAGTTTACCAATAATCTACTGGTATGTTCGTACGGTTTTTCAAACTGTTTCCTTTAACTCTGACTGTTTAAATTTAATAGGAATTTTTGATAGATAGTATGAATCAAATTTGATTATTTATTTAAGGTGGTAGCGAACCCATAGGTACCTTCGAAAGAAAGCTTTCGCAGTTTGGCATTTAACATACCTGCAGTATTGTGTGACAATGAGAACAATTATGAACACAGTTTCTTCGTCGAGATTTCGAGAAATACATCCTATAATAACCGCGTCTGCTTTTAAAATACTTGTTAGTTTTGTTTCCTTACACCGGATAACACAATTTCTATATCTGTTATTTATTCTAGAGAGGGTAAATTTTTTTCGTTAGGGTACTTTACTTTTGGTCCCACATTTAACACAGATTTTACTCCGAAAGGGATCTTCACTTTTGTTAAATTAGCAATAAAATTACCACGGTTAATTCTACGGTTCAAATTTCCTAATTGGACCAAGGTCAAATGCATATATTAATTATTTAATTTTTCATTTTTATTACAAAATAATCTATTAAAAAACGTCCTTTGTTTACCCGAAAACGATGTCCGGTATGTATTTCTTTATTATTATTTTTTTAATTTGGCCGAAATAAAATGTGTTTGACAGAGTCATCAACAATTTGTGAGTGATGCCGATGCATTTTATTATAATTGTGACATTCAAAGAATCTCGACGAAAGGACGAACGTAGTAGTCGTAGTACAAGTAAATGTGTGTATCGCACTCATGGGATCGTATAAACATATACTTTTTTTGGAAAATTTCATAAACCGTTTTTTNACTGTTAAGTTTTAGCGTTTTAAACTGCAGACTGATTTAAAGTTGTGTATTTAGTTAATCAGTGGCTTAGTCTGAGCCGTGCATTAAAAGCAATTCTGTGTGGGCTGATTATTACGCTCTGATGACGCTAAAACGTGAAATTCTAACCATTTACTCAATTATTGGAAACAGACGATTAAAGTTGGCAATGCACTTCGCTAGAAAAAGCCACACAGAACAACGTTTGCATTTCAAAGTGCTTTATCAGTGGAGGTTTCCACCATCAGAATTGTAAACCTATGCTTGAATCATAACGATAAAAACCCACTCGAGTATAAATAATGAAAGTTGGGTGTTATTATTATTATTTTTTTTTTTATTGAGAGACTATTTTTATTCAGTTGAATTGAAAAATGGCTTGAGTTTCTGTTACAACGTGGGAGGGATTTTGTTAAATTTATTGAAAAAGATTTGTATAGATTCCCGAATGAATCCATGTGATATTCATTTACGTATATTCGTCCTCTCTTCCTAAGCTACAATAAATAAATTAGCTTCTGGTTTACCGGTGTCACGTGACCTGCATTAATAGGGATTACGCGGTTTTAAAGGACAGAGTTCGGCGGCGTTCCGTGTAGGCTGTAAATATTTTATTTCCCTTTCTGAGAGGTTTCCACGTCGGAAGAAACCTGGAAAGGCCCATGCCCGGGGTTTTAAACTTTCAATTTATCTCCGAGTTCACGGGCCGGGGGGTTTATTATGTTATAAAGGGGACCTCGGTGCGTTTAGGTACCCGATAAAACCCCGGGATAATTCCGGCCGCGGCCTGCCATCTTTAGTACCCGGCCGGACCCGACAGATTTATTTTATTAGAACAATCAAGTTTATCTCAGTCTCCCACATTCGCTCCGGTCTAACTTCCTAGCATAGATATAAGGTACACTAAGGAACAATGGCTGGCTTGGTATGACAGGAAATCCATGGAGAACTGAACGCGCCTGGCAGAAACAGAATGAGTAGACAAATTTTCAAAACAATCCCTAAAAAGAAAAAGGACGGAGAAATGGAAAATTTTTCTAAAGGAAACAAGTAATTACGTTTAATAATTAAGTTATGTTCATGGACAAAATAGAAAACAACAAATCAACATTATAAATCTTTTAGTGAAGGGTTGAACTGCAATAAGTGTGCACTTTTCGTTAAAGTATGAACAAGAGAGAAGACAAAAAATTTAGATGGAAGTTTTCAAGTTAGTCAAGTTTTCTAATTGTATATTCAAACCTCAAGAAAAGTTTCCAGAACAAATAAGATAAAATAGCAAAATAAACGAATTATTACAACAAAAATTACATGGATAACTCAACGATTAACCGAACTGGCAGGTCAGTTTACCAAGTTATTACACAACTTAAGAAAAACATAAGTAATAAAAGTTTTAGTTGCAATCTAATTTGTTACAAGTGATAGAAGAATTTACCCACCAATGACACTCTCTATTTTTGAGTCAATAAATCTCCCAAGAGAACTTTCCGCCGCCACAACTGTTTCAAACGACGTGTGGATTTTCCAGGAATGCTGGATCCAGAAACAAGTGGATTGGAGTGAAGATTTAATTTTGTATGGATTTTTTTGTTTCAAGATTTATAAATGGGATGGGTGGTCCTTGTGGATTGTTATGTTCGAAATGTAAAAGGGAGAGTTTAATATTTTCTAAATATTTTTGGTAAGTTGGATTGGATTTTGTAGAAATTCCCAAACATCAATTCGTATGTCCATGTATGTTTCAGGAGGGTCATGTAAATGGTAATTTGTAAGGTGTAAGTTAGATCTATATGTACGTAGTCTAATGTGTAATTTGTAGCATCGGCTAATTTTCTGTCTTTTCAATCATATACGAGGATTCGATCTTAGCCTTTTGTCAATATATAGTTCCAGGTAGCGCACAATATTTGAGGCGGGAATGGGTTTTCGTTGAAATAGTAGTACAAGTGGATTTTCGGAGTGTAAAGGTGTTGTGGGTGGATTCAGTTTCGTTAATTTCTATTCTCCATTTGCTAGACCAAGACATGATGAGTTTTAAATGAAGTTGGATGTCATGACTAGTTAGAGAAGGATCAGGATTGGATGACAGAATGGCTATGTCGTGAGCAAAATAACAGGTAATATTGTTGGAAAAACAGAAATGTCGGCTGTGCATACTAACCCTTTTTTACTGGTCATATAAGAAGAAAACGCAGCTCCTTGAGAGATCCCACAGTACTGGAACTTCCCATTCACCCATCCGTCCAGAGTTGCCCAATGTAGTATTCTTGGTCCAATCTTTTATATCATAAATACTGATTACATAGCTAATCACCCAAATATGTCCGTGTTCACATTTACAGATGACATTGCTACATTTGTCCTTGCGGTTCGTTCCCTAAGTCTCGCGCCTACGTCTGTAGAAGGTTCGACAATGTATCAATATGTTCATTCGTTATAAATGGAACGTTTAAGCTATGTTCTAGTCAAATAAATAACGAAAGATATCCCAGTCAACAGGTCCATTTATTAATTTTGCAGGAGGTTGTTTTGGATTAGGCTGGGTATCAAGCGTAAGGAACACAGAAATGTGGTCTTGAGTGAGGTCTGTCTGCGCAGTTAAAACACTTACCGATTTTTCCAATTCATCAAAGGCCATTCCCTCTCTACATATTTCCCAATCCATGTGTTCCTCAGGGTTGCGTTCTGGCCCCCACACTATACCAGGTGTTCACAGCTGACATTGCATTACATCCCCAAACCAGCACATTCACTTTCACAGACGATACGGCAATTCTATCTAGCAACTGCGATCCTGACATTTCTTCTAGAAATCTCCCAAAATATCGCACACTACCAGCCTTTGGTTAAAAGAAAAAAAAAAGTTTAACACAGACACATCAATCTACATTATATTCACTCCTCGTAACAAGATCTCCCCTAAATATTATTCCTCTCCCAACGGTGGACGAGGTGCGATATCTCGGCCTAGCCGACGACAAACGCGTGACGTGTGGAATCTTCACACACTACTGAAACGTCACGAGATTATTGCACGATACAGCACTCTTACACGAATTCATGACAATCGTTCTAATTTACCTCTCAAAGAGAAAAGCCTTCTTTACAACACTATAAATTAAGCAGATTTGGACTTCCGGAACTGTGGAATTGGAAGTGTCGGGTTCAACCAAACATTCCAATATTCGGCGCCTAATCCTTAATCGTACGAAAAATACTATATGCACCATTTTATGTATCGAACCTAGACATAGACTTTAAAATTCATTTCGTTCAAGATAAAATCCGTTTCAGTACCGCAAATTTCACAAAAACCTCGCAAAATTGCGCATCAGAAACCTCGCATCCCGACGAATTCCCTCGAACCCTCTTCTCAGACGTCACGGCAATCGCTGTGATCTTCTAAAACGTGATGGTGTTGATAGTGAAAGTGATAATGACACAAGTATTATCATTCTAGTATCATTAGAGTAATACGAATGGGTATTTTCTCCACTATTGGTTTTAATTTTGTATATATTTGTATATATATTTTTTGTATAGATATATATTTTATTCTTGCTCATTGTTACATGTGACCTGCTTAAAATTAGTTGTAATGTACTACAAATTATAAAAAATTATTAAAAAAGCAGAAGTTTTTAATTTCAAATCACGACTAACGTGGAATCAACATACACGACTGACACGACAAAACCTAAACAGACGGTATGGTCTACTGCACAGACTTATAGGACGACAGTCTAAACTATCGACAAAAAACAAACTTACAATTTACAAAACACTAGAACTATGGAACCGCTAAACCTTCCAACANAGGTCATGTATCCGCAAATTACATATTGTAAATAATAATTACAGATTGTAATAAAAATAAATAATAAAAAATTCAAAATTTTCAAACCAATCTATTTCCCGACTTTTGTTGAAACTGGTTAACACTTTTCTACTTAAATTTAAATTGCAATTGTGTTTTGTTTCATTTAGATGGTTCGTGTAATGTTCGATTTAGGCAAGTGTTCTTTAACTCTCTTTGTAATTTCATAAGCGTTAAGCTTGGAATCGGGATAGTTGTAACCAACAAATTTATGAGTAGAACCATCTTTTACAAAAAGGGAATTTATATACTCACCAAACCTTTTTTATTTCTACCACTTGAACTCAATTGACATAAAGTCTAATAATTGACATAAGTATATGAAAGAAGAAAAATTTCGCTTTTCAGCTGTTGTAAGAGC
The DNA here is from genome assembly GCF_000648675.2 of Cimex lectularius. Taxonomy (NCBI): domain Eukaryota; kingdom Metazoa; phylum Arthropoda; class Insecta; order Hemiptera; family Cimicidae; genus Cimex; species Cimex lectularius. The sequence goes on along the minus strand of NW_019392767.1, from coordinate 481,575 downwards.
GTGAACGTCGATCAAAGTTAAGAATTATTAAGTTGTACAACGGACATAGATGAAAAAATTCAATATTTAATTACTTATTGCAATAAAATTTGTTTTTAAATTAAGACTCTACTAAGGTACTTAAAATATATTAGAACTTCCGAAAACATCGTTTGACTGAGAGAATATTTTGGTTTTCGTAACTTTTTATATATCTTATTCAATACGAAACTGGATTGTCTCTCCATTTAACGAAGAATTTTCTCATAAACATTCCAAAATGAATGCAGGATACCATGTAAAAATGGTGAAAACATTTTTTTTCACTTCTCATAAATTGACAAGAAAGTTCAGACACGTATCTAATATTTTTTGACCTAGAATAACCATAAAAAATTACAAAATCTGTGATCCAACGTCAGCCTCTCCTCGTTAATCTAAATTTTAATTTAACATTTTTTTTAAATTTTAATAAATTTTTTCAAGTAAAATACTGCTGGTATATATTGTTATAATATTCAGTGATCATTGTGTAACACGCTTTATTAATTTCAAGTATTGAGGTCCTTTGTTTTTCCAACCAACCATGAATGGACAATCATAACATTTACATTAATACATGTGCGTCAATGATTACATTTAGAATTAACACAGTTTTTTGTTAATGTATTTAATCGTATGCATGTATGGAAATTATTTCACTTATGTTCCGAGAAATTTTATTTAATAAGTCGTGTTTATGGGTGTTTACATTTAGGTGAAAATCTCCGGTAAGTCAGTGCGGCTGTTCTCAATCGGATTCCATCTCAGAAGAGCTTAAGGAAGATAATAAAGCGTTTATGAAAAGCCGATCTAAGCGTACTTTGCAAGTATTAACCTGGTCCCTGAGCCGAGTTTGGCAACTGTGCTTGAAATCTTCCACCAACTTACAGAACGTTGTCTATGTTCTCGAGAGAATAAAAAATAGAAGCGTGTTTTAAACAACAAATGCAATGCTATTAAATTTTATAAAATTTGCGTTAATCGACAAGAAAGATAGAGTATATAAGTATATTATGCAAATTTGATCGGTATAACGCTAATTCACTTTGTATCATTGCTATAAAATTAATTTTTATTAAATTATTTGCGGTACTGTTTGGTGATTAGTGAACGTTAATCGATAATTACTCAGAAATCGTGAGATGCGGTCTGGAGTGACGTAGGGTTCAGAAAAACATTTTCTTTATCGTGCCAACGTTTCCATCTTTATTGAGATCATCTCCAGGGCCTGGGATTTACAAACATTGTTAAATTAACATTGTTAAATGTAAACAATGTTTGTAAATCCCAGGCCCTGAAGATGATCTCAATAAAGATCGAAACGTTGGCACGATAAAGAAAAGGTTTTTCTGAAACCTACACCACACCAGACCGCATCTCACGATTTCTGAATAATTATTTATGGTACGTCGATTATTTAAAATGTATATACATATTTGTCTTTAAAACGCGCCATAAGCGACTCATTATAAACTAAATTTACGATTGCAACAGGGTAAAAATATATATGTGCACTGCAGTATCGTTGGATTAAAGTAAACCGTTTATTAATGGTGTATACAAGTTTTTCCCGTAGTTTGGACCAGCCCAACTTCAACTTCGAACGTACAGAGGAACGGCAATCATCCCGGTAACCATATTCATGAGAAAAGTTTGACTCGACATTCGATACCCCTCTCCCGACAACCATTTAAAGCGAACCCCCTCAGAATGAGCCGGGTTCGCACTCGTGACTTCCTCTGAAGATTTATATCCCAGATTAATTCCACGTAACCGACGACTAAATGGATTCCTGATGTCCTTGTCTTTGCATTTGCATATTTACTTTTTCCAGCACCTTCAGTTATACAAAGGAAAATTGCCATTAATTTTATTTGAATAAATTTAGTTGGCTCTACGTCTGTATTTATCATATACTTTTTTAAACTTCTTTCCGCTACCTAAAAAGTTTTTTAAGATAAGGAATTTTCCAAGAGACTCGTGGTGTTTTTCACATACAAGTTATTTTATTTCATATCTTTTTTGTCGTTTCGGGCTGGTTTTCTGTCAATCATCAGGAATCCTAACAATAAGTATAGACAATGAATACATATTTGAACAGTAGCAATTCATACTATTTTCATATTCATTTTTTATTTTATGGTTAAAAATATCTGTGATGATTACACCTAGCGGACTACTCTCCCATTGCATCTTTTGTTTAAAGAAGTTTCCAATTGTCTCACCTCAAGGGCATTCAAATAATAAAATTGAAAATTTAAGTTGCCTCCGTCTCGGCCCACTTGAAGGCCACAAAAGAATTGCGGGATTCAAAATACAAATACCAAGGAAAACCTTTAGGCTTTAATCGAGGAATCGTCACTTTCATGAGGTCCAAATGTTTAAAATGCTTTAGACACTTACGTAATCTTTTAAGGAGATGACAAGGCCGCCAAGTTTACATATTCAAATTTGTTTTTGGCATTAAAAATATATTTAAATTTTTTTTTCGTTTCTAATATATAATGATTCAAAAATTTCTCTCTTGGCTCAGTAACCAATAAGATGGGATTTTTTATGTCAGCATTATGATGCTTTATACGACTTGACAGTACTGTTTTATGATTTTTTTTGTATTTGACTGTCTTTAAATGGGGGACCGCGGTAGCCGAGTGGTTAGCATGAGAGACTCTCAAGCCGCGGTCGTGGGTTCGATTCCCCCCTTTTTTCCCGATAACCCCCAATTTGAACACACAAGAATTCGTACCATGGCTAATATGCAAGATCATAAGGCCAATAATAATTTAAAAAAAAAAATTGTAACTGTCTTTAAATGGTTTTAAATTTTATTTCCTAAATTTTTGGTTTGGCCTATGTATAGTTTCTTATAGTCGATGCATTAGTTTACCAAACTTGAAATTCATTAAAGATTATAATCATCATTAAAATAACCCTTACCATTTAAAAATTGATCTAATCATTAAATTAATACACAGAGCTTTCAGACGTTCTAATGAAAAATTTTGGCATTTGCTAGAACAAAACCCTCTAAACATCAGTGAAATGAAGAATAATCAGAGAAAAAAAAAACATGAGCAACTGAGGTACAAACATTCGAACAAATTTTTCTTCCACAAAACATTCAACCAACATTTAGATTTGCTGGTTCAACAAACTACCTGTAAATTGGGAGATGTGCAAAATTATAGCTTGACTCCGATCAAATAATGCTGCATGTGGTCGAATTAAAGCATGATTTGTGCAAAGAGCTGTGTTCAGTGTAACATTTAATTATGGTCTCTCCAAAGTATGTGAAGAAAGAAAACTTTCAAAGCTTTCTCTGGCTAGTTAGATAATCCCTTTTACAAGTTAATATTTGGGTCAAGGAACTATCATCTTAAAAGGGTGTCTCGATTTCAAAAGCATGTAAGCACAATGTGTTAAAAGCATTACTGTTAAACCTAACTTACTTAAAGATTTCTTGCTGTTAAAAAAAAAGTATTGTAATTGAGATATGTCTTTGAATAAAAGTCTAATGCGAAAAACGTAATTAGTTAATAATTCAAATGAACAATCTTTTGTAAAACATTTATTAACAAATGACTTGTCGTTATTATTAGTTAGTACTATACTACGTTATTACTAATCATACTAGTTATGTGCTAATTGTTAGATAGTTCTAATAATAAATAAACATTATCAAAAAACAATGGAAAACAATAGTTGGAAAACTCTTAAATTAATATCGTAAATATATTTTATTTTACTGATTGGACATTTCTGAATTAAAGACATTGCATAAATTGCATGAGGACTACTCAATTATATTAAAACTTATATTTGGTTGCTTCATTAAAGTATCGTTAATTACAACCATAGGAAAGATAAAATGTTAAATTGTTTGGCAATATTCACCATTACTAATTACAGTCATATTTACAATAGCAGACATAAAATGTGTGTTAGCCTGTAGGACAATCAACGACTCTATTTTCCTCTGGTCCTGGCCCTTGATGACTTTTTTCGTCTCATCCATTCCGTAGAAATTCCTTGCCCACTTTATCTGTTCCCATTTATATATGTGAGACAATATCTTTTCCAGACTTCATCCATTTCTCGTTTTTTCCCCTCACTCCTCCATCTTCCGTTGTCTTTTTCACGACACCATAAATTTTCCGGAATACATTTCCTCGCCGGTTTTTCATCGGTTTTTACACTTTGTCGCCGAACCAAACGTCTGTTACAGAGGTTGGTGATTTTCAACGACCGAAGTGTTTCAGTTTTGATTGATGAGGTATATAATTATGTAAAAACATTATTTCTAGCTTGCTAGTACTTTTTATTGTTAGTGCTCATAACGTAAAATTGCGAAGACATAAACACAATAAAAACAACAGTGTGCACATACCCTAAAGATGTTCAATATTTGTATACTATTTTATTTTTCATATGTTTAAGTCGATAAGAATTTATTTTATATAAACAAACAAAAACAAAAATTAAAAAAGACGTGTTAGACCTTAAGTGCTGGTAAAACTCCTGGCTACTTGTGATTCTTGAAAGGACGTTATTTACAAGTACAGCACGTTTAGAAGCTGAAGTACCTGAAGACAATATTGGTAAAAACCGGAAGGATAAGTTTGAAGAGGAGCTATTCAAAAAGCACTTCAGATGAAGCTAACTGTTAACCTGTAACCCAAGCAAAATCCTACAACACTCGCTACCCACCATTTTGAGCACAAACACAATTTCGACTTCAACAATACAAAAATATTACACGCAGAACAAAACAAACATAAACGTAACTGTTTAGAAATTGTTTACATCAACAGAAATAAACACAGCATCAAGTACAGAACAGACACATGTAAACTCAGTCGCAGCTACGCCAATATCATTAATCACATTCAATATAGATAACATTCATACAATCATCACATTCCACACATCAAACATTTCTACATAGACTAATTCTTCAACAATTTGGTTTTCGTTTCTATAATTATCCCCGTCTATATAATCCTGAAGAGTTAATCAGGCCGAACCATTATCAATTTTTCCCCATTGTGGGCTCCTTTCACCTGANTCACTTTTTCCACATCCTACATGTATTTGTTAAATGTAAACAATGTTTGTAAATCCCAGGCCCTGAAGATGATCTCAATAAAGATCGAAACGTGGACACGATAAAGAAAATGTTTTTCTGAAACGTCCATCACACCAGACCGCATCTCACGATTTCCGAATAATCATTGGCTAACGGTCACTAATCACCACATACATACGGTTATGATTATGTAATGCAAAATAGCGATGTAACTTAACTGATGGAATAAATTCCACGATTAAACGTTAAAAATTGTGTAAATATTGTATTTGATAAAAAAACACTATTACTATTATTATTATTGTTATTATTTTTATTATTACGTTTTTTCTGTAGTGCGACAGATTCTGGTTTACCTATATTTTTACATAAGGGAAGCAAAAAAAATTGAAAAGTTGTACGCAACTAACGCTTTTCTTTTATTCTCCACTAGTGACGTGCGATACCACGAACGAGTACTAACTCATATGGGTACTTTGACGTTAATTCGTAAACGATCAATTTTCTTACTATCGACATATGGGTAAAATACGCTCATGCCTTAAAATAAACAAAATTTGCAGTTTTTTTTCTTCATATTTTTAAGTATTTTTCATACAGTGGAAACGTAGGTAAGAACAAGGAAAAGCTGTCAACTCATTTCAACAAAATTGATGTTTCAATTTTATAGTTATCGAGTTTTGAGAAAATTGATTAACGGGAGTTTTCTTTTCAAATGTTTGAAAAGATTAGACGTATTCCCGCACAGTTTACAAGATGCCGACGATACAGCTTTCTTACTAATATAACCACATACCTTACTTTTGGGAGGAGACATGATTAGGTATCTACCGATGAGAAGGAAGGCAAACACAGGCGGACTCAAATACGCCGGCCGAATGCAGGAAGGCCCCACAGGCAACAAGTCGCTCTCTCACGTCCTCTCGAAGTGCCCGGAGAATCACTCCAAGATAGTGAGGAGGCCTCCAGGTCCTCGTCGTCGGTCTCCGTGATTCGAGCTACCGCCGCAGTCGAAGCTCCCCACCGAGCCCCAGATGGATCGAGTCTCCGGCCGGACGTCGTTGCCACCGACGAGGATGGGATAGTTGGCCTGGACCTCGCGGTGGCGTATGAGACCGCGGGCGCGTTGGACGCGGTGGCGGACCTCAAGGCGAAAAAATACGGGGTGCTGAGGGAGGCCCTCACGGAGCTGCACCAGAAACGCAATTTTCTGGCAGCTGATGTGGTAGTGGTGGCAAGGGGATGCATCCCTGGGTGGACCAAAGCGACGGTCAGGGACCTCGGCATAAAGGAGTTGCCGAGGATGCTCCTCACCATCTCCCTAACGGCCTTGAGGTCCTCACTCTCCATAGCCTGCGGCCATATGGATCGGGAGCGAAGCTTCTCAGCGACCCGACCAACGACACCGGCTGTTGAGCAAGCCCTCCAATAGATGCGACTGACCTGACAAGTTTTACGAGACTCACGCCTGGACCTAAGGTGCGGACGAAGATAGTGGGAAGATGGTCCGCACCTGAGGATGCAAAAACCGGCAGAGGCCGGAAAGAGGTTATATATTTAAGTTAAAAAAAAAAAAAAAACGAAGACAAAAACATATTCTAAAAAATTACTGAATACGAGGTGCGACGCGGGAAAAAAAATTATGAGTTCCCACAATTATTAGCAGAGTTACCAACTACCAATTCGAAATCTCGATTAACTTTGTTGATACATGCCGGATGTAGGCGCTACTAACAGTAACAAGTCAACTCCCAGTTCGATGAAAGGCAAATTTCGAACAGAAAATAACAGTTCAATATTACTTGAACACCAGATGAAAAATCTGTTTAAGCATTTTTACCGATACTACAGAAAGTACTCGATACAGTACATGTATCGAATGACAATACTCGAAACCAAAAGTACTCATATCGATTGGTATCGCACGTTAGTATTCCCCAATTAAAGATATAATCCACGTTGAACTCAGATGGATCTTCATTTAGGAATTATAAAATTGAGAAAAGTAAATCCTTTGCGGAGGCAAGCTGTGAAATAATGAAAAGTAAAAACGATTTTCCAGTTAAAAGAAAAAAGGACTACAGCGGAAATTCAAGTTCATTCTGCCTCGTTTGCCACGGCATATTTTGCCGAACCCTCCATGCCGGCGTACATCTGCGATATGTGGTCATGAGAGATGAGAGATAATTGCACGGGGTAATATTGAAACGGCACGTATTGAATTTTCAACCCCCTGAAGGAGTAATTCAGCCCGGATTAGAAATTACCCGTTGACTATGAGGGATGGATCTTGCCGATGGATTTATCGCCGGTTGTCCTCATTGAGAAATACACGTGCCAAAATGAGTTTAAACCGTGTACAACACTGGGAGAAGTTGTTTGTTCATTTGAGCTGACGTGTGATTGCCAGCTTCCTTCTTCAACTGTCAAGATCGTGCAACCACTTCTTTAAATTACTATACTATTGCAAAATACACTTATCTTCCAAATGAAAATTTAAGGTAAAGGTTGCTACGTTTGCGATGAGATTTAGATTTTTTATTGTTTAGTTTAGGCTAGTTCGCAGGTGTTGTGATACACAATTGAAAGTAAATAGATCATTATTTATTTCTAAGTATCTTCAAGATCAATTATTAATCTTAATTCAAACCGATATAGGAAAGCTAATTGGAGCAACATCACGTGGAGAAACCTCAAAATACAACGCCTAAAAACCTCTCTGTGAGAGGCTATACAACTAAAATATCAAAATAATTAAAACACAAACTTTTATTTACAACTTTGTCATTGGCATAAGGCAGAAATTTTATCTTTTAGCTTGGAAATCAGAATGAGCGTTTCTTCCAACGTACAACAAGAGAAACCACGGTCCTGTTCAGCGTAGTTCATAAATTATGGAGTTGGTTAAGTTCGGAGACCCGTACCGAGTTAATTGTTGTTCCAAATGGAGAAATGACTGCTTCTTGAAGTAGTTCTTTCAGTGGCAGTAATTTATCGAGGACAATGCATAACGTCAGGTCTCACGTGACTAGAGTCGCCCGATTTTGGTGGAAGTCGGTAAATGTTATCGATTAGCCTGCACGCTTTTACGGGCACACTGAACACGGGACATGCCCTAGTCACTACTAGCCAGGAATCATTTTGAAACGGGCCTTGTCCTATTAGACACGTTCGATGAAAATAATAATCCATTACCAACCAAAATGACGAAAATCCTTTAAAAGCAAATATGTGCTAATGTCTGGTAATGCCCGGTTGGTAAGTTAAAAAACACTTCCATTGTAAATTGCTAGGTGTACCATTACGGGAAAACATATGCGTTCATACTACTAACTCTTACGTTCTGGAACACATACTAATTTTGTTATAATTTATATTAAATGTTAACGAGCTCAAATTCTACAACTTTGCGTGCATTCACACCTGGTCCATGCAAGATGATGTGATTTTGATTTCTATATCTAGCCCTAAACAAAATTTCATCTTTAACTATTAAAGGTTACAGTTCTATTTACTAAATTATTTAACTATATTTTATTTAAATTCAAAGTTATTAGTAACAATAGCTCATATGTTGATAAATTCAAAAATTTATGTAGCCATTACTTTGGTACTTTGTAGTAAATATTTAATATTATTTTGATTGTGGATCCATTTATGTCTTAGTGATAAATTGACCAAATCACTTCTTTCAATTAATTATTTTTTTATTATTGAAAATAGCAGTTGTGATGGGGAGTTAGTGGCCGAATCGATGGAAGTCACGATAGCTCAAGTGGTACGCAAGCACACGTCGCGTACAGTCCACAGCGCTTATCACAATAATCACTATCACAATCGCAACGGATCTTTTGTTCTTAATGCACTATTTTGAGCAAAACCTTGTAATAAATTGTTAGTTAAATTTTATGAGCACAACCATCTAATAAATTGTTTGTTAGACTTAATTGTTTTAAATAAAGTTACTCCTAACCATCATAATTAAACAATGTTTATAAAAACTTATGCATTTTTTATCTCGTTTAATTTGGTTTACATTAAAATAACATTTTGTAATTAATATAACGACAAAATTAGTTCGACTTAGTTCGAAATAAACTACAAAAAATATGAGTGTCCTGTTCTGATGCTACCCGGCATTACAAAATGGTGTAATTTAACGAGCAAAACTATGAAATAAATTGTTAATTATATTTTATGAGCAAAACCGTGTAATAAATTGTTCCAATTTTAGTATATTACGCCAATAAATTGTTACTTAAATTCATTATATAAAAAAATCCTACTCCAGTGTTTTGATTAATTTTCTACCAAACCATTAAAATTAATTTTTTAAATAATAACTAATTAATTTTTAATCACAGTTAATTTGGTTTGTGTTAAAATAAGTATGTTGTAATTAATATAACGACAATAATACATGTAGTTTGAATAAAAATATGAGTGTCCGGTTCTTTTGTCTTCGACTGTACTCGATGCGACCCGACGAAAATCTGGACAGTGGGGATCGCAGAGCATCGGGTAGGTTAGCGTGGCATAGCATCGGGTAGATGTGCACGGGGGGGTAATGCAACCGTATGGAAAATCGGAGTTTGGATTTGAGTCGGGTGCATCGGGCAGCGTCGCATGGCGTAGCATCGGGTAAGTGTGTTGTTTCTGGCTTAAAGCTCTCCGTGGCCATTTCATTTGCCCCCGAGAATCAAATCGATTTGACACATTTGAAAAATGGCAAAAAGAAGGGAAAATGCGAACGGTTACAATTAATTAAGGTTTTTAGTTGAGATGAAAAATGGCAAAAAGGAGGGAAAACTCGTAAGGTGGGGTTGAGATAGGAAGTTGATGTCCGAGTGGATCGAGGTCAAGTGATAGAGCAGCGGCGTATTTAGCCGAAGGACGTGGGTTCGTATCCTGCTCGTGACACAGACTTTTTTTCCTCAACCAAGACGTTACATAAAAAGGATTGTTTCGACGTTCTGTTTTTTCAATTAACATAATTATTGACAATACCATATTTGTTAATAACATTATTGCTATTAAAATACACATGTGTTTTTTCATCATCATGTATCTCAGGTTTAAAAAAAACCTTCGGATTATCAGTGGTCGTTTAAAATTGATGTCAATGCTACATATTTTGTTTGACATTTGATGCAAAAAGCTTTCGAAATACGCTCACGGTATGTCATATGCGATGAGGCGTCTCATTCTGGAGGGTGCGTCGAAAGTGAGTCGCATCTCGGAGCCGACTCATACTTAATTCATCCCCGGAAGACGTTTAGTGGCGGCGTGGGAGCGAGTTTTAAGACCTCCCGCCCCCGTATTTCTACAGTCCCAGGCCACCCCGACAAAATAAATTATTATTTACCGCCTCCAGGCGGGGTTCCTTATTGCCATCTAGCCGCAGACCAATCTCCCAACCGGTACCCAAAACTTCCATCACTACGAGAGGTTACTTCAATATATTTTGAATAACAACGCTAACCCGCCGAGCGCGAGAAAAAAATGCACTCAATATAATTGAAAATTGAATTTTAACAAAATGCCGATTCATACAAAATCTAAAAAAACTTGCTTTTACTTCGGATTTAGATGAGGCATTACTCAGTCAAATCACGGAGGCTCAAGGGACTTCCAATAGGACTTGGTTGGCGGGTTGAAAAAAAAATTCTCCCCATCTTCTACGGATGGAATGACGGGTTGGACTTCCAAGTTCACAAGTCCTACGTGAGACTTCCTCCCGTTTTAACTCGGAGATTCAATGGGATTTGTCTGGGTGGGGCACGAAAGAACCGAGACGTCTTCTAAATCTTCTAAATCTTGTTCCCGTTCCTGCAATAACTGTATTCCGAAGCTGAAAATGTTTTTCCATCCTTTACAAGAAATATTTGATTGTTTTAATGCATCTTTAAACTTGTGACGGAGTGAAATTATAATGAAATACTGCTGATGCCTGTTTCCATTAGTTGAACAAGCCTAATATAATCGCTCAACAGTTTTGTAATATATTTCTAAATAAAATTATAATTCATATTGTAGAAAATATGTAAAAACTAATAAAGAAATATAATTAATTTGTGGTCAAAAAGCATATTTTGTCCGTTCCACTTTATTATTAAGCAAAAAGATCTCGTTAAAAATTTAAGAAAATATAACAAATAAATCTGTCAAAATCCTATGGTCAATAACGAAATTGTTCCACTTAATTGTTCCACACATCACCAATATGACTGCACAAGAATAGCATCACACTTAGTGCCCTGAAGATGGCCCGTAGAAAGTTCGAAACGTCGGGAAAAAAATGAAAAAGGTGTTTTACTAAATGACCTCATTCCGCTCCTCACGAATCCAACAAATTATTAAACAAGCGATCACTAAAAAACTTAACTAATTGAGATCAATCATGTCATCATTTTTTAAATTTATTTTTGGTTTTGCTTAAAAAATAGATTATTATTTGCACGTGAAAATATAAATTGTAATCCTATATAGGATGAATTCATTATTAAATTTTAACTATATTCCAAAGGTTAGTCACCAAACAAAACTTACACGCGAATTAATAATTTGATTTATTTTTTAGTGAAGCATTTTTTAAATTCCATTATTATAAATTATTTCATCTCCAGAATGGCAAATAAAGTGCTAAAAAGATTCTTTTTTATTCTGGCGCAATTCGGAAAATTGATATTTCATTAGTAAAATGTGTTCGTTTTTGAAGGCATCGTAAAACCATTCTAAATAAAAATATACTTTTTTTTAACTTTTAAATATTGAAAATAGAGAAAGCGTCAAAATCTCTGAATAAATGAATTACATACATTGCAACCAAAGCGAAACATTATTTTATTTTATGATAAAATAAGAATTACAGGATTTTACCAATAAATTTTATTTAGATTTGCCAGAACATGATTTATATATCAATTATATTATATTCTGCTACAATAATAAGCATCTAAGAGCTAATCAGGTCGTAAGTAATTACGAAGGAACTAAGAACAATCAAGTGCTCCAAAGGGAAAGAATTGGATTTTTGCTCTGAAAGCCCACTGACAAATAGAATTATTAAATGATTGAAATTGGGTCGAAACCGCAAAAATAATTTCGTTAAATTACGCCATCTTAAATTGTAAAATTTGTAGTCCAGCAGACAATACTGTAATTTGTAATTTTTTCAAACCAAGATAAAAAGAAAAGGACATTTATGAACTAACATAGGAAAAAATAAAGTTTCTTTTTTACTTTCAATTAATTAAGGTTTTGGTTGAGATAAAAAAGTCAGTATCACAAGCGGGATTCGAACCTACGACCTTTGGCTAGATACGCCGCTGCTCTGTCACTTGAGTTATCGTGACTTCGATCCACTCCGACACTAACTTCCCATCTCAACCCCACCTTCTGAATTTTTCCTCCTTTTTGCCATTTTTTTTTTAAATATTTTAAGTTGTAGGAACATTACATGTGATGTGCTCAAATGTTCATGTTCCTGTCGGAGTCATTTGACGTGCCATTAATGATGATTAGTGACTTTACAATGCCCGATTCTATATGTTGCTAAAACATGCTCCTTTCTATTTTGTTTCTTAAGTGACCATTGTAAATTACAAGTTAAAAGGCAGTGTACCATTGTCGAGTAGGTGTTTCTCAAATACCTCGGGAAAACCGCGTTATAAAAATAATAACTGATTCGCTCTACCGGTACCTGAGGGCTATAGGGATTTTCAAATGTGTATAGTTCATGTGTGTTTGGGTTGTGTGTGAAGTGTTTGTGTCGTGTTTATGTTAATATATTAAGATGAATGTACCCCGCCACGAGGAATATCCAGTTCTCTGGGGGAGTGAATGTGACCAGACTTCTATGTTTGTGGCGATATCTATGTTATGTATTGTATATTGTGTATATATTCTTAAATTGTCAACCTGAGGTACTAACAAGAGGCTAGCATTTTAAAATAACAACGTAATATACAAGTAAAAGCAGAGAGTCAGTAACCAGAGATGCTCAAATGTCTGCAGTTCAATACAAAATAGGCGAGAAAGACAGAAAAGAGAAGGAATACACGCGGAGGGCCGGTGATGACCTCAGCTGTTTTTCGGCCCATAAACCACCCACTTTATATATATTTGCTAATGCCCGATCAACTTGTGCCATGCATTTTATTCACAGGATAATCCCGGACCACGTTTTTCCAACTTCCAACTGAAATTTCCCATAACACAATCAAAATAATAAAAAGTTTTGAACTGACCGTTGAAAAGGTCATAAAATGTTAAACTTTTTAGCTGGTTTGATATTTTTAAAGATAATGTAAGGGAGCTACGGTTTAAGCAAGTTGATTCAAAATTACCGATTTGCAAATTTTATGATGTTTTTCAATTTATTAAGGTTTTTAGTTAAGATAAAAAATCAGTTCCGGGTTCGAATCCCACTCGTGACACTGACTTTTTTATCTCAACTAACAACCTTAATTAAGTGAAAGATATTAATTGGTCACGCGGACCACGAAATTAGTGAATTTATGAAGTTTGTTCAGATATTTTGTAGGTAGATTGGCAATGTTTAGAACAAAAGTTGACTGGGAGAGTGGCGAAAATTTAGTTGTTTTTTTTTTTTTTTTAAGAAACGTGTTTTTCTTAAATAAATGCTAAAAATGGGTAACTTTGGAATGTATTGCGATAAAACTGGTTTACACGAAGAGCTGACCAATATAATTATACCGTATAGAAAATAACCGTCAAAAAGCTGAGGTCATCGCCGTCCTTACGCAAATTGTTACTCATTTTTTCGATTTAACTTGTATTTCTTAGTTTTAGCCATGAAAATCTGATTACATACTATTTGCTTTCATATTTTTATATAAATAAATGGTTAATCTAATATGCTAGCTCTTTTTTACGTCAGGTTGTCACCAATCGAATACAAACAAAACCTAGATTTTTAAATGAAGACAGTATGGCCACCGGTATTCCTTCACCACTCGATAGAAACATAGAAGTCTTCTCACATTCATAATCCTAGGGGCGGGATTGAACTAATCCATTTTCCCTAATAACTTATTTTTACTCTCCAGATGTACTCACCCCATTGTACTCGAGATTTCTCAGTACAGGGTTGTAAAAGCCATTCCTTTGATGCTAATGTTCAAAATCAAAATTAATCATTAAATTAACATAAATATTGTACATTCATAACAGAAAAACTACACGTTTAAAAAATCCTAAACCGCAACTGCGATCTGTGCCCGCTTCCGTGTACCAAGATTACGCACAGGTCCGACTATATATCAAAATATTGTGTACATATACCAACCCGTCTACAGTTGAAAATGTGCATGACCAGCGGTTGCTTTACGGCAGAAGACGTATTCTTGTCAGTATGGACGTTTCCCTTCCTTTGTTCGACCCTTCTCCATTGATAGGAACATTTTCTTAATTTGCCATATTTAACATATGAAAATAATGTATTTTATTACATGGAGTTCCATATCTTCAACCGATAAGCAATATTCAATCTCGTTGTTTGTTGAAAATAGATTATATCATATCTGCCTGTTCATGTGATGTTGGTAGTCATAGGTGGTTCCTGACAGGAAATCATGGCACGATTCGAAACCTTATGATAAAAATAAAACTATACGCTGCGATAAGTTGAGACATGTACATAGACTGTATAATATTATACATAATACCGCCAGTTTTATCAATTTTATGTCACAGTGTGGAAATAAATACGTCATTCATTTGTTATTCTAACACGAAAATTAAAGCAAATATTTTTCATGCTTTTGGCGTTGGTTTCTTATTCATATGTACTTTGTGTGGGTTTGGATAGTATCTCAAGTGGTGGTGTTTAACACTTCCTTTTGAAAACCTGGCAAGACAGTCTTAATAAGGCGTGAAAACGCTTTGGAGGCACTCAACCGCCTCTATATTAATAACCAAGGGTTTTTGCCGTGCGAAGAACTTGTCCTTTCGAGTCGTTCTTTCTTCAACGTTGTGGGCTTAATCCATCACCCCAGTAATGGATCTCTGTTTTCTATTGTGCCCCATCTCCTTTCTAGAGCTTAATTTCTCCTATAGACAACCAGCCGAGGTATCGCTTACGCCTTAAGTGAATAGGAACGGCTTAAAAATACGACCGCCGAGGGAAGACCATTAGTTGTGCAAACAAGTCGGGTTTATCTCACTGGCAATCAATAACAACTGATATCTCCAATCGTATATGGTAACTCGCGGTCAAACTCGACAATCGTGGAAATTTGACATGTGGAAAAATTCCGACCATTGTGAAATGGGATTCCCATCTTCTAAACTCAATATTTCAATATATTTGCACGCAATCATTTGTTCGGTTTATCTCTGAATTTCTATCTACCCAACAAATCCTTTCTCACTTTACATTTATCGCTAAAATCTTTCGTACTTCGGTCAGTCCAACAACTCTCTCACTCTCTCTCCCTCTCTCAATTAATCTAATGTACTATAATGTCACAATGATTTATAGTTTTTGTATTTTATTTTCTTAACCTTATTATCATCTTACTTTATGTTGGATGAATGTGCTTTAATTAAATCATTGTCATATAACTAAATAAGTTAACCATTTATTCTCTTTTTCTTTCTCACTCTCTCCCTCTATTTCTCTCTCTCTCTCTCTCCCTCTCTCTCTCTCTCTGTCTCTCTCTCGTTCTCTCTCTCTCTCTCTCTCTCTCTCTCTCTCTCTCTCCTTCGCTCTCCCTCTCTCAATTAGTCTAATATACTGTAATGTCAGAAAGATTTATAATTTTTTGTATTTTATTTTCTTATCCTTATTATCATCTTACTTTATGGTATTCTCCGTCCCCCTAACTGTAAATTTCTTTCTATTACATTTTCTCACTTTTTATACTAATTTCACTTTTCTCTCTCTTTTTCCTTCTCTCTCTCTCTCTCTCTCTCTCTCTCCATCTCTTTCTCTCGGCCCTTTCTCTCCACTCTATCAATTTGTCTAATATTCTATAATTTGAGATAGATTTATAATTTTTTGTTTTTTATTCTCTTATGTTTATTATTATCTTACTTATGTTGGATGAACGTGCTTTAATTAAATCATTGTAGCAAAACTAACTATACTTCTAACTATATAACTATAACTGTAAACCTTTTATACTCTCTTTATCTCTCTCTTTCACCCCTTCTCTCTCTCTCTCACTCTCTCTCTCTTTCTCTCTCGCTCTCTTTTTCTCTTTCCCTCTCTCACTCTCTCTCTCTTTTTCTCTCTCTTCCATCTCTCTCTCTCTCTCCCCTCTCTCAATTTGTCTAATATCCTATCATTTCAGATAGATATATACTTTTTTGTTTTTATTCTCTTATGTTTATTATTACCTTATGTTGGATGAATGTGCTTTAATTAAATCATTGTAGCAAAACTAACTATACTTGTAACTAACTATATAACTATAACTGTAAACCTTTTATTATCTCTTTATCTCTCTCTTTCACCCCTTCTCTCTCTCTCTCTCTCTCCCTCCCTTCCTTTATCCCAATTTCTCTCACTTCGTCTAATTTTCTACGGTTTCAGATAGATTTATCATTTTTTGTATTTCATTATCATCCCCTTGTTACTCTCGAAAAAACGTGTTTCAATTAATTCATTTTCACAAAACTTATTAAATGACTCAATTTTTCGTACCAATCTGTTTCTTTCCACCTTTCTCTCTATTTCTCTGACTTTGTCCAATTGTCTATCATTTCAGATAGATTTATCATTTTTTGTATTTTGTTCTCTTACCCTTAGTACTATCGAATGAATGTATTTTAATTAAATCATTTTCACTATAACTATCTAAATGACTTATTTATTATTTTACCTCTCTCTTTTTTTACTTTCTTTCTTTATTTGTCTCATTTTCTATCAATTCAAATAGATGTTTGTTTTAATTGTCTTACCCTCGTTATTATCGGAATGAATGAGTTTTTATTTTTTTGCTTTTCTTTATTTTTCTGGTTGTTATATGGTGTAAGGGTACAAGAAATCTCACTTTGCATTGTAAAATAAAACAACATTTTTAAGAAATACACCGGAATAGACTGAACCTCGACACCTCATTTTACCCCTGGTCGGACGGACAAGCTTGGTCGGAAAGGTTTGGGATTTTTTTTTAAAAATTTTGCGACTGATAAACTTGGTTTCAATATTTCTGGTCGACTTTTAGATTATTTATACGATATTAATGCCAGGGGGCCTTCTTATTTTTTCTTTTTAATTTAATGATGAATGTTTTTGTGTTTAGTTAAAAAAGCTGCAGCATGGCGGAGCTACCATTCCTTTTTCTATCTTAATTTTAAACTAAATTCTCTTAATAATTTTACTAATATTCTTTTTTTGTATTTAGTTTGGCACTTGTCTTGGACGGGGAAAGTCCACTAACAAATTAGTTTTTTGTTTTTTTAATTTGTCAATAGCACAATGTAATAAGTCATAAATTATAATAAAGCAAATTCTTTTTCATAATGTCATTATGACTTTAACCTTCTCTCTGAATTTGAATGTTGATAGTATGGGAATTAGAGTACTAACATAAAACGCTTCACAAAAGGTCGCACGTACGGTGACGAGAGCTCATTATCGCGATATGCATATTGCGTACTCATGAATCAACATTATGTATTAATTACGATGAAATGTGTTTATGCGGGAATGGATGGGAACGGGGAATGTATCCGGCCGGATGGCGGCGGTTATGTATTTACGTCTCTCGGTTAATAGGGGAATTCGCTACAGGCAAGGTAAATCTGCCCCCTCTTCCCTTTGTGAGCGTTCCCAGCTTTGACTGATTGTCAACAAGATAGACAGAATAAATTAATTAACGCGAGCGCTGTCACACTTGGCTCAAATACGCCCCATTACAATATCTACGTTTGAACGTTACAAAGGTGGTAAGCCGTTCTGCAATGGAAGGATTGTTGAACATACATCCATTTATCGGCTGTAATATAAAAAGAATATTGAAAATCCAAACAGCTAGAATTATACTACTAGCAATTTTGGTATTGTTCATATGACAATTTAGGAGGAAATTGTAATGAACCATTAATTAATCCAAAAACAAGATAGGGTTCATCGACCACCAGTCTTTAACATTAGTAATTTAATTACTCTGAGGATATCTGCCAGTTAACCAACCTTAAGGTTTTGTCAACCTTTGTTTTCAGCTCAGAATCACCATAAATGCTTGAACTTCCTCAGTTTTCCGGGAAAACAGATCTGTATTAACAGGTTTCATGACATGGAAGAAGGAGTCGATGGTACACTCTTGAAACTTAATTTTAAAAAACGAAACGACTATAAAATGACTTCCCAGTAAAATATTTAATCTAGTAATAAAGTAGTAAATATGGGATGCCCCAAGGCCCATCTCTCCTATCCTTTTTTCCATTTATATTAACGACCTGTCCGACTCCATCCAGTTCTCTAACTACCACCTATACGCCCATGACGCCCAAGTTGGAAAATAAAATAAAAACAAGAAAGACAAAATAAAAAATTGGAAGTTGGAAAGAACATTTGTGAAAAAAATCTTCTCTAAGGTCGTAGGACAATATGCTCTTTTAATTAGGATGACAATGATGGGATACTGGCAAGTGGGCGTTTGGTATTACCCAATGACTGCAGTCTTTTATCTTTTACATTTTTCCTAGTTTCGTAGTTCAGTTTTATTATTGTTGTCCCCTTCTTTGCGAATATGCAGACTGTATACCATTATTTCCATTAGATTGCATAGGATGGAGGATTCTACTTCTATATTACATCATTAGGCACAAAAGACCGTATACAATGTACACTTCGACAAGTTTATTATATTTTAAACATGGCAGCGAGTATCTGAGTCCCATATTCCAATTATTGGAGGTCCAAGGTTGTTTTATTGCATACATAGTGATGATATTGTTTATCTTAGTTTGTTCTGAAAGTGAATGTATTTATTAGCGAGCGTGTGTAGTTCTTATGTCAGAAAATTGAGTACTCCCTGTGTTCCCAAGAGAACTAGGAAGGAACCCAGAAGGCTGCATGCCAGGGGAGCACAAACCCCGCTTCCTAGTAAAATGCTAAATCTAGTAATAAAGTAGTAAACCTGGGATGCTCCAAGGCTCTAGCATCTCTTCTATACTTTTTTCCATTTATATTAATCTGTATATGCCCAGTGTTGCAAAAACGAAACGTACCATTTTTTAAAATAGAATTTTCTTTTTCTTTCCATTAAATGTAATTTCGGGTTCTATTTTTAGCTTTACCCTTAGGGCGGGATGTACTCAAATGAAATATGACTCATTTGTGTTGTGCATTCCAAATTGAACGTTCTTGAAGGAGAAATTCTCAACAAAAGTAAGTTTTTCTATTACACTATTACTTATTTTTTTACATGCAACGTTATTTTGGTTTTTCTTTATATTGTTGAAAATAACTGTGTGCAAAATTTAAAAACAAAGTCTAATTACGGATATTTGGCGTCTAATGTCAGTGTTGCGTTTTCACAACACCGGTCACTTATACTAACTTGTATTTTCTCTTCCTTTGAGATTTATTTATTTTTCTGTTTCCCATTTTTCACTACATTTTCTTATATTATTATATAATTTTTATTTAANGGTTGTAACAGTAATTTCGAATTGCCAATCAGTCACTCCGCTACGCCAGGTTCATTGATATGTCGCAGTTCATAAAAAAAAATCCAGGTCCAACAACAGCAAATAATATAGTCTTACAACCAAAACATGGGGGGGGGGTACGGACAGGATGGATCAAAACGTTGCCACTTCCCGTACATCCATCAGGTCTAAACAATGGTGGTGGCCCATATTTCTCTGGAACGTAGATGTGGCTCTACAGAATGCCTGGTTGTTATACAGAGCTTCTCCAAGAAAGACAAAAGATTTTTTGCAGTTCAAGAGAAGTGTTGCGAATGAACTGCTTGAGATTCGGAAATGCATCGGGGACCCGATTCGACAAAATTGGGCATTTCCTAGGGACGAAAGAAAACGAACCCGATGTGGATTATGTAAATCCACAATCATAAAACAATGTGTAAAATGCATTGCACGAAAAATGTTTTCTTGAATTTCACCAAAACTAGACAATTGAAAAAAAATTGTAGTTACAAAAAAGACTGTTGTAAAAATATATATATAATTATAAGGTTATTATGATTCATGATGATTTTAATTTACCTATATTTCGAATATANGCATTGCACGAAAAATGTGTTCTTGAATTTCACCAAAACTAGACAATTGAAAAAAAATTGTCGTTACAAGAAAGACTGTTGTAAATATATATATATAATTATAAGGTTATTATGATTCATGATGATTTTAATTTACCTATATTTCTAATATAATCCTAATTTAATACATATGTATAGGATAAAGGTAATAAGGAGAAATGACTCTTCAAGTGATCGGTGTTGCGAAAACGCCTAAATTTCATACTAAATGCCTAGCTATATTTTTTTAAACTTTTTTTTATTGTTAAAAGGGGTGAAAAGGAAAAGCTACCTAAAAGATAATTTCGAAATTCCTAAAACAAAATAGAGGGCATATACGGGTTAACGACCTGACCGACTCCATCCAGTCCTGTAAGTACTTCCTATACGCCGATGTCTCCCAAATATATCTTTCCCCCTTGCGATTTTCACTTGGCCATTCTGAAAATCAAAAAGACTAGATTCCATCAACACATGAGCACATAAAAATTCCCTAGTCCTCAATCCGTCCAAATCTACCGCTATAATTATTGGGTCCTGGCAAGTCCTAAATTCCCTCCCCAGCATTCCACTTCTCATATTAAATAACCATCCCATCCACTTCTGCTCCTCGGTTAAAAACCTAGGCGTTGTCTTTGACCAAAACCTTTCCTGGCATCCTCACATTTCCCAAATTTCCCGCCATTGCATCGCATCCCTCAGCCTTTTTCGTCGGTCCTGCCTTCTCTTACATATCTCCACCCGCAAACTCCTTGTATCTTCTCTTATACTCCACTTCTTCGATTAATAGCTATGTGGCATACGGTGGCCTCACGGAGGAGGGGAACGAGCGATTGAAGCGTACTATGAATTGTTGCGTAAGATTCATGTTCGGCACCCTACGGGGTTCCCGGGTGTCGATGTTGTATTCTCAACGTTCCTGGCTCTACCCCCTCTCTACAGTATTTCTTAGGTTGCTTTCTTTTCCAGTCCATCAACACTCGCCGTCCACCTTACATCACCCAATCCCCCCAATTCGACTACTCACATCACACTCGCAACACCCACTCATCCCCAATCGACCTTAACCTTCCGCAACATACACCCCATATCTTCGAAAGAACCTTTCTGATAGTAGGCCTTAAACTCTAGAAATCCCTTCGCTACCTAAAAGATAATTTCGAAATTCCTAAAAAAATAGAGGGCATATACGGGTTAACGACCTTTCCGTCTCCATCCAGTCCTGTAAGTACTTCCTATACGCCGATATCTCCCAAATATATCTTTCCCCCTTGCGATTTTCACTTGGCCATTCTGAAAATCAAAAAGACTAGATTCCATCAACACATGAGCACATAAAATTCCCTAGTCCTCAATCCGTCCGTCCAAATCTACCGCTATAATTATTGGTCCTGGCAAGTCCTAAATTCCCTCCCCAGCATCCACTTCTCATATTAAATAACCATCCCATCCACTTCTGCTCCTCGGTTAAAAACCAAGGCGTTGTCTTTGACCAAAACCTTTCCTAGCAATCCTAACAATTCGTCACGCCACCTCCTTTTCCTCCTTTAAATCCCACCTGCACAACACCTCCTCTCCCTCCAATGAGACACCTTACGTTAATATTTGATATTTTTATTTAATGTTCTTTTTATTTTTCCTTATGTCTTGCCTTACCTGTATACACTGTGCCAAGAATTTTATTTCATTTTATTCTTAATTTCATAGAAGGAACTTCCTTTAGTTATTTCATATATATTATTCTTAGGGGACAGCAGTCCCAGAATAATAATTCTTTTTCTTCTTCTTCTTCTTCTTCTTCTAGTATCCTCATCACCATCACCCCCTACATTAGGTTAGTTATACACTGAGAAAATTCCACCCCTACATATAACTTGATTTGTATATATTTTTATATACTAATCAACCTTTCACGCTTTTAATCTTGAATAATTGAGTCTTTGTCTAAAAAAGTTTAAAAAAATGTAAATTGGTAAGGAAAATGAAAAATAAAAAAACAGACGGTCAGATAAAATTTGTATTAGATTTTTAATTAACATTTCAATATCGCGTCTTTCCTCCTCTTGCCTTAATTACATCTCGAAGACGCTTCGGTATACTTTTTACCAGCCTCGAAATGTCTCTTTGATGGAGGTTAGCCCATTATTCACGAAGAGTAGTTTCAAGATCGTGGAATGTATCAGGAAGTGTCATTCGTGCTCTTATTTGTCCTTTGAGGTTGTCAGGAGAACGGGCTGGCTAAGACCTGATGTGATGCTGTTGAAGGTACGTTTGTACTATGCGAGGACATGCAGACGGGCATTAACGTGCATTAGAATAGTATTTTCGCTGATTTCATCGAGGACTTCCATGCCCATGATGTTCCAAAATTTAATTCACATAGCAAGTGGCCATCAGACAACCTCCATGAACAACAACCGACTCGGTGCGCTCTCTTGATCTGATTGCGTTTGGGGCTGACATGACTAAGCTTTTGGTAGCCCCCATAGCCGTTACCTCAGCCGCTACGGATAAAACAATGGTCTGATCGCGGACTACCAATACTCGGGGAGGGTGACTCTCGAGGCCTACCAATTTATTGTAAATTACAAAAATTTAGCCCTGTGCATGGAAAGATGTGAGCTTTATAAATCAGTAATCATTCTACTTTTATGTTAAATTACGTAAGGAATAATAATCATAAATTTTTAAATAAGTTTAAAACATCATTACCCTGAAATAATATCCGTTTCCATGAAACTTTTCAATAAATTATTATAAGCCATATGTAAGAGCTAAATCAATAGGATCCGCTATGTAAACACTATTAATCGGCATTTGATTTCGACTTGAATTCCAAGTTATGTGTATTTGGCAAATGTAGCACTTAATACCGCAGGGCATTACGTATTCCGTAATGTGTCCATTTCCTCGTTTGTTCGGAGCATTTGCAAGTGAAATAAAACGAGGCTGTTAAATCATTTTGCCCCTTTCGCATGACAGGCTTTAATAAAAATAAAATAACACCAGCGTTTTTCTCCGATCGATAAAAGATCGGTGTTTCTTGCAACGATTATCAAAACAATTCGTTAAATGTTTAAATATTTCTATCGATGTGTTGAAATCAAAATCAAAAAGGGTATTAATTATAACAATGTACGTTGTTAATCAGCAGTTGAATAATTTTATTAACTTCAGTGGCATTTGGGAAGCCGATCGTAAAAAAAGTGTGGTTTTACGGTGCGGCTGACTTTTTCTAAAGGTCAATATCCAGGGCACTCCAGTTGGGGCAAACCAATCGTCTAGTAGAAAATTTCAAAGAAATTTTATACTGGTACATATATATGGTGTCTTTTTAGATGGCCCGACTGAATTTCTATTGAACCAATGATGCTATCAAAAAAAAAGAAAAAAAAAGTCTTTAATATTTTTAGTCTAGTTTCAAATTTGTACCTTTTTTAATAGAAAAAGTCAGAATTTCATTGAAAATAAACCGAAAAGCATATTTTTTCCATCAACTACGAGTTGATACGTACGACTGCTTTAGTACTGAATGTAAGGAATAGGTATTATTGTAAAATTTATTTACTTACTGGAATTAAGATTTGCTCTCGTAATGTGAATTTGAAAAAAAAATAGCAGAATTTAAACAATAAAAGCAATTATTGTTTGCTTTAGTGAAAAAACGAATTATTTGAATTAATAAATTCACGAAACAAACGAAATATTTTTGTTCTAACTTTCGCCGTCACTTTGTCATTTTTTGACCAATTTAATTTCCGATTGCACCGTTATTTTCAGATAACAAAATCTTTTAAAATGATGCATCATGATGTATAGGGTCTTATTTTAAATTTTGAAGTTCAATTGAGCCTGAGGTATCCTGTCTAATTGTTCTCCAAACAAGGCAAAAATTGAAACTAGACAAATATTAAACACCTTTTTATTTATTTATTTATATTTTTTGATATCGTCATTGGTTCAAGAGAAATTATATATATNAGAGAGAGAGAGAGAGAGAGAGAGAGAGCGAGAGTGAGGGGAAGAGAGGAAAAAATCATCTTTTCAATACCTGGAGCTGTATGGCTGATGGTTCAGTTACGGACGAATTTTAAAATTCATTGCATATCCAATAGTAACAGTACGGTAAAAGATCCGAAATATGATTTTATATTACATTCGAAGGTTGATATTTTCTTTAATAATGTGTCTTGTTAAGCATTAAAACTGAATGCAGTTTAACGGCATGTAGATGTATGATCATAAACCTGTCAGGATTTAACATAAACAAACAAATTATTATCAGTACCCCCAAAAGTAACGCTTTCATTTATCATTGACTTTAAATTAATTAAATTCTAGGGATTTGTTTTAGAGCAGTACCTTATTGTTTTCCACAAATTCGTCATTGGAGTTCTCTATAGGTTTTTGTTCCATTAGTGAAATTCGGGTAGTTGCCAACAGCCATTTTGTAAATAGAACCATCCTTTACAAAATGTGAATCGACATACACCAACCCAATTTTTTTTTTTAAACAGATTGGCGCAAAAAATAATCTTACCATTTTAAACAAATTAATAAATATTGTTTTATTGAAAATAAAAATGTCTAATTTAAGATGTGGTGAAAAGAATAATGAGAAAGCGGGAGAAAATATTCTAATATGAACGTAAAATAAAATTTAAAATGTCGAAAAATTAGGAAAGAACATCTGTTTTTAAGTAGGCAGGTAAAATACGAGGGCCAGTATGAGATGTAAATTTAATTAAATGATTATTTAGTTTTTGTTTTTACCCGTCAAAAAATCCAGAAAACAATAAATGTTAAATTAAAACGTACGTATGTTTTAATTAAATTTCGGTGTAATACGCTTTTCAGACTGTGCTTATAAGATTAGAGGGAGGCTGTACTGCTCGTTATTTAACTCAAGAGAGAAAAATATATTTAGATCCTGCGGTGAAGTGTTGAATAAAAAGCCTCATATCAGCATGTTTGTTACGTGAAATCTCGTGAACGTAAAGAAGATAAGGGCGAAAATAATGTTCAAGGGTTAAAAATTAAATTAAAGCCCCTCCTCGCACGGCAATTTGTTGAGAAAATGGAGGAACTTTATATCAACTTGAACTTATATTTTAATTTAACGTTGTAAAAATTTTAATACAAACCCAGCATCAGCCGTAGTTTGTAACTACAATATAAGAGTTATCATGTAAAATTTGTATAAATTAAAACTAAATAGAAATAAATACAAAATATAAATAATAATAAATATAAAAATAAAACTCATTAAAAAAGCTTTAGTTATTAATTTTTTGAAAATGTCTGAATAAATTTGAGTACAAAGGCATTTTACACCATATATAGAAATTAAATTTACTCCTCCCTATAGTTAAATATTTCTCTCTTTAAATAAGGTTAATAATTTGGTGAATATTTTTCATTTTGGAAAAACGGTTTGTTCCCACTGGCCCGTTTCTAATTCCAAACTTTTCGACGTTTACAACATACTAAAGTATACGAAAGGTCCCACGTGAGTCACATAAGCTGTCGGAGTTCGAGATTTGAAAATACCGTTCCAACAGAGATAAGGATCTCTGATCAGTGGAGTGTGATTGTGTGTTATTTATTGAATTTAAAAGCGAGTTGCGAGCAACAAAACTCACAAACAACATTGAAAAATGTGGGATGAAATGTCACTGGTGAAACTGGTTTTGTGAGGATTTGTGATGTCACGATGGACGAAAATTCGTGTTCAAAGTAAATACTTTGGAAGTACAGCTGTTCGAAAAGAGGGTACGGGATTTAGAAATCGATCTATTCAATTTATTCTGGAACGACAAAGCGTCGACGAACTTCTAAAAATGCCATCCTACGATATCACATCTGAGAATCAAATTAGGCTTGAAAAATGTTTGCGGATATTGAATACAAGATAGTAATTCTACATATCATGGAGCTAGAACAGGTCATGTCAACGTTATGTAACTGTTAGGAAATAATTCTCGGGTGGTAAAATTGGTTGGTGATTGATCATCGGATTATGAATATGGAAGGGTGATCAATCACTAGATACTGAAGATTTGTTTCTAGGTCACTGAACGTGGTTGATGATTGATCATTGGGATAAGAACCTTTCAATACGAACAATCACTACATTTTCATAATTTATTTTCATGTCACTGAACATGATTTGTGATTGATTGTTGCGTTATAAAACTACAAGGGTGATCAATCACTGGATATTGAGCATTTGTTTCTAGGTCACTGAACGTGGTTGGTGATTGATCATTGGGATATAAACCTTTAAGTAGGATCTAGCACTGGATTTGCAGAATTTATTTTCATGTCCCTTAGCATGATTTGTGAGTAATTGTTGCGTTATAAAACTAAAAGAATGATCAATCACTGGATAATGAGCATTTGATTTCAGATTACTGAACGTAGTGGTTTATTGATCATTGGGATACGAATCTTTAAGTAGAATCAATCCCTGGATTTTCAGAATTTGTTTTCGGATCACTGAACAAGATTGGTGATTGATTTTGCGTTATAAAACTAGATGGGTGATCAGTCACAGGATATTGAGAATTTGTTGTCAGGTCACTGAGAATTGTTGTTTATTGATCATTGGGATATGAATCTTTTAGTAGGATCAAACCCTGGATTTTCAAAATTTGTTTTCAGGTCACTCAACAAGATTGGTCATTGATTGTTGCGTTATAAAACTAGAAGGGTGATCAATCACTGGATATTGAGCATTTGTTTCTAGGTCACTGAACGTGGTTGGTGATTGATCATTGGGATATAAACCTTTAAGTAGAATCAATCAGGCCATTGAACATTATTGGTTATTGATTGCTACGTTGAAAAACATGAACTGTGATCAGCCACAGGATACTGAAAATTTGTTTTCTGGTCAATGAATATCTTAAAAGTTCATGGTTATAACTTATTTCATAGTTACATACTTTCTTATCAATATATTTTCACATGTATGTCGTTACAGAAGTGTGTACACTAAAACTTTCTACCTAAAGTAATACCTCTAGAACTTTGTAGCGTAAGTACAGATTCAGTAGATATGGTATTGGATCCAGAAATAATTAAGTTTGTAAATAAATACCTTGAACATTTACAATGCGTATCGATATCCTTTCACGCAAATAGCATTGAGAAGGTTTTTTTTATTATGCGTTTGAGGTATGACTTGCCAAAAACTGGCTTTAAATAAAAAAGCACGGGCCAATATACATGGACCTCCCGCCGCCCGCCCGCCTGGACGACCGGGCACAAAGACCGAGAAGGAGTTGTTGACTGGGTGAAGAAAAGCCTGTTTACCGTTGTCACGGAGACTCCAGGATGAAAAACAAATATATTATTCATATTTCTCGCCCCCAGGGCAGGGGCTCCACACGAGGAACGGGAAATGACAAATGACTCTTTCTCGGCGACGGAGGCTTCCTGTTTGCTCCCTACTTTCTACCACCCCGCTGACATTTCCTACATAGCTACATCCTTGGTATTCGATAAAACATTAATTTTCCCCTTTGGACTGAACGTATTTGCGACATTAACGTGATAACATGTATTGTTTAATGTAGATTTACTTAGATTCTGTCATACGTACACACGGATTACGAAGATATAAACTTAATTCAATTTTAATTTTAAGTATAATAAAAAATTTGGGAGATAAAGACACAGACATAAAAATGCATTAACGTATGTATAAAAAGAAATATGTAACGGTCTCTTCTTGATTCCACAAAACAGGCCCAACTATGAATCCTTTTTACTAGCAACAGAACCCCAGATGTCTTAAACGAACCTGAATACAAACCGAACAGATGCTTTTTTATAATAAAATTTAATTCATGTTTTAAAACAATTTGTTAATTACACATGAAAATAATAATTTAATTAAATTTCCTTTTTTTCAAATTTAAAACAAACAATTACAACTTTTTAAATTTTTATTTGGAGGTCCTGATATGCGGTCTGGTGTGACGTAGGTTTTAGAAAGACGTTTCGAACATTATTGAGATCATCTTCAGATTTCAAAGTGTTTGTTTTCTGCGTAATTGTATCACTCTTGTATTGCTAACTCACTAACTCAACACGACACACAAGAATGACACAATTACGCAGAAAACAAAAACTTTGAGTGAGTACAAATATTTTGATTGAATCCAAAATTTCTAGCATCGTATAAATTCACTTTTTGCAGATTCTACAATGTATTTGTATAATTTAAACAATGTTTATAAATTCCAGGCTCTGAACATGATTTCAATAAAGATCGAAACGTTGGCATGATAAAGAAAATGTTTTTCTAAAACTTACGTCACACCAGACCGCATCTCACGATCTACGAATAATCATAATTACTAACCTTACGTGATCCTGAATATAATTAATTCATTTAAGTAAAGGGCTAACCGAGTTTGTAAACATGACTGCAAGGGCTAACGAATTTATCATGCAGTTTGAACAGAGTATTAATAAACGTTTCCCTCTCAAGAGGACCGGTAATAAGAAACACTTAACAACTTGGGATTAATTTAAATAGCCCGTTATTTATTGTTTATTTTGTCCAATTAAACGTCGGCATCCTGTGTACAACGGCGTCTAAGCTATTGTACACTCTGATTTAGGAGCTCGTTAAATCTCCTTGTAACTAATTGTAAGTTTTCAAATGGCCAAATACAAATTGTAAAATCAAATAAGCCATTAACAAACATTTTTTAAATGACAGTCCACGTTGTCTTGAAAAAATATTTAGAAAACGAAAAGCAAATAAGTAAAGTTCACTAAGTAAAATAAGTGAATAAATGACAAAAAATAAATCATATAATTTACCGTGGGAAATAGCTAGAATTTCTTTAAGAAACAATAAATTAGGTACAGTAAACATATAATAAATAGAGGTATTTTTTTGCTTCGTACTTACCAGCTTTTGGATTTCTCATCTTTTATAAGAGGATGAATATTATACAAACATACAAACACCGATCGAATTTGAGAGAGAGAAAGAGACAGAGCAAGGGAGAGAGAGAGAGAGAGAGAGAGAGAGAGAGAGAGAGAGAGAGAGAGAGAGAAAGAATGAGAGAAATGAAATGTGTATAAAGAGTGAGAAAATGTGATAGAAAGAAATTTATAGATAGAGGGAGAGAATGAGAGAGAAAGTAAGTTTGATAGAGAGTATATAACATAATAAATTTAGAGAGAGAATAATGATATTAAAAAAAATATATATATAATAAAATTAGAGAGAGATACAGAGAGAGAGAGAGAGAGAGANGAGAGTGAGAGAATGAGCAAGGGAGAGAGAGACATAGAGAGAAAAGTGTGATGAGCATCGAGAGCGAGAAAATATGTGAGATCGAGACTGAGGGAAAATGATAAAAAGGGAAACGAGGGAGAGAAAAAGTGGTGACTGAGTGATTTCAAATAAATAAATATAATGATAGAAAGAAAGTTACAGAGAGAGAGAGAGAAAAGAGAGAGAGAGAATGAGAGAGAGAGAGAGAGAATGAGAGAGAGAGAGAATGAGAGAGAGAGAGACAAAGAGAGATTCAGAAACAGACAGAGAAAGGGTGAGAGAGAAAAAGGAGATGAGAGAGAAAGTAAGATTGAGCGAGAGAAAGAATAACGTAAAAGAGAAAGACGATAAAATACAGTGAGTGACTGAGTAAAGAAAATCTAGCAATAGAAAGAGAATGAAAGAAAGATATAAGCCGGTAACACAATAATGAATCAAAACCATCATATATTTGGGAATTTTTTTTTCTCCGATTTAGGTAGGAACTTGTTGGCATCGAATTATCGTCAGTTCGGCCATCCTTGCCTATATTCGATAGCGTGACCGAAGAATAAAAATAGTCGCGAACCGTCACGCAACATATTATCATTCTGACGAACTCATGTTTCTAAACACCGCAGTGGGATTTTTCTCTCGACTAAGCTGGAATTGAATTAATTTAAACAGTCAGTTTCCAGTTGGATAGAGGAAAACCAAGGGGGGCGGATTAGGACAATTATTCGTCTCAGAGATTCCTAGCATAATGACAATATTGGAAAACATGGTTAGTGCTGGTGATTGTGAAATAACACAGGAAAACTAAAATTGACACTTATCACGTTTCATAAATTATTTCAAGACTGAACCAA
This sequence comes from Cimex lectularius, assembly GCF_000648675.2. Lineage (NCBI taxonomy): Eukaryota > Metazoa > Arthropoda > Insecta > Hemiptera > Cimicidae > Cimex > Cimex lectularius. The sequence continues at coordinate 451,077 of NW_019392767.1, read as the reverse complement.
AAGTAGAGACAACAGAATTTTCGTAATTGACAATTGTATTTAGCAATCTTTACTATAATTTTTGAGACATCATGTTGGGAAATGTATTTTTGCGTTTATTCTAAGTGAAAGTTTGACGACAATCTTAATTAAAAAGGATTAATAAAAACAACGTAAATATTATTAATATATTAACTAAATATGATTTCTTAATTCGTTGGTTTATGTAATAAATTTCATTGCTAATTTTAATTGTCCTCTCAATCAATTATATGTACCAACATGTATAATTATATCTTCTGGATAGTAGATAGATAAATAAGCTCAGCTGTCGGTCTTCATAAGCCAAAATATAACGCCTAATAAGACCCTAGGCCGAGGGACGGTTTGAAACAAAGCTGCTTTGTATTTGGTGGAGCTATGAAAGTTTCCACTTTGACCTTGTTCCAGATGGCGAGGCTATTGACTCTGAGCTTTATATTCAACAACTCGATACAGTTTAAGAACAAAAATATGTTTGAATGAAATCCTTTGTTTGTGAGACAGTCACAATTCACAGATATTGAAGAATATCCTGTCTCTCTCTGCTAACTCTCTGATGTCATGTGTTGTTAATTGCTTAATAGTCGAAAAGTGTGCAGTATGAAATGAATGAAATCCTCAAATAGGTGAGAAGTTAGGTTTTATTCAAGTATAACAATGAGTAAATTAAAGAAATGTATATTGTTTTGCCAGTTTATCTATGTGCATACAAATAATTTCTCAACCGTTAATCTATCCTTTCTTACTTAAGGGTAGTTACACGTTCGCTTTTCGGTCAGAAGGTAATATAGTTGACCTATGCGTAGTCTTAGTTAGAAATAGTTATTTCTATTTTCAGGAGGCCGGCGGTTTTTCAATTTTCTTTTTACTTGTTTGAAATTAATAGTTTTAAATCCTCTGGGTGTACCTGTTTGGAAGCGTCTTTGAGTCTTCCGGCGGCTTCTTTAGCCTGCATGCCAGCACGACTTTTTTCAACCTCGCCGCTCCCTTTTTACTATAATTTTGTGTTATTTAGTAGAGGGTCCATGACAGTTCTTCTCCTGACCTCCTGGACCAAATTGAGCGAATCGGTACATAACAAAAAAAGCTGTGGTTTTTATTTATGATCATGCTCTGCGCGTAGGATATGGCGTTTCGTTCTGTTATTAAAATTGTTATGCACAAAACCTTTAATAGAAAAAATGCCATTTTTCAATTATACGTAATGTACGATTTGATTCTGAGTCCATTACAGCTTATCTTCTAAATGGGAAAACTTTTCGAAATTCCCATTTCCATAGTCAGGGATTTCGCAGTTGTATTCGTCATTGACGATTCAGTAGTGCTCAAGATTGTTCGTTATTTAACAGAACCTTTATTTATATCAAAGTTTGATTGAATGAATAAATTTTCTGTGAAGAATACAATCGAGATAATTCTTAACTTGGTAAACATTTAAAGAGGTATTTCTTCTTAATCCTGTCGGAATTTCATTAAAAAAGAATTCTTGAGTTTTACCATCTCACTTTGCCAATTTTTCAACATTACCTAACTAAATACTCAGTAAACAAAATAAAAACTAGGTAGATATATTTCATTGGTACGAAATTTTAAACAAAATTTTTATAAAAAGTACATTTTTATGTCAATGAGATACAAAAGTCGAGAACGGACGACAAAATTAAATTTTGTTGTACTAAATAAACAAAAAATATTTTTACATCTTAACTACGTTATACTGACTTTCTAATCGTTTCTTATGTACATTTAAATTGTAAACAAGTCTAGGAAGGTAGTGTCCGCCTCTTCTTATTATCTGCTTATTTATAGCTACGTTTCCTGTTTTAATTATAATTATAGCTCTTTTCTCCCTTAGAAATTAATTTGTACGAGTAAAAGTCTGGTATTAAAAACTAAGTTCTTCTAAGATGGCTTTAACCTGAATATCTCGTATATATGTATTTTTACAGTTTTACATTTTAATTTTAAAAAGTATCGTAACTGGAAGTTAATTCATCTTTAGAAAAGAGAAAGTATTAATAAATTACAATTAAAAGATTGCGTTTTAAAACTGGAAAGGCCAAGCATGCCAGAGAAGTTAACATCTCAAAAATCACATGACTTTTTCTGTAAAATTTTATATGTTACAATATATATTACAATTAACTAAGGTTTTTAGTTGAGATAAAAAAGTCAATGGCATGAGCGGGATTCGAACCCACGATCTTCGGCTAGATACGCCGCGGTTCTACCACTTGAGCTATCGTGACCTCGATCCACTCGGACACTAACTTCCCATCTCAACCGCATCTTTTCAATATTCCCTCCTTATCCCTTCCTCCTAATAATTAATTTTTTTAGTTGTAGGGATGGTAGATTACATTCGTCAACGCCAGCCCTCTCATTTTTTTTTTTTTTTACTATCTCGCGTTTTAAACCTACTATTTTTTTTCTTTCTTCTTTCTCTAGCCAAATTATGATCAGATCCAATTGACGGACTCTCTATTTTCTTTACTTTTGTTTCTGTTATTGCTCGTATTTGTAGCTTAGAGAGTCGTCAATTTTGGATGAACAAACACAAATACACATAATACAGAAAACTAGATAAAACAAGATAGACAGGTTAGAATTCACTTTATCTTAGAGTATTCTATATTCTTCAGGGTAATTGACTACAAGCTCTTCCATTCGCGCTAATAAATTATAATCACACATTAGATTTCGTCCACTCTACCCCAGAGTACTCGCAATGCCTCGGGGTAATAGGGGATTAATTAATTTGTTTATACTGTAAAAGAAAAAAGAATTAAATTCAAATAATTAACCAAATGTTCATGAAATTTTACAAACCATCAACATTTAAAAACAATAATATTAAATTGTTAGACGTAACGGACTAGTATTGCGGTCATTCGTTCTTATCTCTCTGGCATAAATTTGTTAAGGACTACCCTTAAATTTACATACAATAACTTACCTATTTACCTCCAGACATAAAACTCAGTCTCATTATAATCCCTTTGTCGTTAATTTAGGTTCTAAATTGTGTCTAATTATATTTAATATTGTTATAAAACATGTTTTAAGCCTGAGAAAATTAATTACGCTTGTAATTACACATCACGTATTTCTTGATGTTGAAGTAATTCCAACTTATCTTTGATCTTTCATGTAATATTTTACATCTGTACGATCTGTTTTTGTCATAATTTTGCAATATTTCTTACAAGAAAAATAAAATGCAATGTTCACAAACCAGAATTAAGTTTTATATGATTACAAGCTAAATATGAATAAATTAGTTTGTCGTTTATTTAAGCATGACGCACTACTTGATTTCTGAAATCGTTTCCTCTAAGTTTCGCTGAGTGTTTTATATTTTGCTAACGTTTACTCTCAAAGAAACATAATTTAAGTGCTATTTTTAATTGCTTCACTTATAATTAAGCTATCCTCGGAACATAAAACTCAATTGCTCATTATCTCTCCGTCGTGAATCTTCTTGAAACGACCCTTTTTCGCACACTTTCATGAGTAGCAAAACCGCCGTTTATGCCTCGGGCGTGACAAAATTACTCGTAAAAAGTAAGGTGTATGTTTTATTCCTAATGGGATTTTTATTGATGGAGCCTGAGCGATTCAACTCGGTAAAGGCATTAAAAAGGAAGGGAAGAAACTCTTTTGGAGAATTATAACATTATCGTTTCACCGGAGATCATATCCTCTGAAAGCGTCTCGAGCGTTTGCAAGGAATCTGGGGCCCCTTTCAGAAACGTATTCATCCCTTTTATCTGAGATCGGTTGAGGTGCCTTATTAAAAGAGGGCTCGGTTGAAGAGAGGCGAGATATATAAAGCTTCTTTTCCCGTCGAAAGGGAGCAGGTTTTTATAACAAGAACAATGTGAAAAAGGGCGCTCCGAATAGAGAAGAAATATTACTTTTGGTTTGGGTCCAACTTGCAGGCTCTTCCCCAGGAGTGTCTCTGTTTACCTAACCCTTATCTATCTCCGCTAACTCTCTTTCTTATTGTCAATTTCGCTTATTGCCCCCTATATTGCCTCTGCCAAATAATAAAGCGGCCGTTGATTTCACCCTCGAGCTATTTACTGATTAGTTGGCTTAATAAAAACACCTATATTTAGTTTAAATGCTCAAAACGATTTCCGTTCGCTACTAAACAAAAAACAGTAACTGGCTGATCATCTTATGATTTTGCAATCACAAGACCACAGTAGAACCTCACAAATCTATCACAACCGATCTTATTTAAGAAGAAAGTTGCTTTTTTCATTTATAATTGACGTCTATCTCGCAAATCCAGTTTATTTCTAAAAATGAAATTTCTTCACATATTTCCTATAATATGTATTATATATTATTTTCCAACATATTATTTAATAGACTAACCTTTTTATTTAAGGTTTTGGTTGAAATGAAAAAGTTAGTGCCACGAGCGGGATTCGAAACTACCACCTTCGGCTAAATACGCCACTGCTCTACCATTTGAGCTATCATGATTTCGATCCTCTCGGCATCTCCTTCTCAACCTACAACAGTTCGAATTTTCCCACTTTTTGCCATTTTCAAATGTCGTGTAATCAGGATTCGAAAAAGCGAAAGAGAGAGAGAGAGAGATTGAGTGAGAGGGGGAGAGAGCGAGTGAGAATGAAAGAAAGAGTGTGAGAAAGTAAGAGAGAGTGTGAGAAGGAGAAAGAGTGTGAAAGCGGGAGGGTGGGGGAGTGAGAACAAAAGTTGTGTGTAATCGGACGGCGCATAGTCCATCAGTTTTGCAAGAACTTCGAGTTATGCTGGTTTAGCATATTTGAGCGTGGAGTCGTGAAATTACTTTTTTAATACGAATGTATCTTTCAATAAGAAGGTCGGTCTAAATGAAACTTATTAACCTTACGATTAATTAATTGAAAAGAATTTATTTGGTCAATCGGACCACGAAACGCAATCGATTTAATAAGCAAATTGAGGTATACTTCACTGAAGCTCTCCGTGACATTTATCGCCGAGAATCAAATAGATTACACGACATTTGAAAAATGGCAAAAAGGAGGGAAAATTCAAAAGGTGCGGTTGCGATGGGAAGTTGGTGCCCGAGTGGATCGAAGTCGCGATAGCTCAAATAATTCGCAGCGGCGTATTTAGCCGAAGGTCGTGGGTTCGAATCCCGCACGTGGCACACACTTTTACATTTCAACAAAACCTCACATAAAAAGATTAATTAATTGAAAGAAGTGATTTGGTCAATAGACCACTAAATATAATAGATATTATTTAATATTTTTTCGAAAAGATAAATGTTAATGTGGTGACAGATCGTAAAGAAAAAATGTTTTTATGGAAGACTCCAAAAGAAGAATTAATCAATAATTCATCATTGTAAATGGTATTAATATATTATCAATTAAATAACAACCACCATTGTTAGTTATTGAAAATTATATATACTTATTTATTATTTTTATTTTTCAGACTCGATTTTGTATAGGTAAGAGAATTCCTCCAAAAATAATATATGAACTTTTCAAACTTCAAACTTCAAAATAGTAGGTATACTTTCAGTGACTGGTATAATAATTTACTTATACTTAAATTGCTGAAACGGATTTATTTTTGAGATTGTGATCCTTTAAAATTTTGATGTACTATAATGTAGTCTCAACTCTATAGGTGTACATTCGTACACATACATACAGAATTGAGCCTATTACTTTATTTTATGAAAACATTCACTTCGATGTTTAGGTAATCCAATGTCATAGAGTTATACATTCAATCTCTGTTATCTGATCTGTCGCCAAAGTTGGGCACCAAGGTCTTCAATGGAGATTCGCCAACTACCCAATTTTTAAATTGAGCCCTACTCATGTTCTCTTTCTTATTGTTAAAGGCATTTCTTTCTATTACAAACCACACACCCAAGTGTGTTGGTGGAGAACGCAATATTCCTCTTTCAGCCTTTACCTATATTATTTAATTCAAATAATATCGCACACAATTCACTCTAATAAATACTTCAATCTCCAAACTGAAAATATATTATAAAACTGTCCATATTTTTCCAAATATCAAAACAGGAGACCCAAAATTGCCGTTGAGAAAAAATCATATATCTGTGGCATTCTACTCGCAATCTATGTCAGCTGAGTATGGCTGATTCTTAGTCAGGAGTAGGATGATCCTTCTTCTGCGGTTTACCCACTTGGGGCCACCTACCAACCGTGTTTTTGAAGTGCTTAAATTTTTTCTTCTTTGCTATACCGTTTATTGCGCAGATCGTTGAATCTCGTTACGGCGAGTATTCACCCTAATAAATACATTCACTCATAATAGAACCCAAAATAGAAACACAAAACGAGATGTCCGCTAAGCATTACATACAGTAAAACAGGGATGGACAAGCGGAGAGCGAGGCTGTTTTTAGCCCTTAGGGGCTGGGACGTCTCTACACCAATGCTGCGGCGGTAACCATATTCCTTCGTATGCGGAGGTGCGTCAGCTCTTATCTTGAGAATCAAAACGTCCGATAAGGCCGAATAGGCCAGGTGCGGACGCTAAAGATCCTCTTGTCTTGTGACGACGAGTACTCAGGAACGACATACAGTAAAACATTTAGTAGAAAAATTGGAACAGGAAACAGATACCGCAGTGCTCGAGCAAAATTCTTATATCGGGTAATTTTTATCTGGAGCCGAAAAACTAATTTTGTGACAATCGAACAACGTTTTTCTACCAACAAAAAGAAGGTGAAACATCCTCGTTTAGGATATACTTAGCTAGGTGAAGATAATCTCTGTTTAACGTTTCAGATCCCCAGAGGGTCATCAATACATCTTGTAATAGTTAGGAGCTTCTCAACAAGTCAGGTAAACCGTGCTGCCATTTTTTAAAAATGATATCTTTTATTGCATTTTTAGAGTTTGGAAAGGCTTCAGGCTAAACCCACATGCGTGAAAGACCAGAAAAAGATGGAGGAACATGCAGAGGGCCGGCCTTTTATCGTCTTCTAAAATCTCCTAAGTTAATATTATTTTAGAATTTGGAAATCGGGCGCGATGAGACGTCCTTAAAAGTTTGTTAAATAAAATAAATGTCTTATTCCAAACAGTGTTTTTTATTAAATAAATCAGTTATTAATGTTAAAAATATCATTAATTTATCAACTGTTCAATTCATATCGTTAAGGAATTCAATATTCACATATTTGATGATTATTTTTATGCCTGTAATCCAGCTCTTATCTACCTTTCTTAAATGCATTCATTGATTAATTTCAAAATAAATTTATATTCATACTAAACATTTAGAAACGGGTAAAGTGCAATTAATGCAATTTTTCACAGGTAATCAAACTATTTAAGAAAAATGCAACTACAGAAACTATTTCATGTAGAAAATCATTAATTCAAGTCTAGAATATCAACACCTAAGCTGTATTCAATGGTTGCATATAAAATCCACGTTCGGTCTGAGTAATTTAATCTTAACATCGTCGCTGGGCTCGCCTATTCACGCTTTGTTAATGGTAGAACGTGCTTCGTCTTCGTACCGTCATTAGCGGAGGGCTGTGTGTTCTTGTGCTCGAGTGGTAAACAACACTAAACTCGATAACATGGTTAAAAGGTGCGTTAGAAAACCCATGTCAAGCGAAACAACCTCAAACTACATATGAAACGCAAAATGCCAAAACTAAATCTCGAATAACAGGTTTGATTAACATTCGTATAAATGTAATCATAAAAGCTGTTTTTTTATTAAACAAGTAGTACTATGAAAATGAAAAAAGCTCTAAGTCAGCACTGCGGTGTTAAAATATGTGTGTTTGCAACATTAATAATTTATTTTAAAAAATAAAGTATTTACATTAATATCTTTACTTATTGAAATTTACGGGTTGTTGAACTTTTGTTATGAATTTGTATATTTCAAATTTTATAAAAAGTAAATTAAATAATATAGCGTATGCTTTTTCTAAAGCAATGTTAATATATTTGCAATTCCTACATCAAATAAAGAAATAATTTAATAACAAAAAGAAGAAAAACGAGGGTTGAAGTGTGTAGTATAAAGCAGAAACGTTTTATTTGGAATGATATCAATTGTAGGTCAATAAATTATCACGCATTATGATTTAATTATTGATATAAGAAAATTCTTCCGAAAAGCACATAGATTCAAATTCAAAATGGCATTCAACGTGGCAGAAAACTTGTATAGCCTAATGGATGATTTATCAAAATTAAATTATAGAGTGGGAGAAAAAAAAACTCCAGGTTTGAGCACATCTAGATAACAAAATAGCCAAACTGGTACTCAGGTAAGATAGTAAGGAAGAAAGTGGAAAGTATGTGAGTAAGAGAGAGAGAGAGAGTGAGAGAGTAGAAAAGGCAGACAGACAGAGTGAGTGGAAGAAAGAGGAGACAGAGAGAAAGAATGAGAGAGAGAGAGAGAGAGAGAGAGAGAGAGAGAGAGAGAGATCAAATGGCATACAACGGAAACATAAATTCTAGGAAAATCCTTAAAGTGAGAAAGTGAGTGACAGATACAAATACAGATAGGTGAAATAGATAGGTAGATCGAATAAATAGATAGATTGGCAGAAAGAGAAAGGATTAAAAAAAGAGAGAAAAAGCAATCATAGAGGGTAGTGAGAGGGCTGGATAGAAAGAGGATTGATAAGCTGAGGTGGTACGTGATAGCTGAGAAAGAGTAGGAAAAAAAGGTACAAAAAGACAATTGAGAGAAGGAGAAAGACAGGAAGGTAGTAGGTCCACACATTTGGATAGACAAATATATAAATATGCAATTCTGTCCAAAACGTTGACCGACCAAGGAAGTATGTATTTGGAAGATCTGATTTCAAGTCAGGGTATAAACAATAAAACATTCGATTGAACGTCTGGACCTTGTCACAAATTCAATAATTATTTTAGTATTTTATATTAAGAGTTGAGATAAAAATCCAACAGCAACCATGTACCTATAATTTTATATCCACACACTTGCCGATGCGTGTATAATTTCAGATTATTTATGTAAATGAATGGTCGACAATGCCCTAACGATGGCCTTATCAAGGTGAAAAGCTTGTAGTTTCCCCTCCCTACAAAGGCAATTATAATATAGTTTATACAGCGATATTATAATACAACATTACGTTGATTATAAACACTCAAACAAAATAAAATCTAAACGACTAGACAAATAATCTCAACGTTATAGAATATTTGGTTGTGTCTATAAAGTTTTGTTATAATGAAAACCATCACCCGATTTGATTTTTTGGGAAAACACTGGAGAAGGAAAATAAATAAATAAACTCCTGAGCCCGTTTACAGCGTAATATTCTCCTCAACCGCCCAGGGCCTTATTCCAACTAAATCTCCCGACCTTTAACTTCTCCTAATTGTATTTATTTTCCGCTCAACAAAACTTGTACTCCAGTTAAGAGCCGCAGTTCGCCGTTCTGAGGGCAGATTTGTTTCGGGCTGCGACTTAGGGAAATTCGCCCATTGCATCCTCTTCGAATTAATTATTTAATCTCCGAGCTGGAGATGGCACCAAGTCGAATGAGAAACGACCGATAGTAATCAGAGAAGGGAACAAAAAATAGATTGGTAAAACTTGTAACGTACTTCTATTGCCTCAGCTATTTTCCAAATAATAAAATTTAAAAATGAAAAATATTGTCACTTCATCTGTTATACGTATCAATCATATTCGCTCATATTGATTTCGTAAGTCAATATATGTAATAAATTTTAAAATAATCAAATGCTGCCTTTGGGATATCGGGCTCATTCTCACAATGAGTTGTAGGCTATCATTCGTACCTTTAGTGGTATCATATATCATCATCATCACATCACACAAAACATATAAAACCACATTCCCCACATCAAACATTTCTGCATAGTCTAATTCTACAACAATTTAACTTTCCTTTCCCTAATTATCCCAATCTGTATAATCCTGAAAGGATAATCAGGCCGAACTATTACCCATTCCTTCCCATTGTCGGCTCCTTTTCCCTCAAAGAAGTCGACTCCTTGTATAAAAATGTTTTCTGTCCAAACTTTCTTCCTCACCCCTTCAAAATCCAAGGTATATAAACATAAAATATCATTACCTCACTGGCACTCTCAACATGACAGACAAGAATGAAAGAAAACACACCTTGAGGAGTACAAATACATTGATTGAGTCTAAATTTTTTAGCATTGTATAAATTGACTTTTTCCATATTCTACATGTATTTGTATAATTTAATCAATGTTTATAAATCCCAGGCTCTGAAGATGATCTCATTAATGATCGCAACGATGGCACAATGAAGAAAATATTTTTCTAAAACCTACTTCATACCAGACGCATCTCACTCTTTCCAAATAATCATTAAAGATTGCTTTTTCAATGCAGGGGAAAAATAAATGGCTTTATGTCAGCATTATGCAAAAGTATAATTACTTGCATTTCTTGCAAAATTAATTAACTTTGTCTTGTTACTATTTTCTTAATTACACAATGTCTATCCTAATTGTATCGTTTTAACACTCTCGATCGTTTTGTTCATATTTTTCTACTGATCTTAGTCGTCAACCTGCATTTATCAAGAAATGGAAGCGTTGGACGTCTAGGTCAGCCGAAATGATCTCAGGTATTAAGAACTCGGTCGGTAGGTGCCTTCAGAAGATCTGAATAGAAGAAGAGGTATCTCACTCACCCGACTAGGAATAGGCCAGGCGAGGACGACATACGGGCACTAACTGAAATAGCCTATCTGTTTGCATCCCCTTGAGCATACTTTGGCAGCCCGCGAGACGGACGATTCTGTACACGAGTACTTGTATGATCTACCGAATGAACTTACATACGTCAGTATACCATACGTACTTATCTATGTCAATTTCTATCCATCGATCTATTTGTTACGTTTGCTTTTTCTCTCTTTTTCTAGTCCTTTCTCTTTCTATCAATCTATCTATTTCATCTATCTGTATGTATCTCTGTCGCTCACATTATCACTTTAACGATTTTCCTGGAATTTATGTTTCCGTTGTATGGCATTTAATTTCTCTCTCTCTCCCTCTCCCTCTTACTCTCTCTCTCTCTCTCTCTCTCTCTCTTTCCCTTTCTCTCACTCACTCTCTCTCTCTCTATCTCTCTCTTTCTCACTCACCCACACACACACACACATACACAAACACACACAAAACTGACTTTTTCCACCAGTTTTTATTCACACTTTCTAAGCTAGCACGTACTACTCTGCTGTCTAACCAGTTATCTATATGACTATTCTTAATCTTGGAGTATAGAAGCTTATCACGGTTTTCTCTTTCTCTCTCTCTCTCTCTCTCTCTCTCTCTCTCTCTCTCTATCTATCTATCTCTTTCTTTCACTCTTTCAGTCTCTCCCTCATTCTATCTGTCTGCCTTTCTCTCTTTTTCGCTCCCCCCTCTCACTCGCTCTCTCTCTCTCTCTCTCTCTCTCTCTCTCTCACACACACACACACACACACACACAGAATTGCCTTTTTGCACCTGTTTTTATCCACACTTTCTAAGTTATCACGTACTACTCTGCTATCTTTCCGGTTATCTACATGGCTATTTTTAATCTTGGAATATACAAGCTTATCCCTGTTTTCTCTCTCTCTCCCTCTCACGCACACACGCACACTTTTACAATCTTTCATCCATTTATTCATTCATTCTTGGTTTTATTTATTTTGAACCAAATTAATCTAATACCAACATTATATTAGTATCATTTTTATTATTTTACATCTTATTGATATAAATCAATGGTCAACCTTGTCAATCTTATCTTATTTTTCTTTTTTCTCCTCTCAGCATTTTATGAAGTCATTTATTTCTTAAAAATTATATAACATTATACTAAGTTGACCATGCAATCTGATTAATAATACTTGGTTACATACAACTATTGAATAACAACACAGATCTTTTCACCGTCACATTCACTACAAAATTATTACAATTCAATTATTTAAAACATGTAAAAGAAATGATGACTAGCAGAAGAAATGTTAAAAGTTAAGACTTGTTATTATTACTTGTTATTTCAAGAAACCTATAATTTACAACACTTATTTTTCAGTGTTTTTCGTACCGGCATAATGAGTTTTAATTTAAATCTGTAATAAATACGTTTTAATTTCATTAAGTATCTTTTGAAAATAAAATTTAAGTTTACTGTTGAAACAAGCTATAGGCTGTTAGATTTCAGTCAGTTGTAAAAAATAAATGTTAAAATAGTGAAATTTTCTGGAAAACCTTCTGGCGGTTAATTTGAAGAAAATGAATTGTCTCCCGTTTGACTGAAATTGGAATGTCAAAGCAAACGATCATCGATATTGAATTTGGTTAGACGAAATATCGAAATGCGACTCAATATTGACGGCTGGGTGGTTATGCTCAACAGGTGGCCAGAGAAAAACAGCCTGTCGAAGCTCAAAACGTAACATTATAGTTTTCCAAAGGTACATGCCGTTTAACATACATTTGCTGTACATCTGGGAGCCGGGTTTTTCCTTTTTTGGAAATAGTGTATGCCATTCCACCATGCTTTCACTTATCCTCATTGAAATCAAATGTAAATATTGTTTCCCGTTTCAGTGATGCCATTATGGTTCCATAAATTTTTCGTTCGAATTATATTCTCAATCAACACATTTTATTTGGATTCTCTAAAGTGTTAGCCGAACATCAACTAATTAACAAAACAATAAAAATGCAAATTGAACAGATAGTGATTACAATCGATGAGCATTTTAGAGTTTCATCAGCTACATCATCAACTTAAATTACTGACAATTAACTTGTTAAAATAAGTGTTACAAAACTGAAAACCGAACTCATCCTTCATGATGCATTTATAGGATTTCACAATACAAAACGAAACTGAGCAAACATAATAAATCAACTGTTACACCGTTGAAAAGTGAAGTTTATTTAAATCGTTTCACAACGAACAATTCAACTAGCATTGGCCGAGGGGAAATCTTGATTTATTTGCCGTACAAAACAGTTTAATCAACAAACAACGTTTCACCTGTACCCGAATCCCCCTAATTGGCATACCTGCTCCCTTCATTAGCCTCTTACTTATAATACCATTTGTATCCCCAAATTATGAATGCTGCGCTTTACTATTGACAAATATTTAGTTCAGTACCTATTTTACACTGAATTTATCGCTAGATGGAATTGACATTAAATTCCGCCTACGGTTCATTTTAGGTTTAATACGTTTTCACAAAAACTCCTTTATTTCAATGTAATTACATTTGGCTCGAAATATTTGTGACAATATTAATTATAGCTTTTTGAATCAAACACCAACCATTTTTCATAATTTCAAACAAATTAGTAAAGTAGAAATAAATCCTTTTATTTAAATTGCTATCATTGCGTAAATAACTTGCGCTTGGGAGCAGGGGTTGTTCAGAGTTACAGGGAATAAATAGTGCGAAATATTTTAACAAAATAACATGAAAATAAAACCTTTTAACACGATATAATACAAAAATAGCATAAAAAGAGGGAAAAATTTTAGATGTAATTCTAAATAATAAATTACCAAACATCTTTTTTAGAAATTATACTTCCAAATTTCTACAAATTGGCACAATTATAATCTATTAATTTCTATTTTTAATTATAGAAATAATCTAAGGGCAACCTTAGGCAAAAATCGACGTATTAACTCTAGGTAAAGAATCGTTCGAAACAAAATCTCTTCTGGTAACATGTATTCAAGCTGTATGTATGATTTTATGAAAATTCTGAGTATGATCTTTTAGTGCTAAATCTGCAATATTTCTTTAGTATGAATTTAATCATTTTATTCTTGGCGACCATAGGTGGTTTAAGATTTCAGATTAAAGGTTTAGTTAAGTTTAATATGGTTCGATGTTTCATCTCATGCGATAAATCCAGAACCATTGTGCCAGTACAAAATGAACCAATTTCAATTGATTAATATACATTAAATTTTTATCACACAAAATTTATAAAAACGTTTACCGTTCGTGGAATAATCAAATCGTTATAGGATTTAAAATTTAAATTAGAATTAGAAACCACTCCTAAATATTTTATTTTATTAGTTCAGAAATCGTGAGAGGCGGTCTGGTGTGATGTGCCAACGTTTCGATCTTTATTGAGATCATCTTCAGGGCCTGGGATTTACAAACATTGTTTACATTTAACAAATACATTTAGGATGTGGAAAAGTGAATTTATACAATGCAAAATATTTTTCATATTCAATCAAAGTATTTCTACTCACTCAGAGTGTTTTTCTTCTGTGTAATTGTGCCGTTCTTGCGTGTCGTGTTTAGCGTGCCAGTGAGATTTTGCTGTTTTATGTTCATATACGTTGGATTTTGAAGAGGTGGGGAAGAATGTCGGTATAGAAAAGACATTTTTGTATAAGGCTTCTTTGCGGTGAAAAGAGCCGACGAAGGGAAAAAATGTGTTGGTAATGGTTCGGCCAGATTATCCTTTCAGGATTATATAGAAAGGGGATAAATAGGAAAAGGAAAGCTAAATTGTTGAAAAATTATACTATGTGAAAAATGTTTGATGTGTAGAATGTGATGAGATGATATATGTATGTTATCTACATTGCATTTGATTAATGATATTGTCGTAGCTGCGACTGAGTTTACATGTATCTGTTGAGTAATTGATGCTGTGTTTATCTCTGTTGATATAAACCATTTCTAAGAAATTACGTATATGTTTGGTTTGTTCTGTGTGTAATATTTTGGGACTGTTGAAGTCGAAATTGTGCTTGGGTTCAAAATGGAGGGCGAGTGTTGTAGGATTTTTCAATCAAATGAATGATTACACGACATTTGAAAAATGGCAAAAATGAGGGAAAATTCAAAAGGTGTGGTTGAGATGTTGAGGTTGGTGTCCGAGTGGATCGAGGTCACGATAGCTCACGTGGTAGAGCGTATCAAGCCGAAGATCGTGGGTTCGAATCCCGCTCGTGCCACTGACTTTTTTATCTTAACTGAAAACATTAATTAATTGTAAGATAGTAATTGGTCAAGCGGACCATGAAACTAGTGAATTTAATTAATAAAAATTATATACAATAGTTTTATAGGCTTCTAGATCGCATTGTAATTAATCTCATTGTAATAACCCTCGGACTGTCTAATACTTTTTGACCTATTATCATCAAAACAGGTTCATTAAAATCTGTGAACGCATGTCAGTAGTCACCTTATGCCAGCTAATTTCATTATCCCATTAACCCAAAACGACGTTGGAAGGAATATAAATAACTTTTTCATTGCTGGAACGTTTATTGGTTGGAATCGTTTGTCTGTAGAAACATTATTACCTTAGTTAATTTTTATCACCCCGGGCATAGTACTGTTGTTTTTACAACGAATTTTTATAGCATGCAATTGTTTTGCGATTAATATGAAATAATTTGTAAGCGCATTGGGTTATTTTTCTCAAATTGGGGTAGGAAATATTCCGATAATAAAGTTTTGCAGCTGGAACTGACAACTGGACTGAAAAAGACGGTGACTGAGCGACTTCGTTTCCTGAAGATTTAGGCCATATTGAAATAAAGAGAAACATCTCATCATCAATCGTCCGTTCGATTCTGCTCGGGGGAAAGTGGTCGGGCAGATCTTTGAATTTATCTGCGTAATAGGATTTATCTGAATCCTTTGTTGGGCAGTGTTTATTTATCTTTAGGGGGCCTGGCAGAGGACCCCGGGGATACCTCGTCTATTTACACCCTTACTTACGGTCGTACATCACACCCGTGCTCGCCGGCGAAAAGGAGAAAACGGTCGATAACCGATCCGACAAGGACCGGGGGCAGGCTTGCCCTTTGACCCGTTTTCAACGGACCGTGTCTCACAGCGGCCGGCATACAGGGAAGGACGCACAGGAATGCTGAGAACCTGCGTCAACAGTAATTTATGACACGGCAAGAAAAAATATTTACAAAGTGTCAAAAATAGCCGTTCCTCACGCTAACATAAACTTCCACTTCATTTACTTCAAAATTCAAATAATAAAATTTCCCATCCATCTATTATTCCACACATCGATCATACTTTATATTTGTGCCATATTAAAATCTTCTATGTACAACTTTTTTTTAAACACAAAAATGGTCCTGAGTAGGTATCTTTAGAAAAATTAGTTCAGAATATTTTTGGAAAATATAACCAACGTTTAACAGTATGAGTTGGGTGTCTCAAATGTTTTTAAGAAAAGACAACGAATATCATCCTTTTTGGAGATTTCATGTGGTCCAATCATGATTTCACTTCAAAATATATGGAACACAACGCTTTCGTCTTATTTTTAGTAATACTTTTGATTAGAAAAGCATAGACCTATGATATACCGATGGCAAACTATCCAGAGTTGTACTCAAACATTAACACGTTACAGAGTTGTCAAAAACATGGTTGTTGCCTAAAAATCAACGAATACTATAAGCCATAGGATAATCTAACAATCTAAGGAAGATTCTAAGACGTATGGAACAACCATTTCAATATATTACTGGGAAAATAGTTGTATTTAATAAAATCAAAATTTTCGATTCGACAATGAACAAGTAGGGAAAATGTGTGCTCCATGTAAAATGTATACCGAAATCAATGATGGTCATATGTAACGGAAACTTTTTTAAATTTAACATGCGTAAACCTGCATTGCTACAATTGTGTGGAATACGATCAAGAAGTTGATAGTGCTGTGCCAAGTATATCAAGACATAAGTAATAAATAATAAAGAAATAAGTATATAAAGAAATCGTAATGGACACAAGCAACCTTATACGTCGTGCTTCACACAGACAGACAGACTGACAGAGACACACACACACACACACAAAAAAAACCTGCCACCTAGTTTTTGCTTTAAAAAAATAGCCAACTTTGGTAATGCAAATTTTCTCAGCCTTTTAAATCACAGACCTGCATTAAGTATCATTGTTTAAAATATTTTACGCTTAACAAGATGGCTTCTTAAAAGTTTTCCTAGCTTCAGTCATTCATCAGTATGGCGAGCTTAGTTTTTTCCAAGAGCACACTAAAAACCTCGGTTTACCGAGAATAACTCGAAAACGGTTGAGAAATTGGGCAAAGTGGAAGGTGACCAATTGAAATGTTATTAAAGTGTCCTATCAATTGCTAAAGGGTGCCGTTCCAGGACAATTTCTTGGCTCCACAGCTCAAGTTGAGATTTGTAATTAAAAAGTGCATAAATTGACATGTTCCCGAATTTTTAGATTTTCTGATGAATGTTTGAAGCTTGGAGAAAATTTTGTTTAGCCTAAAATTTTATAAAAAATGATATCTAGCGCAGGTCTGGGCTTAACGGGTTGAAAAGATATGCATTTCTAAAGTTGGTCATTTTTCTTGCATCATCTAAGTGGTCGGTTTTTTGACAGTTTTTAGAAAAATATTAATTATCTAGAATGGTAAAACTGCTAAACTGAAATGATCAAAAAATAAAAACATGTATGCAAACGTTGGGCCATATTATTATTTTCATTAAAATTAACATATTAGATTCATTAAAACCAGCTTCTCATTAAAACGTCGCTTTGGCGGTGGATCGGCTGGTCACTCTTACAATTCATTTCGAGAGACATGGTTGTAAACTTTTTCAACCTGATGTTGAGTGTTTGACGCTCGAAATTGTGATCGTTGTAGACAACAAATCTTTGAGTAGAACATCATTTACAAAAAGTGAATCAAATACTCACTCACCTTCATAAATTCTACGAAAACCAATCTTTTAACTAAAAATCGTCACTTTGATTATTATTCTTTTTTTTTAATTTTACTACGACAGTGAAATCTCTATCCTTCTTGCCATTCGTTGAAAATTTATTTCGACGTTGAACTAAATCGCGGTTGGTCCTCTCGTTGCATGGACTTTGCACTACTGCCGGACCGAGAATGTAAAGCAGCGGTCTCGGGAATTAGCATTGCCATCGTGATGCCACCAATCCCACTCAAACAGCGGCCCCCAGCATTAATTGAAATTTGCTAGCGCATAGCGTCATTTTAACGTTTAAGTAAATCTTTCTGATCTTCGGTACGATTATCCAACTGCTGTTGAACATCACGAAGTGCTAATTTATCAAATTTCGAAGCCATTTTTGCATATTTCTTCACTCACAACTTATTTGTACCATTCAAACGATGTACGACGGTTAGAGACGAAAGTGTTCTTTCCGCACTACGGAACTGTCATTTAACGGCATCCATGATAGGTAATCGACCCCAAACTGTTCGTAAAGTAAGGATGAGCTCTAGTACAGTCATCAAAAGGCTTTGTGAGAATACCTAGTTTCTAGACGTCCCGCACCAAGGCTGTTCCTCTTCACAGAAGAGTGCCGGTTTGGTTTTGAAAACAACAGTCGAAACAGTCAGTGTAGTTAAGGGGAGTGTGTCAGTGTGTCCAAGGGCTCACACATTGAGTCTCGTCTAATGGGTCAAACCAGTGAGTTTAGTTCAATCCACACTCCGATCAAGTCGACGTCGAGATATCGGAAAGGCGCTGAAGATGCTGAGGACGCTGATCATGGTGATAGCTTCATCCCAGATTTAGAATTGTGGCTGGCTCATTAGATTAAGAGGTTGTGCATAAGTAAAATGCGAAATTGTGTTCATATAAAATGTTGAGGATAGACCATATACTCTCTGGTTGATTAAATTCTCGAACGTTACCTCCCCCTATACAAAACTAAGTAGCGGGAGGCTTTCTACTCTCTTATCGCTTCGAGAAAAGCAAATGAACGTGGAGAAATTGATCGAACTGGCAGCTTACAGTAACATTAACGTCCATGCCGAACTGAAAAACATACAGAATGGATGTTTTATTGCACTAAAGAACAAATAAGTAGTTCTTCTGGAAGCTGTGGTCCCATTCGCTACGTTTATTGGGGACAACTTCCTGCTAGTGCATGATAATCATTGACCTCATGTAGTTCGATTTGTCATCAATTACTGGAGGAATTAGGGATTACCACACTGAATTGGCCAGCACGTTCTCCTGATCTGAACGCTATAGAACACTTATGGAACCTGATAAAGAGACGGGTTACACATCGTTCGCTGTCTCCAACAAGCGTTGAACAGCATCAAACTGCCCTAGTTGAATGGGGTACTCTTTCACAAAAAGAAATTCGGTCGCTTATTTACTCGATGCCTAGAAGGCTTAAAGCCCCCCGCGAGACCAGAGGAGGTAATACGCGTTATTGCAAATTTAGTTATTAACTGGTTAGTTAAATTTTAACTTATCACTAAATGATTTTTCAGTGTTTTAGAGAATTACTTTTGAAACCATCTTAATTAACTCATTATTCAGAAATCGTGAGATGTGGTCTGGTGTGATGTAGGTTTCAGAAAAATATTTTCTTTATCGTGCCAACGTTTCGATCTTTATTGAGATCATCTTCAGGGCTCAAAGTGTTTGTCTTCTGTGTAATTGTGCCATTCTTGCGTGTCGTGTTGAGAGTGCACATCACACCAGATCGCATCTCACGATTTCTGAATAATTAATTAACTAATTTTTTTAAAACTCATGAATTTATGATCTCATTAAAACCTACATATTAACATAAGGCTAAATATACATAGAGAGTAAACAACAAAATACGAATGTCCTGTTTTTATCTTTTTGAGTGTATTTTGTCGATACTTTTTAATTGGAGAAAACGTTTTCCTAATTTTCCTAAATAATTTACGAAAAGTTCCCCCGTCGGCGTACATTGCATTCTGGTCAATAAAAATAATAGCTTGTTGAGAGGAAATAAACAAAATACGTATTAAAACATATCAATATAATATTTATAAAATTGTGAGATTTTCCTGGATGGTCTGCGGAAATGATTTGATCGTTTCAGATCATTTTGGTCCTCCTATTATCGCTATTTTGGACAGTCAGACATGTTTCGGTACTTTGCCATCTTCAGTGGTTGTTTTGTTTGATTTTTATGTATGCATGTGTTGGCGTTATCATTGTGCGTTTCATCGAATAAGTCTATGTTGCTTGATTGTTCCAGATTTAGTGATCGGCAGTCTTTTTCATATACAGATAGTGTGACAGATAGATACTTTTATTTATAACAAAAGAAAAATGACTACTATAAAAAAAATAAATTTGCAAGTATATTATACAAGAATGGAGTAAATACCGTCTACCGGAGGTTGTTGCTGATATCATACAAAACTATATGGAAAATTAAAAAATATGTAAAAAATCAACAAATAAATACAAATTAAAATTAAATAAAAAAATAAATAATTAAAAAGCTAGTAGGTACATAACAAAGAAAGCCATTGAAAATACATAATACTAATAAATAAAAACGTAAAAAATATAATATGTAATATATAAAAACGTATATATCATAATAATATCATAATAATGTTTCAAGATAAGATATGAATGATTCTAATCAATTTTGCTTTTTTTTATTGCTCTAAAAACATTTTCTATTTTTTATGTCCACATCGATAAAGCTCATTTTTGGAGAAATTACTTCACTAAATCTTAGACCTTTCGATTCGAAGTGAAATTGAATCGCCGGGAAAGGGAAAATTCGTTCGTCCAGATGGGGAAAACGGCTGAAACCAAATAGTATCGGATTCGCCTACCCAGTAAATAAATCTTTATCTTGTAGAACACCTGTTCTCGTCCGTCGCAATTAATATGGGCGGACAGGCTAACAAAGATGGGCTTAGAAGAGATGGAGGGTGCTCGGGAACAGCCCGTCCACTCATTGAATAATAGGCTTCAAACTAGTCCACGTAAGATTCGGAATTTGCATATTGATTGCTTTCTTAACCCAGAATTGAACGGCTCGAGTTGGTGGACTATTGTTCTGAGTGAAATAAGATCCGAAGAAAAGGAGGCTTGAATACGGAACCCTTTTAAAGATGCCCTTTTATGTCACCCCCTCCTTTCCAGAAAGGGGTCTTTTCATTACTGTTTTGAGTCCCAATTCCAATAAACCGGTTCGATCTTTTTCTCTCTCTGAATGAATATATTAAACATGTATGAAAATACACTTTACAACTCTATTGTTAACATTTCTCTTCTTTAAAAAAGAAACAGACATTTACGAAGTTAATGCAAATATGATCATGTTGTTTTTCAATATCGAGTTCAAATGTAAGGAAAATCATTCTATAGTATTGATGCTTGGATCAAAAAGAAGTTCATTAAGAAGGCTGACAATACATCTATCAAGAAGGCAACCGTTGTTGTTCTTACAGAAGAGCTTGACTAATGAGAAATTTCTAAAGTGAAATTATATAGATAAGTGCATCTTGTGCCTATTTGTGTGCGAGTTAACTAACTTGCTGAAATGAATATTACCACTTCAACATTTATAATGATTATTTGGCTGGAAAATACATTTTGCAAATGCATGCAAAATACATAAATTCAATTGGTTTGTATCAAGGCTCAATTCTAAGACCACCGTTATTCTAAATTTACTCGTGTTGTTATTGAACGTTCCTTGATTAAAAATTTTTAACTCTACTATGTGGAATATCTGGATATATCACCTTTAACATTATTGCATTAATCGTAAAACAATATTTATACCGATAATATTTACCAAAAGTTGTTTGTATATCATGATCTCAGAGAAACTAAAGGAAATAATTCTCGTCATACAGGAGGGCTTAACGATCAATTATTAGTGTTGGGTATAAGGACGAAGGATCAGATTCACATTACAAACTTTTTCTAACATAATGTTTAATGAAATACCACAACCTGATGGATTAACACTTCCTTATATTAGTTATAACCTCCCTCCCAGTCAAATAGCATCCTACATCTATCAGATGATTTTCATCCCATTTCCCTCCCCACATACACGACTACCTTATACAGATCCTATGTATACTTCCGTCAAACTCGCTCCCGCCAAGTTACTTTCCTCGCTGTAGTATTGCATGATGTGGAATGTAGTCAAATAGTTTCTGTTTTGGTTTTCGACGATTTGACAGGACATGGTGCCAAAACAAAACGACAAAAAACCAGTTCCTTTCTTATATNGAAACTTACATCACACCAGACCGCATCTCACGATTTCTGAATAATTAGTATCCACATTTTTTCCTAAACCTTATAGATTCGTTGTAATCATAGTTAAATTTAAAGTTTATTTTCCACTACATGGGATGCGCTGGTATTCGAGCCTAAAACCACTAGCGCCGAACGTATATATAAATTAGTGTTTAGGTGTTACAGAAATTTCTGTTTATAAAAACACCCATAGAAGTTGATTGATTGCACTATTGTGGAATGTACTAATCTATCATAACGTGTCATTCTTGCTTCATAAAACATATCAGAGTAAATTGTGATTCATTGTAATGATATATTTTTACTATTATTGTGTTATTTTGCATAAAAGTTCATTTTGTTAAATATTCTTTCACTTCTCAGAGTTGGGAGGTTTTTTCACGAAGCGTGCTGAAAGAGACGGGGAAACGGGTTTAGCTGAAAGGCGACATCCACGAGATTTTAAAACTTCTTGAAAATTATCAACTAGGTAGTTACTTAGCGACAATTTCAAACTTGCTCCACCTCCGAAAGTTTCGCTCTGAAAGAGCCAAGAACCTATTAAAAATAAACTTTCTTCCGCTTTAACTCTGAGTGGAAAGGAGATTTGAAATTTCTTTTTTCTTTTCTACCCTGTTCCTTCCATTGGCCAATCTCGATAACTGCTTCATACATGGCAGATCAAAGAGATGAATAATTCCAGCCAACTGCTAGGCCCTTAATATCTTTTGGTTAACTAGTAATAATGTTTAATATTGCTGATAAGCCCTTCGTATGCCCTTTTTACACAATACGGAAAAACCTTTTTTTAAGTAATATTAGCAAACCAGAAATTTATACTAATAAATTGAAACATATATATATATACACTATCGTGACCTCGGTCCACTCGAACACCAATTTCCCATCTCAACCGAACCTTTTGGATTTTCACTCCTTTTTGCCATTTTTCAAATGTCGTGTATCAGGTTGGATTCTCGACGACAAATGAAATGGCTACGGAGAGCTTTAGTGCGGTTGAGATGGGAAGTTGGTGTCCGAGTGGATCTAGGTCACGATAGCTCAAGTAGTAGAGCAGCGGCGTATCAAGCCGAAGATCGTGGGTTCGAATCCCGCTCGTGCCATTGACTTTTTTATTTCAACTAAAAACCTTAATTAATTGTAATATGCAATATTTACATCATTCCAAACAGGTTTGTACTTATAAAAAATATGTTTTAATCGAACATCGGTCAGTATAGTAATCGATTCAAATTGATCAAATGAAGAATAGCAAAAGAAATTATCATTTTATTCAAAATTAACGACTCAAAAACAAAAACAAAAGTAAAAACGTTACAAGTCATAACCCACAATAGGGTGAAGGCACACAGTGTTTGGAAACGCATGGAGGCCCTGATAACGCATGAGGTCCGTGTCACTTACTACCTGACCTGGCATACCCCCTAGTCACTCGGGGAATAGAGGCAACGAAAAGGTTGACATGTTAGGGGAGCCAACATGGACTCTATGGGCCTAGAAACCTACTGCCGCCTAGCAGTCTGCCACAAAAGAGGATACATCTTAAAATGAATCCTTAATGACTCCAAAACCGGGTGGAACTATACCACAGGTATGAGGCACACGAAAAGATTCAGTGAAGGACCAAAAGAATTAAACCGCAGCTGAGCCAGGATTCTGGTTGGACTGCTGACAGGACCATGCCACGCCACTTAAGAAAGCACATGCACCGAATGTGCAGACAGAGGAAATACTGTGCAGATACTGCCAAGAAGAGAAGGAGACCGCAGAACACATTTTGCGTTTCTGTGAAGGTCTATGTAGGTGCAGGTTCTTGAATTAGAACAAGAAAAACCACAACCAAGAACCTACACCAAGGAGCCGCTAGCAAAGCTGTGGAGGCTGGTTAATAATCTGAAGCCAATGAGTTATAAAAAAACAGGGGAGCACAATAGATCTCTTCAGGTCGAGGTGCAGGCCGCCTCTTTTATCCCTATCCCTATCCCACAGTATTACCTTTTTTGAGGTGTTACAGTTCCTTGACGGGTGCGATACTGTAGTGTTTTCGATTAGTGTTTTGACAGTATTCCTACTGTTCCTCATATAATTTTAACTAGAAGACTTAATGTGTGAGTACCTTTTATCATTAATAATAACTTATCAACAAATTCATAATGGCTGGTGGACTGCGAAAATGGAGAGGCGTAATTCTGTAGACGTATGTGCTATCTACATGCATGTAAAAATCAACAATCTTCTCCATAAATAAAAATTCGTAAAAATTTGAGAAGAATCACATTGCTAACTATTAAATTAGGTGATATAATAGTCGTTATTTTTAAAACCTAGCTAAAAACATTTACATTGCAGCAAAAATCATTAAACAGTTGATGATAATACTATTATTCCCAAGGTTCTTTACATTCTCCCTAAACTGTGAAATAGTTTCATATTCCATTTTAGGTTCCAAAATGATAATGTTAACGGATCGATTTGCAGTCGACGCAACTTGAACGCGATGCCCTGCAACGCAACCTCGGCTCGACCTAAACGTGGGATATCCATATACGGGGGGGGGGTCGATTTTTGTTCAGTCTACTTGTGTTTTGCCAGGAGGGTTCTAACCTCGTGAACGGTTTTTAAAGTTATAATGAGTAGTTCAAGTGATGTGGAGGACATTGTCATGTTCTACTGGACCGTCAATTGAAAACGAGGCGAAAAAAAGAAGGGGGTACATCCGTACAATGAATTACTGATTAAACCGCGGAAAAAAACCATTGAATGCACTTAATGTATAAAATATGTATATCATGTATTATCTTTATTTACTTTTTTGTTCATTTAGAACGTTTTAATATTTTGTTATCTATCTATGATTAAAGATACAAAGGTTTAATAATTTGTAAAACTCATAAAAAACCTCATTCTACGCCTTCGCCAAATTATCCAAATCAGGATGCTTTTCCACCACGTTTGCATTTTTTACGTTCGACGCATCCATGGGATACAAACTCGAAACTCGCAACTAGCTCGCAGTGCACTGCAGGTCGCACGAGTGGAATCCAAGTTGCGTCGAAACCAAGTGGATATCGATCGAAATGGTGTCGTCTCGGAACAGGAAGTAGAGTTGTGACAAAAGTTGCGTCGCCGTTGCATCGGGCGCGAGTTGACCCGTGTATGAAATGAGTGTTTTAAAAAAATTGCATCACTCGACGAATGGACGACTTGATCTCATGACAAATTGAAGTTTTCAGAACATTTTACACGAATATATTTTGCACGAATTTCCCCCAATACATCAAACTTTGTTCCGTTTCACGCATTCTCCACGTAAATATTTCATAGCAGTGGATATAACTCTTTTGAAGAGAAAGTAACTCTTTAAGAGAGGTGGAAGGTAGGTGTCGCTCGTCCTTCGCTCGAATTTACTTTCCCCGGAAGAGGAACTGGAGTTTTGACATCCTTCCGTCTAACGACCGGAAATCAATTTCTCATTTCGATGTCTCCATTCCATTTCTGACACAGAATGAAGAAAGTAGTAAAACGCTACAATAAAAAAAGCCTTTGCGATAAAAATGTGGGGAGAAAAAGAAGTATTAACTTCTCCACATAGAGATACAGAATATAATTAATTATTATGTTGATAATAAAATTGCATACTATTTGCACATGATTGATTTTAATTCGAAAAGTAATGTAGAAGTATTGCAGAGTTTTTAACTTCCTTAAGTTCCCCTTTCAAGAACTTAGTTAAAGTTAGTTTGCACAAATAATAATCTTATTTTTATTGTAGTATTTAATAAATCCATTATATTTAGTGGTCTGATTGACCAAATTATTTCTTTCAATTAATTATTATTTGAATGTAAGTTCTTGGTTGAAATGAAAAGTTAGTGTCACGAGCGGGATTCGAACCCACGACCTTGAAAAATAGCAAAAAGGAGGGAAAATTCGAAAGGTTGTAGGTTGGGAACGGGAGTTGGTGTCGGAGTGGATCGAAGTCACGATAGCTCAAGTGGTTAGAGCAGCGGTATATTTAGCCGAAGATCGTGGGTTCGAATCCCGCTCGTGACACTAACTTTTTCATTTCAACCAAGCCCTTACATTCAAAGAGTAGTATTTCTTGTTTAATTGTTTATTTCGATGTATCCCCTTACATTTCTGACCGAGATTGAGGAATGGACAAACATCGTAATTTCTGCCGAACGGGCATTGGGATACTTGCAGGTCTGCATAATCTGCCAGTGTAACGCGATGCCTAATACAGTGGTTAAGGTCCGATTCATATATGCAACGATAGCCGTTCTGGGTTCAAATCCCGTCACATCCATGGAATTTAATTTGTAATAATACATAAAATGTTTGACTTAAAATGGTTTGAAATAAAATAGCGTGACCCCTCGTGTTCAACACCCAACGGTTAATTGATCTTTTATATTCATTATTTTAATCACTAATAATTTTGATACCACAATAAATAAATTGTTAAATAATAAATTGTTAGTAAAATTCATTATATCAAAAATGGTATTCTGGTGTTTTGATCACTTTTCTACCAAACCATTAAAAAAATTTTTTTAATAAAAACTAATGAATTTTTGATCTCAGTTAATTTGGTTTATATTAAAATAAGTATTTTGTAATTATTATAACGACAATAATACATGTAGGGGGGCGTCGGTAACGGCAACGACATTTGAAAAATGGCAAAAAGGAGGGAAAATTCAAAAAGGTGGGGTTGAGATGGGAAGTTGGTGTCCGAGTGGATCGAGGTAAATTAGTGAATTTAATTAGAATTATTATTTAAAAATTTAAATTTATGACTACCTTTCTCAAATCATCAAATTGTATTAATTACATTTTGCCTCTCATTATATTTTATTATTAAATAATTTTTGTTTTCTATTACGGTTGGTCTACGATTCATCTTAATTCAGATGACAAGATAATCTGGACGGATTTGATATTAAAAAACTTCCTTTCTTTTGAACTTGTTAAATTACAACTTCCGCAGCACCGCGGGTTTTCTTTTCGAGCTCTCCAAGTTCCAAATGCAGTAACCCCTTGCATTCCTCATCCTCGGATGCGCACTTAATTACTTAACTTTGTAATTTGATCTCTCGCCGTCTGCACTGACAGAAGCATCGATCATTCTGAGCCTGGTTGAATAGCGAATTTAAGACAATACCATTAAATTTTGGACCAGATCCAGACTTTTAGTTTCCGCGTTATTCCGTATTCTCCCGTGTGCTCTGAGTGATGTTTAACCTTAGTTTTATGCTGGGCACGTAACATTCGCAGTCCATTAACACGCTTGTGTGTAACTAAGCAAATCACGAATATCCTCCATCATACATGTTACATTGGAATATATTCACCCTTTTTCATACTGAAAAATGTTCAATGCACAATTTTTAAAAACAACATGATGAATTTATTTATTTTAAAAAAAATTTACGAACACAACTTTATTTTTGTTCGTATTACTTTTTCATAACTTGCATGTAGTACAATTTCTAATCAGATACTAGTTACAATAAGGATTGCGTAAATTTTTACTCACGAATTACTTTAAGTTCAGCACAATTGTAAGACGATTACCTAAAAAAAAAGTTTAATTATAAAAACAAATTGTCAATGCTATAACAAATTATTAACTATTTACATTGAATACTAAAATTTATAACGTTATAACGTTATTATATTGTGTAATGCTTTTTGTCGTCTCTGTTTTGCAAAAGCGCTTTTATAAAATATTTTAACGTTTTGCTTTATTTCATTGTTTATACTAATTTGCTTAAATTTTAGTTGTGTCTAATTTGAATATCCCTTATTGTATTTAGTTTCTTCGTCGAAAAATAATTATGATACTTATATTTGACGCAGCATATATTTTCATTTAAATTTATGTTTTTGCATGTGCTCTGTATTTATCTATCGGTATACTGTAACCTAATCTTTCTTCTATTAAACACCCATAATTAATTATGTCTATATCTAGCTTTAACCATCGGTCCATCACAGTTTTGTTTACTATTCTATCACAAATGTATGAATATTTTTTCGTTTTATGTTGAATTTACAACTGTAAAATTAACTAAAACAAGCAAATGCATTGGTGATAGAGAAGTCTAATTGATTCGTATTGTCTTAAACTGTGAAGTCAGACAGTAGTGACACTCCGATATAAGTACACCTGCTACGAGGTGTGATCATGAGGCCATCGGCATTTCAGTCCACGTTATGAACTTTTGGTATGTTTGGCTGAGCAAAGTTGGGTTACTAATGGATTGGAATGATCAGTGAGTAAAGAGTGGAATTTGTTTTATGTAGATTTGATGTCGTGGGAAAGTTAAGGGATGTTGAGGTTATGGTGTTTCATTGGACAAGAAGGAGAAAGGAGCATGTGCAATACAACGGAAAACTTTTGGCAGGAAAGATTCGATAGGAGTTGGATGCTTTGGCTGAGTCCCATATTTCCATACAGTAAGTACATGTCACTTTGAGTAATGTGTTGGAGATAGTCGTTTAAGGATAATTAGGAGAGGGCGTCAGTGGCCGCATCGGTTTAGGCTTTAACACGGAGCTTATTACTGTAAAGTAAAAGTCCTGACTTACAAATGGGCTTTTTTGAAACAACAACGGTACTCTGAGGGACAAAATCCTCATAGTTGAAATACCCTCGTAAAAAATTACAAAAAATAAATAAATAAAGAATAGTTTAGATCGCCTGCCAAAGAGTCGAGAGAGAAGTTTGCATCGCCAATTTAGTAATTAAGTAAGTATTTTAAGTCCTGTCTAATTCATTACACGTGGGGCGTTTGTTGAGGTATATCCTATGTAGCAAACAGCAGGTTGCCGTGCGTAGAGGAACACGGTTGAGGTATACTCAACACACATTGGTGGGAAGTTCACTGTATATATAAATGCAACTCTGAACAGGGCACACGTCACGATGTTGAAAAAGCTCGGTTAATAAAGTATATTCCACCCTACAGTATATTGTTCAACAACCTACAGTAAAAGTGATAAAATTAATAGAATAACAATTCAGAATATGACTGGTGTTTTTCACTAAGATTGAATTAATATTTAGTCTTCAGAATAATTTTTCAATTAAAGAAATGTTAAGTTTGCTTCCAGATCTTATTGTATTTAAGACCAATAACGTATCTTTACTGCAATTAAAAGTTTCTAACTCGATCGATTTAGAAGAATAACAGTTATATATCCTAAACTTACAAATATAATAAAGTTATAGAAAATATAATAACGATATAAGAAAAATGGAATAAATAATTACGAGTCAACAGCGCAACCGGTAGATGGCCCTCAGAGAACCTGAGCCAGAAACGAGGGATAGTACTCACCCGATTGGGGATTGGCCATATGCGGTGGACACACGAGCAAACGTACTTTTGGGCCAAAGACCGCGCAGATAACCCATATGCAGAGAAAGGTTGGTCAATGTGTCCCACATAATAGAATGGTTACCCAGCACAGCAGTCGGTTTCAAGGTCGCCTTTTCCGTTTTTTAAAGGACGTGGGGATATTTTACTGAATATGTGTGTTTTATCATTATGTGTTTTATTTGATTGGAAGATCCAAACCTCCACCGACTAATCAGAATGAGTGCATGCTTGACTGTATTTATATGTATGTATATATTTATTTGTGCAACTGATTTATACAATTTAGAAATTATTAGGTTAGATTATGGGTTGCATTCGTTTGGGGCTGAAAGGACCAAGCTGTCGATAACACCCGTCGGAGCCTAATCCCGTTGGTAGGGTCATTAGTCTTAAAGCAGGTACTAGCGACCCAGCCATATAACGGGGAGGGTGAACTCCCTTATGTATAGACACTAAGGTCAGCACATTGGGGAGTGACAACTTTTCTAGGTGAAATTCTAAATAAATAAGAATGAAAGAAAATGAAAATAAGAAGAAACTTTGTTGTTTAAACGCTACGACTTGGTTATAGTTTTCTACCACATAATATGTTTTAACTTTAAAACATTGTCGTTTAAGTAGAAATTGTGTGATTTTAAGATGATAAAACTGTCCTCCTTTTTTTTCTAAATTATCTGACTTCCAAATTCGTGCAGCGAACGATTTTTATTCCTCCTTTCCATCCAGGATAAAGAAAGTAATAAAAATCCACGACCTGGGCGAAATTTATACAAGCGATATCTAGAATCGCCCTGTTTACACCGTCTACTTAAGGATGGAATACTTCCTGAGGCGTTGAGCCCTCCCGCCCGCCCTTACAACTGTATTTGGCCCGATTTCAAGCCCCACTCCCCCGGACAGTTGAAAGAATTTCAATTTATGACCGAAAGCGAGCCGTCGACCAGAATTTCATTAAAAGGCCGGGACGAAGTAGAAGAAGTAAGCCGGGACGAGAATTCATATCGAGAAACCTGCCACCGTGAATTATGTATCGGACGGTCGCCCAGGAGATTTCAATTTTCTTTCCTTGCCTTTTCCCTTTTCTAATGCGTTGTTTTCCAATTCTTTCTCAATATTAAATAGTTTATGCGAATTGATAAAATATCTCTCATAAATGAAAGCCATGTCGCATTTCAGGAATAACTCATAACTCATACGTTAATCATGTTTGGAAAAGTAGAATACTGTTAAGATTGTGACAAACAAATGTTTTATACAGTTAAACTTTTTATTTAGTTACTGATAAACTTTCGACCTAATAAGTCCATAAAAACATTCATTAACATAAAAGCTCAGATCCTTCGATCAGGTTTATGTGTACAATGTTTTATACCCACCCTTCACCAGAAGTAAGAAACTTGAAAAACTGATAAGGTAAGGATTATAAATTATCTACTCTAAGAGGGGAAAAGTGGCTACCCTTAATATTTTTATTATCTCTTAGAAAATTTTTCATTCATTTTATCTTACCGGCAATATTTGGTCCGTTTTAAAAAATTAGAGGTAAATAAAACATAGGTAAAAAACTTGTGTTTGTAGTTGTGTAAATAAATCTTCGAATAAGCAATACCTTATATGTTGGTTTTTCTGTAGAGCATCTCTCTAACTTTCCAGTGATTTGCTTTTTATAAATTGTACCATTTTTAAGTTTCATATTTGTTTGATTGATGGTTTTAAGTGATGTCGGCTGAGATCATAGCATTGTTGGTAGATGGAATAAGCGAGGTGTATGAGGCCAGGCTGCTTAACATTCCCTGAACAACAGTCCGGAGGGTTTTCAATCTATACCAATTTACTGTCCATTACTCAAGATTGCATGGATCAGGTCGCCATCGAGTCACATCTCAGTATGATCGTTTTAATGTTCAAATCTACTCCGTAATCGACATTCTATTGCTGTTAAGATCAAGCAACAACTTCAGCAAGTTAGAAATGTTAATGTTAGTATACGCAATGTAAGGTGAAGACAAAACGCGATTACGTGCCTACCACTGGTCTAGAACTTCTGACAAGGTACAGAACAGCTCGGTTAAGGTTTGCAAGAAATCACATCAATTGGTCCGAGCAAGATTGTACTAAATTTTGTTTTAGGAAGAGTCAAGGTTTTGTTTAAGGTCTTCTTACGGCAGAAGGTGGGTTATTAGAAGAACAGGAGAGCGATCTATTCCCTAACATTTTCACGCTGGAGAATCTATAGAGGTGGTGCTGTTTTGGTTTGGGTAGGCATTTCTTTGGAAGGTCGAACAAACTTGAACTTCATCGAGGTTCCCTAACAGCCGCGCAATATATTGAAGATGTTTTACGAGAAAAAGTTGTTTTACCACTAATGAGTGATGGTTTTATATTTACACATGACAATGCAAGACCCTATACGGCTAGATCGTTGGTGACTACTTGGAACGTGCTTCAATTCAATGTTTGGAGTGGCCTGTATGTAGACCCGACTTATCGAACACCTTTGGTACGACTTGTTAAAGAGGGTAAAAAGTCGCTCAGGGATGCCAGAGAATTTGCAGGAATTAAGAATGGCGCTGGTAGAAGAGTATGAAAAAATTATACAGCACTACGTTCTAAAACTCATAAAATCTACGGCACGTCGAATTCAAATGGTGATCGACGAAAAAGATGAAATATTCGGTCCTGATTAGAATTTATTCTTAATTGTTTCCATAGCTACGTTTTTAGTAAAATTGTTTTACTCAAATTAATTTTTTATTTATCTTTTTATTTAGCTAATTTAGCTTTTATTTAACTATAGCACTGTCATGCTAATAAAATTCACTAATCATAATGATGACATGAAAAATCTCATCATTTTATATATGGAGTCAAATAAACATAAGACAGAAATTTAAGAAACATTATATATTACGAAATTTAACAATAAGTCTTTAAATAAAAACAAATGTAATTATAAAACAACAAAAAAATATCAAAAACCAATTTAAATATGTAAACTCTGCGGCCTTGTCTCCTCCTCACGTCAATGTGTCTTACGTTTGGAAAGATTTGGATCTTCTGAAAGTGACGATTCCTCGACTAACGCCTAACGGTTTTCCTTGTATTTTTAATTATAAAACCCGCACTCCTTTTTGGCCTTTGGGCCTAGACGCAAGAATGACGCTGTTGGAGGAATATGAAAATATTCCACCGCGCTTCATACAAACGTCATAAAATCGATGCCAGGTTAAATGCAAGCGATTACGCTTGAGGATGAAATACTCGGTACTGAAGTGAATATTTTCTTTATGGTTTCCATAGCATCATTTTTGGTAAAATTTGTTTTACCCAGTTTCATTTTCATTTATTTAAATTTTCGTATTTTATTAAACTATTTATTAAATTAAATTTTCAATTTTCTTTTTCATAAACAGTTTCATGGTAAATTGAAAATATAGTTTTAAAAGAATACTTCAATATCTCAAGAACAAACTAATGTACTTTTGAGTTTCTGGTATATTTTTATTACAATAGAAAGGACTTTAAAATGTGTGTGTTGGATTTGCCACGAACTTGAAAATAACCGGCTGCCGAAAACTGTCGTTAGCACCTTAGGCAAGTGGGGTGCATACACGTTCGGACGGTACGAGACGGTTGCCTGTAAAAACTGTATTAATATTGTCTTTTATCACTTCAGAGTCGTCAATATTATTTTTATGTTGTTTCTTCCGGTATACCTTTTCAGAACGCCATTGTATTTCAAAAGGAAAGAAGAAGAACAGGCTAGACACGAGGAAGGAAAAGTAAAAAATTTCCTGTTTGGTAAATCTACTTTTCCCCTGCGGAGAGACCTTCCTATCCTTTAATTTTAATTTCATTTATTTTCTTTAACCATTATTAAGTTTTATTTTCCTTTCTTTTACTTTTTCTCTTTCCAATCTCGAAACGAAGATTGGAGAAGGTCTCCTTTCAATTATTTCTTTTTCTGTTTCTTTTTTCTTTTAAATTTAATCTCTCTCTCTCTCTTTTCTCTCTCTTCTCTCTCTCTCTTTCCCTCTTTTCTCCTTTCTCTCTCTTCTCTCTATTTCTCTCTCTCTCTTCCTCTCTCTTCCTCTCTCTTCCTCTCTCTCTCTCTCTCTCTCTCTCTCACTCTCTCTCTCTCTCACTCTTTCTCTCTCTCTTTCTCTCTCTCTTCCTCTCACTCTCTCTCTCTCACTCTTTCTCTCTCTCTTTCTCTCTCTCTTCCTCTACCTCTCTTTCTCTCTCTCTTTCTTTCTCTCTCTCCATCTCTCTCTCTTTCTATTTTCTCTCTCTTCTCTCTCTTTCTCTCTCTCTTCTCTCTCTTCCTCTACCTCTCTTCTCACTCTTTCTCTCTCTCTCTTCTCTCTCTTTCCATAACTCTTTCTCTCTCTCTTCCTCTTCCTCTCTTTCTCTCTCTCTTCTCTCTCTTTCCATAACTCTTTCTCTCTCTTCCTCTTCCTCTCTTTCTCTCTCTCTCTCTTTCTCTCGCTCCCTCTCTCTCTCTCTCTTTCTATTTTCTCTCTTCCTCTACCTCTCTTTCTCTCTCTCTCTTTCTCTCTCTTTCTCTCTCTCTCTTTCTATTTTCTCTCTCTTTCTCTCCCTCTCTCTCACTCTCTCTCTCACTTTCTCTCTCTCTCTTTCTATTTTCTCTCTCTTTCTCTCCCTCTCTCTCACTCTCTCTCTCACTTTCTTTCTCTCTCTCTCTTTCTATTTTCTCTCTCTTTCTCTCCCTCTCTCTCACTCTCTCTCTCACTTTCTCTCTCTCTCTTCTCTCTCTCTCTCTCTCTCTTCCTCTCTCTCTCTTTTTTCTCTCTCTCTTTTTTCTCTCTCTCTTCCTCTCTCTCTTTCTCTCTCTCTTTCTCTCTCTCTTCTCTCTTTCTCTCTCTCTCTCTCTCTCTCTCTCTCTCGTCCGTGCGAAGTTCGAGTTCTCTTCTTTATGAACTCATATCAATATCGATCGCTTCTTAAAATTATTCAGAGGCGCGTTAATGAAGACAATCGGCAAAAGAAACAGTGTGAAAAAATACATTTGAAAAATAAAAGATTTGTTAACTTATTAAAATTCTAATAGCATTATCAAATTAAACGCGAAAAACTACTTTTGGAACCATACTTAATTTTTTAATAAATAGGCAGCTTTGAAATAAAAGGTCATGTTTATAAACTCATACATTATACAGGTTTGTGCATTTTCTGTCGCACCATAGGAAAACAATACCCCACTTGCTTAAATGGACGGGGAATTTTCTAAATTTTCAGATTAAAATGAAATTTCCGGTAATCACTGAAAGAATATAATTCCAATTCTGCGATGGTAAGGTGTTAATAAATGAATTTCGTCAAACAAAAGATTATTCTTTATTTAAATGAATCAATAATCCTCAAAATACACGGATAAGATATGAAACGTTTGAGTTTCCTAATGAGAAACAAAATACAACACATTTGTAAAGTTCAGAAAAAAAAATCACTTAATGATATAAATGTCAAATGGACTTGATGTCCTGTACGGTGTTCGAAGACATTTTCTTCAGCCGCAATGGGGAAATTCCGGGTGGCTGTTTCTCTATGGTATTAGAGCAATTATCATTATCTGTTTATATAGCATGTTGTATAAAATGTATGCATGGAATGCAATAAAACGGATTTGTTAGTAAACATTAAATGAAAACGATATGCGATATCCTATTGTTGTTATGATTACAATTGCATTGTTCCGGAAAATTTTCATGCCGGTGGAAATATTTTTTTTATGAAGGTGCTTCTCCAGCACATAATTACGGACCATCATCAAATTGATAGAAGAAGGTGTTTAGAGACCGAGTTATTGAATTCCATGGTACATCCATCAAGTGGCAACCTCTTGCGTCTTTCCTTTTTTTTGGGGTCCAAGTCTACAATTTACACCAAATGTAACAAGCGATCAGGCGTGTTCTTTGTGTCTTCTTATTTATCGGATGTATTATTCTCTAAATTCGTTTGTTCTGGCATATATGCCAATTTTGTGAAGTGATTTGTACAAATTAGAGTCTACGGCAAAATTTTAAAACAATTGGAGAAGTTTGAGGTATGTTTTATAATATTTTTTTTTAAAAATTAGGATAAAAACTTTTCTTAAATGAAAAAATTTGTATTGTTTCTAGATTTGAAAATCCTTTTGCCTTACAGCAAAAATTTTATGTGGCGTTTTTAGGTTAACACCATGTGTACGTTTATATACTAAGAAACTAAAAAAATTGCACCATTTGTCTGGAAGAAACTAAAAATCTTCGTTAACGTTTCATGAAAATTCGTCATTGGTCTGGAAGAAACATATCGCAAAGTAGTTCGGCCACTCTTTTCGGGGTAAGATTATCTGAATTTGATAAAATGGACCTTGACCATTTAGGCCTCACGATAAAGGCTTAATTATTCTGATCGGTCTACTTATTCGGATTGATCAGAGCTTCGCCCGCCGTTTGGTTCTGGTCTCTATTGAATTAACAGAGACTCTGTCGAAGTGAATCATCGGGACTAATGAATTAATTTGACGGAAAGTGGATAAGACGGACCCCGGCTCGGCACAATTAGGGATAATGGCACCCTCCATTTACGACCGAAATAAAACCCTAAGTTTATTATTGTTTGTCCACAGCAAGACAGTACAAAACAAACTCAACCAACAATATCTTCATTGTAATTGACCAGAAATATCACAATAATTTAACAAATTAAACACTTCATAATCAGTGTTTCTAAGCCATCAACCATTTCTGAACAATATGGTTTTCGAATTCTGCAAAACAATAGTCCAATTCCACAATTCATATAAAGCATCAAGTATTGTACTATATTGTTGTTTTTACATATGTAATTTAATTAACGCCTAACTCACAAGTATTCCAGATCGTAAAAAAGCAAAGAATAATGGGCTTAGCGACTAACCTTGTCGAATCTCGACTTCCGCTTAAAAAATTCGATACTCCAGTCTGGCAACGCATGCAATAAGAAGCTGCCTTAAACAAAATTTGAGAATGTTAACCATTTTAAAAGGAAAATAAAAAGGTAATCAATTATGTTGTTCTTCTATTAAAACAGTAAAATAATTGTTATATGAAAAGTAACTTATTCAGCTCTGTCAAGCTCCATAGAAACCAGCTAATTAAACGTTAGACACACACACACACACACACACACACACACACACACACACACACACACAAACAAACAAACAAACAAACACACTCACGCACGAACACACTCACGCACGCACACATACACAAACTTACAGCTCTACTTATGCATTACATAAAATTTTGTTCTGCTGTATATTTTTAGTTGTAAGAAGAGTTTTACCACCCAATTCTAAACGTTTTCAATGCAATTTATTTAGATGAAATATAAATGTATTTTAATTATTATTTTATCTCGGTTTATTTGTTTTGAATACAAATTTTGTTAATTCTTGTCTTTTTGTGTATTACTATTTACTTTTACATTTTAAATTGTACCTCGTTGCAAGCTAAACCCATGTTCTTAGAAATAATTGGATAATTTGACTACCTTTCATCGTAAGTTTTTCTCATAATTAACTATATAAATATTGTCAGGGGGGAGGCATCGTTGACGATTTAATAAAATTGGCATATATTGAAACTGGAATGGAGGAAGCGGTAAAATTCACTTCCTCGCTTTGTGCACTACCGGCCTCTTCGCAGAACAGTCTTCTATCTGATTTCCATCTAGCTGGGTCTAATTTTCCCACCCACTATGAAACGGAATTTACATTTAAATGAGACGGAGAGAACTCCTTATTTAACAAGTTTTTCATTTGCTCCACCCCGTGTTTACTCTCCTAGATGCGAATAAATTATAAGCTTTATTCATCCGACTCCTGGGCAAGTCTGAAGTATTTCATTTTATAATAAATACTATACATTATCCACAATTGTACGGAGTATCACTTTTTTAATATTTTTTATTCCGAACCGAAAAATTTGAGACGAAAAAAGAGCTTTTTCCTTATTATGGTGAAAAATTGTAGAACATGTATATTTTTGTAACGCTAGAATACAACTTCTGAACGCAAGATAATTCAACCTATCCCCGGATTTTACTTGTAAGTTGTTAAACTTACGAGACAATTTAAGAAAGTTTTTATAAATAATTTTCAATTAGTTAATCTTTAATTAAGGTTTTGGTTGAGATAAAAAAGTCAGTGTTACAAGCGGGATTCGAACACACGACCTTCGGCTAAATATGCGCTGCTCTACCACTTGATCTATTGTGGCTTCGATCCACTCGGACATCAACTTCCCATCTCAACCCCACTTTTTAAATTTTCCATCCTTTTTGCCATTTTTTAAATTTGATCGAAGTCGGGATAGCTCAAGTGGTAGAGCAGCGGGGTATTTAACCAAGGTCGTGGGTTCGAATTCCGCTCATGACAGTGACTTTTTTATCTCAACTAAAACCTTACTTAAAGATTAATTAATTGAAGAGAATTTATTTGGTCAATCGGACCACGAAACCTAATAAATGTAATAAGCAATATGAAGTATACTTCACTAAAGCTCTCCGTGGCCATTTCATTTGCCGCCGAGAATCAAATAGATCACGACATTTGAAAAACTGGTAAAAAGAGAGAAAATCCGAAAGGTGGGGTTGAGATGGGAAGTTGATGTCCGAGTGGATCGAAGTCACGATAGTTCAAGTGGTAGAGCAGCGGTGTATTTTGCCAAAGGTCGTGGGTTCGAATCCTGCTCGTGACACTGACTTTTTTATCTCAACCAAAACCTTAATTAAAGATTAATCAATTGAAAAGAATTTATTTGCTCAATCTGACCACGAAACTTCATAGATTTATAAATAATAATGAAAAAACGTAGACGCATACTAGTCAAATTGGATAATAAATTATGTGAATTACCATTCAACAAAAGACATATAAATTTCACTTGATTGCATATTTTTGTCGGAATTTAGCATTTTTTTATAGTTCAGATTGTGTGACTTCCGAATGCCATTACTTCCGTTATTTTATCGCGGTTACATCTCTTTTCTCTCGTTTGTATGTGTTATTCCAGTATATTGCTTTGGATCGTTCATGAATTAAACATAAGAGCCTACATATTGCCGAACGGAACGCGTTCACATTTAACAAAATCTTTTTCACACCCTGCCACATAAACAGTGAACTGTGACTTCGTCAATTTACTTTGTACGAAACCTTTTAACAGTTTACGTGTAAAAATCTTAAGTAAATAACATAATTTGTTTGATTTTATATTCAATATCCAAACTCAGTACAACGCAACAAACATAGTAAACAAATGTGAACTGTAATCAAACCGGAATGAAGAGGAATTTTCACGAGTGAAGAAACTCGGCTTCCGACGGAAATTAATCTACTTTAAAATCTACAGAACTTTATTGCTTGGGTCCAAATCACCGCAAGCTGAAGTGAAAGCTTCTTTATAAAGCATACCACAGCATTATTTGGCAAAAACTTTGAATCTACGATGACTGGTGTAATTCTCTCTCTCTCTTTCCAGCCAGCTAGCATCCTATCTTACTAGATTTTAAAATAAAAACATTTCCTGGTTTTATATTTATAACTGTTTTTTTTAACTAAGTTAATTTTATTGTTCTGTAAATATTTCAGTTGTGCTAAATATTTGTAATTTAATAAGAACTAGTCGTAATTAATGTAATGTGGTGATTGATCCATTATCTATTGATCACCATAATAACACAATATTGAATTTATTATGAAAAAATAACTAACACCTAAGCATTTTTATTTTAATAAACAATTAACAACACAAGGCCGCTGATTTTTACAAGAGGCGAGATCGTGGAGGCCCTTTTTCTTCAACCGACTATCCAGTGGCAATGGCGGTGATAGCTCCGTGATCTTCGTATCGGTTGATTTGGATTGTTACTCACTGATGTTTTTAGTCGCCAGTGTCTATTATAAGTTCAATTATATCTGGGAGATCCAGATCAGTGTGCACATAGAATTACGAATGTACCATTGAGCTCCCGTGACTAGGTGAAGGTACTATTAAGGACTGTCTGAACCACTTAGATTTGTGTTTTGGCGGTTGATCCACATAGATCACAGGCATATGAGGCGAAGCAACAATACATACAGCAAAAGCTTGTTATATATATATGTCTAAACTTTAGACTGTGATGTTGCATGACAATACCGCACAGAGAAGGTGCATGTAGACAGGTAAGATTGTAACAGGCTGTTCGTAATAGGTTACAATTGTAGATATTGTTTTTGTAATATAGGTTTCCGATAAATATGATTTTAGTTGATATAGCACACTTGCATACTAAACCTTGTCAAACGCCTCTCAGTATTAAAAACCACTCCGATACATAGCTTCTTTTCTTATTAGTTATTAAGAATGTTGTCTATGTTTGGGTGCAGTTGGGGACGGCAGAAGAGTAGCGGTCCAACCAATTGGGTACGGGTAGTACAGAGTAAGGAATGGTATAAATTTCGTCGACGACCTGCTTTATCCATCCAACACAAACGTTTGTTATCTGTGGTGGAATACATGGTACTTTCCTATAGCAACCAACCATCATTCAATCTAAAAGGCCTGGGGACTAATACAACATTATACCCATAACTTCCTCAAAGAACTAGCTAATAAACACAGTTTTTCGTCGTTCTTTTATACACCTCATACAATTAAAACATACAGGAGCCCCATTGGTATTCAATATTCCTCCTATGGCCACTTTTCATTCTACCATACATAACTACCATCCTTGATCCAGACATTCGAGGTACCTGGATATTCCGTCGAACGGGCTGTTTTCGTTCCTACGTTTTTGCATCATTATAACATATTTACCTATAAATACATCCACCCACCAAAATAAGTGAAATATGCGAACATGCAGATTATATTATGTCCTTCACATTCACCGCCCGTAAAAATTAAAATAATTTTGCCCAATAGCCACTGCTATGCGTTCAAATTTTCCTTTGATTCGATGGAAGGTCCACAATTTCCTATTTTTTATTATTACCACGCACTCTTCTAATAGGTAACGCACTGTGGATATGTTTTGTTGTTAGACGCTTACCAGAAGATGGCCGTGTTAGTCGGGTGTGGCCTATCTATATGTCTTGTAAGTTTTTTTCAACATGCTTCGGTTAGACTTTCGTTATATTTTTTTGGTCATTTCAGTTCAGCGCCTTTTTCATTTTTCATAGATCATGTTTTTAATTTTTCTCTTAACATCCGCTCGACTGATTAGTATTCATAGTTGGAATATGGTCGCGGCTACGATTTTGGCTGTTGTTATATTTTTGTATTGCTGTACGAAGGTTGTTTAATTATATGTACAATTGTCTGTATTGTAGATCTTTGTCGGCGAATAGAAAACTCAAGCTTTCCATGCAATTTTTTTTAATGTTTTGGCTTCATTGGCCCTCTCTCAGCAGCCCCAATGTGACTGAGTCTCCGTGTAACGTAAAAGTTGACATGCACTACCACTGTAATGGACGTCAAAATTGAGGAGGGGAGGCTGAGAAGTGTCTCTGAAAATTGATTATATACAGTAGTAAAAGGATTAGAAAAGTGGTTGAATTATTGTTCTAAAAAAACTTACTGTATATATCCATTACTAGAAATATATTAATAAATGCATAAAGTAATGAAACACTATCATAGATTGAGAGACCTGATATCGTATATAAAAAAAATGGACATGTACTGGAAAGGTAGATTAAAAAAACTTATAATAAAATTACCTCACGCCTTTTGTTAACTTTTTTTAATAAATATTTCTTCTTGTTTTTCAGACAGTTATGAAAATTACATTTTTGTTGTAGATCAAAGGGCCGGTTGGAAAAAATAGCCATAGTAACTTCGCCCCTTTTTCATTCTTTATGGCTCGGCGGCACCGGCCGGAAAGCAATTTTACAAAACTATATTCCTCCGAGCTATTATAAAACCTTAACTGCCTTTAAATCGTTTAGATGAAAATTAAATTGGCCCCCGTAGACGTGCGTCGTCTTGATAAGTCCTAGGGGGCGCATTGTGTTCAATGGACGGCTTTTCACAATAAGCTTATACGACTAGGTACCTTTGATCGTCTCAAACCTTCGCTAATAGCCTGCGACCTTTGAAAAATTGAATAATTAAATTTTTATAAATATTATTCAGTCCAATATTCCTGTAAAATACTGGTATGATTGTTTTCTAAATGCAGGCTGAAATCACTGCAAATTTGTGGAGACAACTTATCAATAAAACCGCGACCATATATCCGAATTATATTTAAAAACTGGGTAGGTTGAGATGGGGAGTCACAGTGGATCAAAGTCACGATAGCTCAAGTGGTAGAGCGCCGGTGTAGGTCGTAGGTTCGAATCCCGCTTTCAAAATCGTTGTTTGTGAAATCTACACACGCAATGAGCTATCGTGACCTTACATAAAGATTAATTAAAAGAAGTTATTTGGTCAATAGACTACTAAATATAATGTATTAAATAAGTAAAACGAAGTATATATTTACTAAAGCTTCATTTGTCGCCGAGAATCAAATAGATTACACGACATTGGAAAAATTGCAAAAAGGAGGGAAAATTTGAAGGTGGGTTGTGATGGGAAGTTGGGAAGCCGAAGGTCGTAGGTTCGAATCCCGCTCGTGGCACTGACTTTCTTCATTTCAACAAAACCTTTCATAAAATGATTAATTAATTGAAAGAAGTAATTTGGTCAATAGACCACTAATTATAATGGATTTAAAAACTATGTTGAATAAAATTAATGAAGGTTGGTTAAAAAAAGTTCATGAATGGTATGGAGCGAAATTAAAAATTCTTGTAGATAATGTTGATATTTTGTAAATAAAAATATCTAATGGTATCATTTTTCATCCGTTGATTTCACAAACAACGAATTTGAAATTTTTAATTTATAATGTTTACTAGTATTGTTATTATTATTGTTATCAGTTTTAAACAATTATTATTTAAGTTGAATAATATAAGTGATCTTATCCCGTAATATAAGTGATTAAATTTGCAAATATTACAAAAGTCAAGTGTTATCGCCGTTTTAACATCTAATTTGAGACTGGCGTAGCAAGTTGTTCCAGTAAATTTGTTTTTTTCTCTGATCGTAAATTTTGATGGAGCTGGAGCCGTATTTTCTTCTCTCCCTTGTCCGCCAATCCGTTTTATTGACTCTTCAATACTGAAATTTCACTCGGAGTTTTATAAAGTTCTCCACTGTGTGTGATCTTTGTTTCAGACAAGTTCTGACATTGAAAAGTATTTATAACTTCCTATATGGATGATGATCTGGATTTAATCTCATGTTTCAATGTTTTGAAATAACCTTTCAGTAGGTAAAACGTTATGTAAAATATTGCTGGTTATGTGAATCTGGGTGATAATTGTTTAACGGACCAGGTTTTACGTTTTAAGCACTGGTAGTCGTAAGATGTACAAATGTAGAGCTGTTAAGATGTCTAATCACTGTAACAAAAAAAGCTACTTTATTCTAAAGGGTGCAAAACTCACTTTTATCTTTCAATCAGCCTGTAACTCTTACATGATGTATAAATAACGGTTACATCTTACACGCCTCTACTGTAATATAGGTAACACAGATTTTAGAACCAATAATTCTTGCCAAAAATTCAATAGGAGACCATTCTCAACACTTTCAAGAGAAAAATTTGTTTTTAGGACATTTATAGACTTGGAAAAACTATCGATAAGATGTAGCACTAGAGTTTACTTTCTCAATAAAAAAGAGGTCTAATCGAAACTTCAGGCTTCCGAAAAAATGCAGCAAACAGTACATTTTTAATCTGAACGTAACTTTGCATTTATCGTCACAACTATTATAGATGAAAGCCGATGTTCTCCTAGGCAGTGTCCTGGGGACCCCTTTTTGCTCCAACTCACTGGCTTTCCTGCATCGCTTGGTCACTACGTCAAAATTGTATTTGGCACCTGGCATTGTAAATACTAATACACTTTATTGTTTCATTTGTATACTATTTTCACAATTTCACCTAAATTTCTAAAAAGAGGTGTTGCGATTGTGATACTGATTTGTGACACACGCTGTGTGACTGTACGTGGCGTGCGCTTAACGTCCCATAGATGAACACACCCTAGCAAACGTGACAAGGCGTCGGGTAGCATTGGGTAGCGTTGCATCGGGTAAGTGTGTTCCTCGCTTAACATACACGAAAGATCACAAACATGGCGGCCGGAAATAAATCAAATGTTTGAAGGGTTTTTATATAGTTCATCAGTATTTTTCTTATAATAATGACATACAATTTACAACTTGTCGATATAGGCGAGAAAAAATGAATCCAGCTTCTAATTATTTTAATCGGCTTTGTATAAAATCCGAAGAGGTTAAGAATTTTTTACATAGAAGGCGACATTGGTAAAAAAAAAAAATCGCCCTGACAATCCATTTCACAAAGTCTATTTAATGATTACTATAGCAATTCTTATTTGAGAACTTTAATGGTTAATTTAAAATCCAATCTGTTTTTAATATGCTTTTTCAAAGTTTAGTGACTATCTTTAATGGATACGTCTTCTTCTTATTTATTTAAACTCATTTAATACGATCCTGCATATTTATTTATCTAAGCAAAATGTATTTATACATAATAACCTTGAAATTTAAGCAAGATAGAAACCCAAATTTAAAAAATATATAAAATACTTATTTTAGTTCTATTGGCAAGAAAACGTGGATACGTTTATAATATTCAGCCTGCTTATTATTTTCACATCCTACGAGAGAAAAAATCTCCTAACAGGTAATTGCATAAAAAGGCATCAAACAACAATTAAAATGTTAAAAACAAATGTTAAATTACTTAATTTTTTCTTTGGCTAATAGGGCTCAGTGGCAAGAACGTTGAATACGTTTCTTACATTCTGCGTTCTTAGTTATTATTATCATAACCTAAGTAAAAAATAAATCGACAAGCTATCAGTCGAACAAAAGGAAGAAAAATATTTCAAAATGTATTTAATGTAGTTTTTTCTGGGCGTCTCGTTGCCAAACGCTCGGTCACGTGCCTATGGTACGACCCATTATCATCAATTTTCATTGAAAGCTGGGATCCCATGTCCATAGCTTTATTTTGTATTTCACAATTGACTAAGAGTACACGCTGAGAAAATTAACTTAAAGCAATT
Organism: Cimex lectularius; assembly: GCF_000648675.2. Taxonomy (NCBI): domain Eukaryota; kingdom Metazoa; phylum Arthropoda; class Insecta; order Hemiptera; family Cimicidae; genus Cimex; species Cimex lectularius. Next base: position 406,341 of record NW_019392767.1, on the reverse strand, counting down.
TCTCAACAAATTGAATAAAACCCTTTTCACAACAACAGAGAGGAGAAAACTCAAAAAACAGAACTGCGTCAAATCATATCAAATCTGCAACCATTTAATTTTTTGGAAGAAAATTAATAGATTGCTGCAATGACTGGGACGTGAAGAAGAGCGCTTTCAAATCAAAATGTACAAGATTTGGATGAAAAGAAAATTGGAACGAGACAACATTACGCTCATGGGAGAAACTGTACCATTCTCGTATCTGTATGGTAGTTTGGACTTCACACGGACTGTAAGTTTAAATGTAAAAAAAAAAAACACATTTCTTTACTCAAACTATGTTAAAAACTTTGGACGAGAAATCTACAACTTAAATCTTTTCTAAAAGAATCAATAACTTTAATTTTTCAAAAATTCTTCTTGTACCAATTACGAACCTGCGTTAAAAAAATAAAAAATACAAATATAAATTCTATCCACGGTTTTATCTTTGGACGTTGAACGGTTACTGAATTCAGTGTTTTTACGAATTCATCTGACGTTCCAAGTTAAATTAGGGTTTATTTCTTCTTTTACCTATTGACTTTATCAATGCATCTGATAGGATTTTTTACAAAATTGAAACTGATATTTTCTCTACTTAGAATTTTCAGTTTTATTCTTCTTTATTCTTTTTATTCTAATATATCAAGGATATTTTTACTTTCTGACATTAGTCTTATGATTGTTCGAGCGATCAAAATAGTTTGTACAAGTGGACAATTAAAAATCAAGTGGATCGCGGAAGGTCAAAAAGGTCGTAAATGGGGAAGAAAGGGAAATATGATTTCAAGGGTTGACTGGAGGCAATCAGCCTCCTTTGACAGGGATAGATTAGGGACTGGAGTTGGCATTCTGAGAGATCCGCAACAGATGTTCGGGAAAGCAATAACTGGTGCAAGAGCAGGCAGACATTGAAAGTATTCAAAAGGGACCTGGTCATTTACAAATCCTTTTGTTTTTCCCAACTCTCCCTGTATTTATTTAGACGTCAGTTCCAAACTCTCATTCTTTCTTTTTTTAATTGAATCTAATTTAAGCTTGTAATTGGATTTCGTAAACGTATCGTTTGTGATAACGGATTTATATAACGTGCTCGATACTTTTAACACCGAATCGCCATTTTATGCGTGTAAGCAGCAATAAGGAGTTTGTAATATGAAATACATGGAGACATCTGGATCTAACATGCATTTGTGAGGTTTATTGGTAACTTTATTTTTGTATCTCTACAAATATTTCTTACTCTTTTCTAAAACACGGAAGGCAGCACACCTTTTTCATATGTTTGGTTATTAAGTACAAATGACCATATGTTGAAAAAAAATTTTTGGTAGATTAGTTTTATTAAATATTTTAAAAAATACTATTATGGAAAAAGCCATTATGAAAGACGATTCCAATTTCATTTGCAGACGAATAAAATAAGCTCTCATCCGAATTCAAAGTGATTTTCATTGTATTTAGTAAGGTAAAATAATTCCTACCATTTTGAAGGGCTCAACGTCAGACTACCCGTTGAGAGTCGCGAACAAGAAGTTCAGGACTATTTTATAAAACTTTTTTCAAATGATTCTGAAATAAAATTCTATGGGCTATTTGGAAGGATTTGAACGCAGAACCTAGGGTGGCAACGATACATCTGATGCCTAACCGATATTACTATGATTACTACGGTAATAACAGAGGAATTGCTAAATAAACAAGATAGAAAATAAATGTTTCCAAAAAACAGGAATAAAAATATGAAACCGCGTCTGAGAGAACTGGAGAAAAACAACAAAAGTCAATGTTAAAGAGAATAATAAAAAGCGAAAGATAAACAATAGAAATAGAATGAAAAAGGGAGAAGAACGAGAAAGAAGGAGAGAAAGCAAAACAAAAACCCAAAAGAGAGAGAGAAAAAGAGAGTAGTAGTAGAAAGAGAAAACAAAACAGAAAAACGAGAGGATATGTGAAAGAAAGAGATAATAACAAAGTAAAAAATAAGTACGAGAGAGAGAGAGAGAGAGAGAGAGAGAGAGAGGGAATGAAGAGAAGCAAAAAAGAAGAGAGAAAGTGAACAGCTAGAAGAAAGTGAGAAAAAGATTGTGAAGAGAAAGAAGAGATTAAATCCAAATAACTGAGAGAACAAGACAGACAGAGAGAACAAAAGTGAAGAAATATAAGAAATAGATAGCAGATAAAAATAAAAGGGAGAGTCAGAGAAGACAGAAAACAAAAAATAGAGAAAATAGAAAAAGAAAAGAGTTAAAAGAGAAAGTCCGAGAGAAGTATGTAAATAGATTTAGATAGACAGGTAGAGAGAGAGAGAGAGAGAGAGAGAGAGAGAGAGAGAGAGAGAGAAATAAAATATTTCTTTAAAAAAATATTTATTATTTGTGTGTGTGTAAAAGATATAGAGTTGTACGCCATTAGTTACTAAACCGCATAATGTATTAAATAGTCTTTTTTTAAAATAGGTACTGATGAATATTGATGAGTAAAAAAAATGAAATACTTACCCTTAATAATAAACAGATGAGTACCGATACACTTTGACTGATTCCTCTTTCAAACTGTCTAAAGCAGAGAATCCAATTTCTAATTTATGTCCTGGTTAACTCGGTGCGAAGCAATTCTGTAAGAACACCTAATCCTCATCCTTATCCTTAAACTTCCTTGTAGGGCTGGGGACGGTTCCGGATGTTGCGGAAAATAGCTCCTCGGATTTGCGGGTAGCTTTAAACGCAACAAGACTTTGATCCTGAAGAATTCCTCCTCGACGAGATAGAGAAATAACCGTATTAACTTCACCCCTGCCCAAAGCGCTCACAGAGTGGAATTGGATGTAAAACGGATTAAAAGAACAAAGACTATTCGTTTATAAATATATTTTTTAACTAACAATTTAAAAACTCTTTTACTTAGGTTAAAAAATTGTATTAATGGTTATTTGAATAACGAAATATGCAATTAATTGATGTAATAGTATATAATACTTCGTATTTATTTGTATCAGAAGACAACCAAGGCACTTGAAACATCCATCGTGTAGCAATCTATGTAACTGCTATATTCTACATATCTGCTCAAGTGCCTGTTGTGTGTCTATGGATAACCTAAATGCACTAGAATTGTTGGCGGTATTTTGAAAAATTTGGTTATTCAGTTTTTAACAAGCAGTTACAAAATTCTAACTAACATTGCAGTTTATCTCACAGAGGACGTATGCAACGATGGCTTCAATAAAGCAGTGGTAAAAGAACCTCAAACTTGAACTAAATTACAAATGAACTGCCATTTTCAGCATAACTAGACAGATACCCCATAAATCTGTACAGAAGTAAGGTCACATGTAGTCTGAGTATTGTGATCATATTTGATATTTAACTTTAAAATCAACAATTATTGTTCGAAACTGATCATTTTACTGGTTAATGTTTCACCTATGCGCGTTTCGACTTCAAACCTTCTTCAGTGAGGAACTCATCAACTGAAGAAACGTGTTCACCCCGCTTCGTGTTTGCCTTGCAAGCGGTTCGCGGTTCGAATTCCGGCATAGCCTGCCGATTTTTAATTTATAAAATGATACTAAAATGAAATAAATTATGTAAAGTGGTTTAACCCCTGGTCTGAGACTCAATTGGGTAGTTTGGACATTAAGACCCCCCCCGGGTTACTGAAAATATAATAAGAATAATATTAAATTATAGTTAATTCACTACTTTCGTGGTCCGGTTGACCAATTAATACTATACTAATAATATAATGTCGTAAATGTAACTTTTTTTCATCTCAACTAAAAACCACAATTAATTGTAATGCATTAATTGGTCAAGCGGACCAAAAAAGTAGTGGATTAATGATTTAAAAATGAAGTACACTTCACTAAAGCTCTCCATCGCCATTTCAATTGTCGTCGAGAATCCAAACCGATTACACGACATTTGAAAAATGGCAAAAGGAGGGAAAACTCATAAGGTGGGCTTGAGATGGGGAGTTGATGTCCGAGTGGATCGAGGTCACGATAGCTCAGGTGGTAGAGCAGCGGCGTATCTAGCCGAAGGTCGTGGGTTCGAATCCCTCTCGTGCCATTAACTTTTTTTCATCTCAACTAAAAACCTTAATTAATTGTCATGTATTAAGTTATAGGCAGCAAATGTTTCCAATGAGCCCACAACCATTGAGCAGTTTGAACAAACTGTGGAAAATGAAATCCATCAAACTAATTGTAGTTAATGAATAACAACAGTGAACTCATGACAAACATGAACATGCCTTGACCATCACGTAAAGTTTACTCAAATGTTCTTAATCAAGGAATGTAGGTTGACATTCTGATTGAAACTCCGACATCAACTGCACGAAGCAACGAACCATAACTGATAATAACACTGTTTTCGAATATATGTCACTTAGTAGGTTTTTCATGTCCAAATTTCATCTTCAAAATTTTCTAAATTCAATCTCGAGAATTCAACGATACAACGAGCCAGGATCATTTTCAATATTCGTGCTTAGACGAGCGGAGAATTGTCACTAGATCAGCAGCAAAAGGAACTTCAGAACATTCCATGGAAGCTTTTATTTCCCTCGCCTCGCGCGTGCTGCCATCTCAATTGGATTTCATTACTTTTGGCATCCCTACTTTTATCGTTCCGTTCCAAAGGCAAACAATTTCTGACGTACATACATTCTTCCGACCCGACTGTTTATAAGATGATGGATTTTATTTCGCACGGGAAGAGTACTTACTCGAACCTCATTATTTAATCTTATTCAAACTGTTATAAATACATACTTCTAATTACTGCCTTAACTAAGAAAATTTTACAACGTTAATAATTATTAAAATGTATAAGCTCATCAAAAAGGTTACTGTATGTTGTGGTATTATTTGGCATAAAACCAAGAGTGTTTAATAACTTCTCGTATCATACTTTGCCAAAAATCTGTTGATGATGCCAGTAAACGTCTTATGTGTTAATATGCCTAAAATGTTTAATGACCAAATTTTCTGCCCATCGAAATACAATTTACTGTCCATATCTAACGGCAATGTAAAAGTTTAGAATTAGCTCATTTAAAATGCCAGTTTTACTGCATTACCATTTTGTAATAAATTAAATTCACTATTTTCGTGGTCCGCTTGACCAATTAATACTTTACAATTTATTAAAGTTTTTAGTTGAGATGAAAAAAAGTTAATGGCACGAGAGGGATTCGAACCCACGACCTTCGGCTAGATACGCTGCTGCTCTACCACCTGAGCTATCGTGACTTCGATCCACCCGGACATCAACTCCCCATCTCAGCCCCGCCGGAGCAGCGGCGTATCTGCCGAAGGTCGTGGGTTCGAATCCCTCTCGTGCCATTAACTTTTTTTCATCTCAACTCAAAACCTTAATTAATTGTAAAGTATTAATTGGTCAAGCGGACCAGGAAAATAGTGAATTTAATGAATTAAAATGAAGTACACTTCACTAAAGCTCTCCGTTGCCATTTCAATTGTCGTCGAGAATCCAAACCGATTACACGACATTTGAAAAATGGCAAAAGGAGGGAAAACTCATAAGGTGGGGTTGAGATGAGAAGTTGAGTGTCCGAGTGGATCGAGGTCACGACAGCTCAAGTGGTAGAGCAGCGGCGTATCTAGGCGAAGATCGTGGGTTCGAATCCCGCTCGTCCCATTGACTTTTTTATCTCAACTAAAAACCTTAATTAATTGCTAACAATAATCTTTAAATGTAGACATAGATATCAGCGTAGTGATGAACCTGTACTTAGTCTATTCCAATTATTCTGGTTCATCTATCCTCGCTGGTTTTTTAGGTCATTTGTACGGCTTCCTAATGAAAAGCAGGTTGGTCCTGCGGGTATGTCCTGGGGTACCAAACTTACCGATAACAACCAAACTACAAATAATCTCTTTTCCTTTCAAAATATCTAATTCAACCCAATGATATACAAATATTCCTCAACGTAAAGCAAATCCCAAAGATCAAATATATTAAGTTATCAAGGGTGTTAATGCTTGGAAACATCTCGAATTTTAAACTATCGCGAAAAGATAAATAAATTAAGTAGCAAACTTGAATAAATGTCTGCAAAATCATAAACCAAGTACGAAAATTTAAATTCATATTATCAGAATATTAAACATTTCTCAATGTAAGGACACAATTTGTCTAAAACGCATTTTAGAATTACTGAAATTAATTATGATAGGATGACTGGTAAGACAACCAAAAAGTGTCCCCTTTCCCAGACTTTACATATGAAAGTTCATGAAAGTTAATATGAGGCACTTTTCATATTCAACCACTTAAGAAGATACGACGGACAATAACGTAGATATATTGTAGGCTTCAAGGTAGAGACTTGTTCCAAACACACCTAACAGCCAAATTGAACTTAAAAACAATAAAATATGGACAGACAATTAAAAAAACAATCTATGACGATGTCGTTTGTCTCGTCCAAGTTCGTTGTTTCCCGAATAGCTGGGAAGAAGTTCGACTCCTTTATCAGTTTATCATTTCGCAAAACTCCAAAAGCTTAATTAGCTTAATTCACCCTTTGCTCAAAGTATGCGACGTCGCTTTGAGCATTGTGGTCTATCGCGCTACATTGTATGACGGGGGACTGGGTTTCATAATCCATGGTCCGTCTATTGTCCTCCGTCTGAAACTGCACGGTGAATTGTGTAACCGGAGGTAATTATCTCTGAAGGAGGCTGTGTTCTCGTTTATTAATATTACGGTTACTCACTTCTACAGCTATTCAGACTTTTGATATGAATTATCAAAACCGTTTAATTAGATCGTTCATGGAAGTTTTACTGTGAAATTTAATGAATTATTTAAAATATACTACCTTTATCAAGAGGTTTATTTTATTGTTGCTTCTATTATGGAATTATCGAATTATAGCAGGCATGTTTACTATAAAACAACTTTTAAACTCCGGTTATATTTAAGCAATACTATTTCTTAATAACAATAATCAATAACGTTTTTAGTCACGAATTCAATGTTATCTGCCAACCTTTCAGCAGGTCTTCAGAAGGGTACAAATTGACATAACTAAGTTTCTAATAAATAGTTTCAAATTTGAATTGAGTTGAATTTTCTTTTAAATTTTATATTACCCCTTCTGAGTAAAACCAATAGCAATATATTGAGGCAATGTAGAACGTTTATCTTTTGTTGTTTCTTACTTATCCAAGTTTTATATTAAAATAAAATGCAAATATTTCGTGTTTTTATTCTGCTTTAATTATTAAATTTTCTGGGTAGTTGTATATATATTTTTTGCTATTTGCACCATGGTTCCATGAAAACTACACAAAACATACATATTTAACAAAAAAACTATGAACCCAACCAGGAGTGAGAATAGTGGATTGAAGTATAATTTACGTTCGTTGTGTATAATATATATATTATTTATATGATATACACGGTGTTCGGCTATTCGTGTTACAAAATTTGACAGTAAATTCTACATTCAAAATTGAACCAAAAAATCCTAATTAACTATGGTCCGAATCTCGGAATTCCCCTTTTCAGATTTTTTAAGATTTCACAACCTTGCTTCAAATAAACAATGACAACTCCAAAACTAAAAGGTTTTGGACAAATCTGTTGATACCATTGAAAACTACGTTAAATTTGCAATAAGATATGATCAATACTAAACTTATAATTTTTGTGATATAAGCGTTTTAGTAGCCAGAACTTGGAAAATTTTTTTTTTCAAAGTTGAAAAACTTACTATGCGGGTTTTAATCTTTTATTTTCAAACATAGAAACCAGCAAATTTCAGTAAACGTACTCTATTTAATATCATTTCTAGTGGTTACATTTCTTTTATAAATACTTTTTCAAAGATGAAGAAATTGATGAAGGAAAGGAAAAAACCGTGGTTGAAGGATAAGGTGGAACGATTAATAATAATAAGAAATAATCAACTTAAGGATATTTTGAAAGAATTTATTAAACGTTTTTTAATTTTGATCCGAAATGTTCTGCACCTTCCGCAATGTATTTTTGATGCACTGCCGTTGCATAAAACCCGCAACATAAGATGTATGAAGCGTACTCTTTATTACAAAAAGTAGCCATAGTGTTAACAAAATATCACATAGATAACTAAAAACATTTTGAATCTTAAAACTTTTTTATTCCTGAGAATAATAATACAAGAATCCTTTAGTCAAAGTTGCAATCGTGTTGGAAAATAAGTAAACACGTGCACTATTTGGTACCCAAATTTAAAAAAAGTTTTATAAATTCATTCAAAATTTCCTTACGTTTTTTGTATTTAATTTTCCACGTTACCAATCCGTCAGCCACGGCTTTTTTCTTTCCTCCATCAATTTCTTCACCTTTGAAAAAAGTAATTTAAAAAGAAATTTCACCACTAAAAAGATTATTAAATGGAGTACGTTTTCTGAAATTTCCTGGTCTATAGAAATAGTACTTTAGAATCACCATAGTAAGTTTTTCAACTTTGAAAAAAAAAAATATATATACATTGTTTTATATGTGTAGTGATTAGAGGGGGAGGGGGCAATCTCAACACGACACGCAAGAATGGCATACTTACTCAGAAAACCAACACTTTGAGCCCTGAAGATGATCTCAATAAAGATCGAAACGTTGGCAGGATGAAGAAAATGCTTTCCTGAAACCTACATCACAACAGACCGCATCTAACGATTTCTGAATAATCATTGTTTTATATTATGAAGTATTTTTTAATATTATAAACATAATATTATGTTCGTACATCATGTACATCCATAAAAGAAATAACATCATTATAAGGCTTATAATTATATCTTGTCCGTAATTTTTCCAACATAGAAGATGAGTTGTTCGTTCCATAGTCAAAATACTTTAGTGGGTAGTACAGCGATGAAATTAAAGTCGGAACCATTCAATATAAATTATTAAGTTGCACACGTCACGTAGCCAATGGAACGAAATGAATGCAAACAGGGTTAATTCGGTCGGGTGCAACAGGACGCGGGCGTGCCATATTTTCCAAAGGTGGCCCATTTCCCTCTCGAAAATCCCTAATTATGTTTCCCTGCTAAAAGAGCTGCGTTCAACCCCGTCCTAGGCCCTCCAGTCCTTTTGCACTTTTTAACTTTAACGGGGATTTATAATTAATTACTAGCAAAATGATAATGGAGCGCTTAGAAGTGGGCTCCCTGAGCTATGTCACAATGAGTCTTGGTAATTTTCATTTATTATTTTATATTATATTCCCGTTTTAAATTTAAATAGAAACGTTTCAGAGTGACGAATGACGACCATGTTGTGAGTTGTTTAATCCGAACAATTCATCGATTACATTTTTATCTACAATTAATCATAAATAAGACGGCAATATTTTTAAACCAACTAAAAACACAAGAGAAAAATTAGTGATTCTAACAACAACTGAATTTATTTTGTAAACTAATTGGAATATAGCAATATCATCTATATAGCATAAATTCGGAGATTTTAAACTTCAAAGGAAATATAGACTTGCTCAAACAGCAGACAAACAAGATTTACAGATTAGAGTGCACCCAAATTTTCTCTAATTTCTAAACTTCGGATTGGGATCAAAATGATTTATATAAGCTCAAATCTGGACACGTATTACATCTACGTGTTAAGCGTTAAGAGAGAGTTCAGCCTATCACTTCACGCAGTCCACCGGCAAGTCCAGCTTTTGTAATTTACAATAAATTAACAGTAGGCCTCGAGAATCAACCACCTCGGGTGTTGACGGGCTCTGAGGCCTACAAACAACTATGTCAATTTAGCCTCCAACGCAATCAGTTCTTAAAACCATACCCATTCCCTTTCACACTCCTACACGCTCTCCATTAAGGAGCAAAAAACTGCACCCTTTCAACTAGGTGAGAATATTTAACAACATTTTTCTACATTCCGGACAATACGCGTGCTTCGGTCCAAAAGAAGTGTCCATGTGTCAAGGTCCCTATTCTTAATCGGGTTAGGATGATCTTCTTCGAGCCAGAAACCTCCGAGGGGCACCCATCAACATTGCTCATGATACGGGAGAGCTTTTCTGCATTTTTGCCGCCAGGGAGAAAATCGCGGTGGTTCAGTCCGAAGGTTTTCCTCTTTGAACCTTCGTTGTCCTTACCTTTTAGGGTACCCAAATAGTAATCACCGTTTTGCCGAGACGCTCTAGTTCATATCCACGGAGAACCTGTCACGAAGTCGGTGTAGACGAGGTAAGCAGCGCCACGATGATCACGAACGGTATCAAAATTACACCTCTTAACTGTGTAATTAACATGGGCACATTTTTGGCACTATAGTGGAGGTAGATAGTAAGCATTTTTACGCTTTTGGTTTGTGGTGCTTCATACAAAAACTTCGGAGGTATAGAAACAATTGTAATTGATATAATTGCACGAATTCTAAACCGAAATGATTCTGGCGACAGCTTTGAACGGAAACCAATAAGCTTCATGCGATATAACAAAACAAATGTTTAAACATATAAGTTTGAAGTTATTTTATAACGTAGCTTCTTTATTACTACGTCTTTATAGTACTACGCTTTGGGAAATGCTTCTAAACCTTATGTTTTATTCAAAATTATATATTTTATTATGCGTATTATTTTTGGGACTATCGTGCCGGTAGACAGTTTTTGTTTTGTTTGTGGTGATTTTTACTAAAATTGAAAAGACAAAAAATTATCATGTAGTTGCACTAATTCAAAACTGAAATGATTATTGCAACAGCTTGGACAAAAAAGGATAAACTATATGCGTTAGTTAATATAAAGTTTTTTATAGAATTCACTAATTTCGTGGTCCGCTTGACCAATTAATACTTTACAATTAATTAAGGTTTTTAGTTGAGATGAAAAAAAGTTAATGGCACGAGAGTGATTCGAACCCACGACCTTCGGCCAGATACGCCGCTGCTCTACCACCTGAGCTATCGTGACCTCGATCCACTCGGACATCAACTCCCCGGACATAGACATAAAAAGAAGACTTATGACGTAATTCCTGTAGTTTGGACTTAACTTGCTACGTAGCTTCTTGATTTGTACTTTTTCGTATTATAGTAGAAAATATTGTGTGTATTTTTTTTATCCTCTCATGTTGTTAGACAGTTTTATTTTGCTTTTGGTTTGACGACCATTCATAATTTATACATCATTCGGAATAGAAATTGAATTTACAAAACATTGTAGTTTATGTTGTAATTGCACTAATTCAAATCTGAAAATCGATTCTGATTCTTATAAAAGCTTTGAACCAAACCATATAGAATTCTAGCAAATAACATATGAAATGCTTTTTACCATAAGAAGAAGACTATGGTGAAATTCGTTTGGATTTAACTTTTTATTAAGTACTACTTGTTTGAAAATGCTTCTAAACCTCGTATCCGGATCAAAATTGTATATTTTTTTATGGCCAATATTTTTGTTTTTATGGAGATAATCAGTCTTATTGGTTTGTTGTGATTAAAATTGAAGAGACATAAATTATTGTTCTTGATGGCACCACTAATTGAAAAGTGAAAAATATTTTGTCAACAGCTTGGGATTGAAATTCTATTAATCCCCATCGTTAATTGAAGAAGTAGCGATCCTTCGAATTGAAATGCAAAATAACTGTGCAAAGCCCTAGCGGTTTATGACAGGGTCGAAATGAAAAGCTATCGGGGCAATAACATAATGCTGGAGGCAAATTGCATTAGGGAGTTGTTGGAACTCCGTTAAGGGAATAAGGACCCCGCATAGATTACAAACGGTGCAATAACCGCGCCTACATATTTTAACGGAAAATATTCGCATCCGGGCCGAACGCTTTCATATCGTCCTTTGTTTTACCGAGGCCGTTTGCAAATCTAGAAGTATTTCGAATAATTTGTTGCCGGGTTTCTTGCACAGTTTTAAAGGCTTTTTCTACACGGATTGCCCTATGGAGACAACGCAGAGATTGCGAGGGAGGCCTCGGCGTCGGATGAAATGGGACGTCTCCTAAGCCCTTCACCGGTGCACATATATTATTTGTACCTAAAGGCGTAAATCTTAAGGGGCCGCAGGAGAAAAATGACGACGCCTACACCGGTTCGGCCCAAATCCCGCAGGCTCTTTTCATCCGAACCATTTTCACTTCCTTTTCAAACGGAAATAAATTATTCAACACCCCTTGCCCTCTACCGCTGTTCCTTTTCGGATCCGGCTTAAAGCCCGGTGCCACCTCCGACGTATTATTTAGTGGAGTTCGTAAGTATAACATTGTTTCTTTTAAAATTTAATCCAAAAAGAAAGACTTCCTATAAATACAATGCCAAAAAATTCCTTTTTAAATAAAAAAGTAACAATTCTTAAAAAAATAATATATTTAATACAAAAAAAGACAGCAAATTCGGAACAGCCCAACACCTGCAATGCACCTTGTTACTATCCAGCATAAAATAATGTACAACCCACCACCCCAAAATTTATTTATAAACAAAAAAAGGATAGATAAAAACAACCAACAATAATTTTTGGTGCATTGACTTAATTAAATATGCAATATACCCATTTAGAAATGCAAAATAAGAAAATAACATTCCAAACAACAAAAGAGCATATATAAATATAGTTTTATTATACAGCTACTTTCTAGGAAGAATTTTGACTATACAAAACATCTCGTAGTGTTTAGTATAGATGAATATGATTAAACAATCGTTATAATAAATAATATTTCATTAATAAAAAATAGGAACATCAATCGTTGACGCAAAGTAAGCATTAGAGTTAAGAGAACAATTTTTCAAATTCTTAAGATTTCCAAGGAAACTTGACTAATCACGTTTGAATGTATCCCTTACATCAGAAGCCCTAATTAATTTTTAATCGTCAAAAGTACGCCATATATTTTGATTGTTTCATATTCATTTATGATTGGTTTTTATTTAAAGTTTTTTTCCATTGACTTTTGTTTTAGAGAAAAGTGGGTGTCTCTGAGACACGATGTATATTGTATAATCTATAGCAAAGCTTTGTAAGCTAAGATTGTACGAACTGATATGAACGTGCTTCATACATTTTGTCACTGTAGGATGCTCTAAACTAGCCTAAATTGCACACATAGAACCGACACGAAAACCGACCATGCAGTTAGCGTCGGATATATGCAGCATTTTGCACGAAACGGAGTTATCAGGTGACGAGATTTACTTCATCACACTCCAGGGGCAAATAATCTAGCGCACAAATACGTGTCGTAATTCGAGTTAACGTACATTGTCGCAAAGCTCAAGAAAATTAATTATTATTCCGTGTGAAACGATGAGGCTAATTGTTATTGTCAGTTGAGATTTAACGCAGGACAATTTTCTCCATGAACGAAAAAGCAGGGAAGAAGAAAAGCCTAAGGGACAAAATTGTACACCGAGACAAAGGAAAGGTCAAAAGGAAAGTTAATATTGAAAATAATAGAGATCAAACGGAGTGTCAGGGACACCGTTCTAAAAACATTTTCCTTTTATTAACAGAACTCGGAAACGGGACAGGAACGGAGAAAGAGGGTTGTTATTTGGGGAGATAAACTCGTTGAAAGGGGGTTTAATCCGGAACCAATCGTAGGACGAGATGAAACAGAACGGGAGATAAAGAATTGTTGCATCTCTATTTCATTAGGCCACCGGGCTGTAAGGTAAAAATGGAATTTTCCAGTCGGCTCGTTTTCCCTTTTGCTTTATCTTCAGTGCAATTTGTCCCCGTCTCGCCGCTCATCGCTTACACTTCCACAGCCTCGCTCTCGTCTCCGCCCGACCGAGGATCTCACCCCACGAAGTCGGCCCAGTAGAAGGAAGAACGGGGATCGAGGCAGGGGAGAGAGGAGCTTGAATAAATTGGATAAGTCCCGCTAAATGACCCGAAAAATAATTTCAAGCAGCCTCCCGAACAGCGGACGGCCTTTATTCGCTTTCATACGACCTCGTAAGATGGATTGCCCCGACATTAAAATTTTAATGGTCTCCGTACTATTTTCCGCCCTAATTGCTCTTCCGTCTCGTACATTTCTTAGAGATATCTGAGAGCCTCATTGGCGATTCACTCCCTTTTTTTATATTTCTTCTTCTTCAAAAATTGCGTAATACATTAGAATGGAAATGAATCACAATTATTACAAAAATTGCATTTGAAACTAAGGTTAAACTAAATCCCCATCACTTACTGTTAACCATTGGTTTTGGATCGTGACATAAGACTGTAAGGGTAGAAAATACTTCATTCACAAATCTTTATGGACACCGTTGAGTTATATCTACAAAAATACATACGACATGAAATTACACACTTCTGTCGGAGCTTATTCTTATCTTTCATCAACTTCTAGCAATATATGGTACGAGTAGTATATTTTAACATACATGGCTAAAAAAATATACATAAAAAGTTAAACAATGTACGAACTTCATGGATAATGTGAATAATTGAAACAACCAATGAGGCATGATTTAATTTTCGTTTCTACGCTTGGCCGACATACTGTATGAGGACTCGTGCCTGCAAACCGTCCAATAATTTTATCAGTGTCAGTATCAATAATATTAATTATATTTTCTTTCCATAAGGTTAATTCCGCAAGATAGTTTACGAATGTCACCCAAGTCACTGCATTCAGCAGAAAAATAGAGAACAGGTTCTATAGCATGTGAGTTGCAAGGCGGGCAAACCTTGTTACCACCTCCGAAGCGATTCGTTGAATTCAGGTATAGCGCTGCATTTCTGTATTTAAAAAATATGTTCAATGTTAATGTTAATCCCTTGCAGATTTGCTTGGAGAGCTGTCTAATAAATTGAGGGGATTTGGAATACGGAACGGTGTTGCGAATCAATACAAGATTTGCGAGAAAAACTGAGCTAGGAACAGACGTTCTCCTTCGATTGGAGGTGTGGAAAGACCTGTTTTTTTACCCAAATAATGCAATTGTAAATACGAAACATTCGAATCGACAATCTGGGCAGAAAGCTGGAATTTTAATTCAGGATCCTCCATAAAAGATTGCAGTGCTGAAATATAGGTACATAAATATGTATATAGGACGGACGACAAATGAAGTTTCACAGTAAAAGGAAAAATCAGTTGGCGGAAGTTTCAACATTTTCAACGTAATGTTAATATTTATGTAAGATTTTTGGTTGGAATGAAAAAACTAGTGTCACGAGCGGGATTCGAACCCACGACCTTATGCTAAATAAGCCGCTGCTCTACCGCTTGAGTTGTGACTTCGATCCACTCGGACACCAACTCCCCATCTTAACCTACAAACTTTCCAATTTACTCGCTTTTTGCATTTTTTTTTTTCAAATTAAGTAATTGAAAGAATTTAGTCATAATTTGGTCAATAGATCACTAATTATAATGGATTTAATAAGTAAAACGAAATATAACTTCACTATAGCTCCCCGTCGCCACTTCACATGTCCCCGAGAATCGATTCTTGATTAAACGACATTTGAAAAAATGGCAAAAGTGTCCGAGTGGATCGAAGTCACGATAGCTCAAATGGTAGAGTAGCGGCGTATTTGGCAAAAGGTCGTGGGTTCGAATCCCGCTCGTGACACTAACTTTTCCATTTCGACCAAAACCTTGCATAAAAAGATTAAGTAATTGAAAGAAGTAATTTGGTCAATAGACCACTAAATATCATATATTTAGTAATGTTAGTTGTTCAATTTGGTAGTATACACAAAACTAAAAAACACAAGAAAAAACCGAATTTACACTTTATAAAGATTAAAATTTTACTTTTCAAAAAATCATATTTACAGGACATTGAACTGGCCTTACGTTTGTGAAGTAATGGCCTAAGGTGGCAAACAATAGATTCCACATCCCAACGATTCTTCAGAAATGAGTAAAATATGGACTTTTCTTAAAATCCTCCTTTTTCCCCACAAATTGTTTTCCGTAATAACCTACATAAGTTTGTACAAAACCTAATGAAAACTTAGTTGTCATTTTTTAAATTAATTTACTAACGCTAAAAATAATCTTTAAATGTAGACATAGATATCAGCGGAGTGATGAACCTGTACTTAGTCTATTCCAATTATTCTGGTTCATCTATCCTCGCTGGTTTTGTAGGTCATTTGTACGGCTTCCTAATTAAAATCAGGTTGGTCCTGCGGGTATGTCCTGGGGCACCAAACTTATCGATAACAACCAAACTACAAATAATCTCTTTTCCTTTCAAAATATCTAATTCAGCCCAATGATATACCAATATTCCTCAACGTAAAGTAAATCCCAAAGATCAGATATATTACGTTATCAAGGGTGTTAATACTTGGAAACATCTCGAATTTTAAACTATCACGAAAAGATTAACTCAATCCAATTATTGTGACGTACAACAATTTTAATTAATATTCTCGAAATCTGTATTCAACAGCAATTATGAATAATAAATAAACATAAGCGGTAGGAAAGAAATTATGTAGCAATAGAGTTTAAGAACACTAAGAGAGTCCTTCCTCATACCTACCATCTGCTTCTAAAATTCTACTTTGCCAGCAGGTAATTTTAAATCATCACTAGCCCCTGTCAGCCGGCTACGCAGGGATGCAATGGTACTACAAGGACGTATTTTAGAACCCATCATCTACACCCCAGACATTCGTACCCTTCTTGAAACAATCCTCACTAATGATTGCTCTTGATCTAATCATCTCAACCAGAAACCTCTCATATTCCTTGAGCAGCGGTTCATTCGCTGGAAGATGGCAATAAACATTCAACAATTCAACGTTACTTTCACCGTTCGGAAAATAACCACTAGTCTAGCTAATGTAGTCCACTTTCTTCGGCTATACATTGACAAACGACTTACTTGGTACGCTCATCCGCGACTCACATGGCAAGACCTAAATAGACCTTCTAGACTTCTTAAAAGGTTGGAGGATAAAGGATCCACACTAACTCTAGAAAAAAAACGACTCATTTATAGTACTACTTTTGAAACCCACATGGATTCATTGCATCGCACTTTGGGGTTCAATAAAACTTTCCAATCTCCAATAAATCCAATACAATCCAAAATGCTTGTTTTATATCCAACCTTCTTCAGAATGACATTAATATCCAATGGCTTCAACGCCAAACGCTACAAGAAGTTTCATAAACAATTATCCAATCACACAAATCCTCATGTCAGAAACCTTTTGTCCAATCCCAACGTTAGTTCAGAAACGAGTAAAATTTGGACTTTTCTTAAGACCCTTCTTGGTATAATGGTTAAAAACTTACCCCGAACGGGACACACATTAACATCAGGTAAAGATTAACACAATACAATTATTGTAACGTACAACAATTTTAATTAATAATCTCGAAAGCTGTATTCAACCGCAACTACGAATAATAAATAAACATAATCTTTAAGAAAGAAATATTACTAACAAAAGAGCTCAAGAACCCTAAAAGAGTCCTCCCTTATACCTACTGTCCGCCCCTAAAATCCTTCTTAACCGGCAGATAATTTTAATTCATCAGTGGCCCCTCTCTATCAGTCGGTTGTGCAGAGATGCAGGAGTACGACAAGGAAGTATCTTAGGACCAATCCTTTACACAGCATACATCGCAGACATTCATATACCCTTCCTGAGACAATCCTCACCACAGTTTTAGCAGCTGTTCATTCGGTGAAAGATGACAATAAACATGCAAAAATTCTACGTTACTTTCACCGTTCGGAGAACAGCTCCTATCAACTACAATATTATCCCCACACTCCAGCTAATGTAGTCCACTTTCTTCGGCTATACATTGACTTACTTGGTACGCTCATACGCGACTCAAATGGCAAGAACTAAACAGACACTTCAGATTTATTAAAAGGTTGCAGGATAAACGATCCACACTAACTATAGAAAACAAACAACTCATTTATATCTCTTCTTTGAGACCCATATGGATTCACGGCATCGAACTTTGAGGTTCAACAAAACCTTCCAACCCCCTGTATATCCAATCCCCACAATCCTAAATGCTTCGAAGCATCGTCAATGCGTGTTATATATCCAACCATATTCAGGATGAGATTAATACCCAATATGTGCTTGAAGTACCCAAAAACGCCACAAGAAGTTTCATAAACAATTAACCAGTCACACAAATCCTCATGTCAGAAACCTTTCGTCCCTCACCCTTCCATAATCAACCCCAACGCCTGAAGCTTCAATGGCCTTGCGACATACTAGATGTGACTTCTGAGGAATAAATCTCAAGTGAGTTTTCCCTACTGAAGACCTAAAAAAACCGTTTTAGTGAAGAAAAAATAGAAAATAAGAAAAATACCCCCCTACTTTTTCGTTGTTTAGCAGCGCGAACTTTTAAAATATTAAATACTATTACCATTATCACCACCGAGATGTTAGAGCGTCCGACTTGCATTTGCCCCTCCTAGCGATTAAGGTTCGGATCCCAGCTTAGTCTATGACGTTTTAATCAATCAATACAATGAAGGTATAATCAGACTATAAGCCCTTGTATATCACTGTAATTAAATATCAATCCCTTTCATTTTTGATATGTAAATTATCATCACAATGTTTTAACAAATTTGACATTGTGAAATAGTGAAAACAGATAGTTCAATGTAAATAATAAATAACGGGTAATCTTTTGTCGATGTGAGTGTATGTGCATGTTCTCGTTCGGCACGAACAAACAGTCTGAAAGATGAAATTGTATCTGTATTAGCTAATGGAAGGATCCGATCAGTACACAAACTCTCCTCGTCTAACACTGCTAATTATTATTAACACTAATAATAGATTTTATCAACAAACCTGTTATTATATTGGTCAAACACAAAACACAACAATGTAAACAAAAAAATACACACAACGCCTTTCTAAATATATTGATTAATAAGGCGTCCTTGGCGAAGTTTTTTTACCAATTAGGTTTATTTTAAGCAAACCGGCTCTTATGTTCCGAACCATAATTCGTCAGATTTTCAGCACTAACTGATAAGCAGTCATCCAATTTTTGTTCACTCTGCTGATAATTATTCACAATACAGACTTATTTAATTTTTTTCACTTCATTTTATGCGTGTCTTTCCTTTTAGTTTTAATATTTTACTTAAAGAATTTTAATTCTTAAAATACTTATCTCACCGAATGCTGAGTCGGATGATTTTTCTCTCTGGCCATATATCATTTAGACCATGCAATAAGCAGGGTAGGACACGTGTTTTAAATTGTAGGTTAAAATCCATATTACTTTTGACCAAAATGTTAAAACCAAAATATAAGATATAAGACAAAGTACGAAGTACACTAAATAAGTACAACATGGTTCATAATTATATATTAGTAATTCTGTAACGTCTAACTAGGAATAACTTATTATCAATTAAGTTTATTCTGAACCAACTTTCTTTTTCTTTCATATATTTAAACTTTCTTGAAAAATACATTACATTTTAGTTAGGAATTCAAGTAGCCATGTTGACATTCATATATGGTAACTCTAGTTTACATGTGACTGGACTTGGGTACTATCCAATGAAAACTCCAGCCACCATTTTTGTGCTATACAGACTATGCACAGCAAGTTTCAGCAAATATATTTAATGTTAACATATTTTAATAAATATAATACACAGAAAATATGCAATAAATAAACATAAATAACTGTTAGTAACTACACTGTAACTGTAAGTAACTATACACAATAAAGCATTTTTTTAACAAAAAACATTAAACAAATTCTTTTTTTTTTTAAATCAGACGAGGGGATATTAGTAGCCGTGCGCGAGCACTATTCTCATGTCCGGTGGCATTCCTACGCGCTCGCTATATGGAGCCAAGGAATTGCATGCACCGACCTTACTGAACATTGTTTTCAATGTTTTTATTGCACTTTTAGCGTAAGGGGCTGGATCGTGGCGGGTTTCCGTTAACGTCCGCTGTGTACCCAGACATGATTTCCCGTATACTCGGTCGTCCGTCCTTAAAAGGACAATGAGGATCTTTAACGTTCGCACCTAGCCTATTCGGCCTCAGCGGACTTTTTATTCTCAAGATGAGAGCTGACGCACCTCCACATACGACAGAATGGTGTTACTGCCGCAGCATTTGTGAAGAGGGTAGCTCAGCCCCATGGGGCCAAGGCAACCTCGCTCCCCGCTTGCCCATTCCGAGTGGTCGGGTCCGCATTAAGCATCGACCCGAATTCGGCGCGCAAAGGGTTACCTAAGCCGAAATACATCAGCCTGGTCTCCCGCGCACTCCCTAGGTAGAGAAGGCCACTCTACCTCCCAGAGTAGTGGGGCTTCCCTAGCGTAGAAACTACCGGATCCGCTCCGGCCGTAGTTTTATTTCAAGTGGAATTGCTAACCACCCCCTAGAAGAGACCGCCTACGTTAAAAGCCTCCAATCGAGCCCAGCCTACACCTACGTGCAAAGCATACTCGAGTAGGAGCAACCGATTCTCTACCCGTTCCCATCCGCCACTACTCACGCATTCGAGGGACTTTTCAGCACACCCATAGCGCCCTCAACGCTTATACGCTGCCGTCCGATCCGCCGTATCCCGTGAGTCCGGGTGTATAACGGTGGTCATACGCAAGTTTCGTGCGAAGGTAACAGATAGAAGACAGCCTCTTCTCTAAGTTCCCGCCAGGGGCGTCACCACGAACCACTACGAATCCAATTTCTGTTACCCCGTAGTACAGATGGTTATACACCCTGCCCCGTCTACGCAGACAGGATCTGGTGCCCAAACCCTCGTGGGCCTCTGATAAGGCACCCGCCGCCCCATGCTGACCCGAGGCCGACACGAGTACAGCTTGTGCTTTAGAGAGGTTGCCACGCCCTCAGGGCTGCATCTTTATTTTGGGCCCGGACACCACCCTTGTTACCAAGAGTTGGGAGGGGTCACAGGAAAGAGTGCAGGAACCTGGATTGAGAGAGGGACGTGGATGAGGACATGAGATGCCCTTTTTTAGGGTCCCGAGCCTTAACCACATTATACCATCCGCCGTCGCTGTAGTTCCACAATGAGTGGTCTACAACTCTCTGGGTGGACGAGTACCCAGACAACAACCACCGTTTTGCCGAGACAGTTGATATCAGGGTATTAACAAGAGGGTCAACGGAAGACCTGTCACGGAAAGCAGAAACCGCGCTTAGGGAGTCAGCGCAGACAAGGTAAGCAGAGACACTTTTGTCTCGAATACCTCAACGAGTGCCGAATCGCAAAAAAATTTCGTCGTGTAATCCATTTAAGCTTCCATTTATATGTTATTATTTTTTAAAACTCATTGTATTAGTTAAAATCATTAAACAATTTGCGCACGTATGATGAGCGTAGATCGTTCGGCAAAAATCCATAAGAAACGTTTTAGTCGATTACCTGAAATTTTCCGGGATCGTACGGTAAATGGCGGCCGATCCCAAGCCGGCCCACTTCCCGAGTATCAGCTTTTGGCAGTATAAAAAGGCATAAACGGATAATTTGGCCCGGATAAGGTTCCGGATCGATCCGGCGGGAGGGTGTCAAATCGTGTTTAACCCAGTTTGGGATTTGGGTAAGACGGGAGTGGGTTGTATTGTCAAACGCAGTCAGGCACATCTGTTCCCATCAACCTTTCACTCTGCTAACACGCCGTAATTTTATTCGACTACTTTACCGACAAATCTAATCCTTTTTCTATCCAATTAATGCCACACCGAGAATTTTTCAAAAGTGAAAACCTTTTTTTTTTGTAATTAGAAGAGTCGAAAAATTGATGTTTTTTGCATACAAGATGGAAAACATATTTCGTTACCAGAACGGCTCAACACATAAATATACTGTATTTACATATGTTATTAATAAACTTGGACTATGTATCATCATTCTTTACAAAACGTGTTAGGAGAGTTGAATATGTAGACGTTTTTGGATCATTATTCATCATTACATCAGTTTTTATCTTGGGACTAGCAAACTCATCCACTCTCGCATAGCCGGCGTACAGACGATGAAATCAGTGGCAATAAGAAAACGTGAACTTGAAAATTTTTTCGGCCTGGTTCCTATATATTGAATTCTAGCTTTTTGTAGAAATATCACGTTTTCTTTTTAAAATGTTAGATATCGACAAATTTTTCACTCTCCAATAATCTTGATCTTGGTGCGGCCTGGATAAAAAAAGCCATATCATCATCAGGGCAAAATAATCTTAAACAATTGACGTAATTAAGTTGTGAATATAATGTTTTAAATTGTCTTTGATGCCCGACGAACCAATAAATATTTTACTGCAGCTTTTACGAAATAGAACACGTTTTCTTTGAAAGTAAAGTAATCCCTGTCATTGAGCAGTGTTTCATGGCCAACAACTCGTTGCTGTCGCGGACGAAGAGTCAACCTACTTTCCAATACTTTCTTAATATTATTTACGATTAAAACTAAATGGGCAGTGCAGGGGATTCGAACCCAGAACCGCTAGCATGGGAAATACAACTCGGCCGCCCAGACCGCTCGGCCACAACAGTCCAACCTTTAATTTTTATTGAAAATAAATTCAATTATATTGTGTTGCCATAAAGACTTACTTTGATACTTAGGCAATGTTAATTGAGGAGAAACTTATTTAAATTGTTAATTCAATTTTTGAAAACACTTGTAATTACAATCTGATGTAAACAAATTACTCAACGTTTCGATAAGATAGTAACTTTTTCTCATGTGCAATATGTCGAATGCAGGGCTGGGGTATGAACCCAGGTCCCTTACCTTACAATAATAAGTGCTTTGTAATTGTCTTAACTAATCTTAATTTAATGTTAAGGCTACCCACGCCTACTGTTCCCCGTTCTTATTGTTTTATTTGTATTATTGATTATCAGTATTTATTAGTTTCAAAAATATAACTGTAATTGTGTAAATTCTCATTTGTGATAAATATAGAAAGTTGCTTGAGTGTGTAAATTTATTTTTAATTGTAAAACTTTGGGTACAAATGTAAAAGTGGCCTACTTACTGGTACATAAAACAACAATTAGACCTTTGGCCCCAAAAGCATAAATATGAAGGCAAAAACCGGGAAAAATACGTCACCAGTTCAATTTAAAAATTGCAAAGGTTGGTAACAATTTTATATAAAAAATCAGACTTTGAATTGATTTCTAATGATTTATGTGTTTAACAAATATAAAAATGTACTTGCAATATTCGAACTTATGGAACAGATTTATGATTATTACCAGAGTAGACGAGATCCGACCCGTAGAAGCCAGAATTTTCAAATATTGTAAGTCGATGCTTAGGTTTAATGATTACGAAGATAAAAAAGAGGCCGTAAATTGCCAATCTTTTGTTGATATGTTTCAACATATTTACAGATTAGATTTGTTAAACCTTTAAAACATTAGAAATAATTTTCAGTCATGATGAAAGAATATATTTTTCTTGAAAGCTTGATGAAGAGACTTATTGTTAGTAATTTTCTTTTTTCTAATATGTACCTTATCCCTGCTATTTTGAATTTAATTGTAATTCACTAATTTCGTGGTCCGCTTGACCAATTAAACATTACAATTAATTAAAATTTTTAGTTGAGATGAAAAAAAGCTAATGGCACGAGAGGGATTCGAACCCACGACCTTCGGCTAGATACGTCGCTGCTCTACCACCTGAGCTATCGTGACCTCGATCCTCTCGGACATCAACCCCCCATCTCAACCCCGCCTTATGAGTTTCCCTCCTTTTGCCATTTTTCAAATGTCGTGTAATCGGTTTGGATTCTCGACGACAATTGAAATGGCGACGGAAAGCTTTAATGAAGTGTACTTCAGTTAATTCATTAAATTCACTAATTTCGTGGTCCGCTTGACCAATTAAACATTACAATTAATTAAGGTTTTTAGTTGAGATGAAAAAACGCTAATGGCACGAGAGGGATTCGAACACACGACCCATTTTAATTGGTCAAGCGGACCACGAAATTAGTGAATTTAATGAATTAACTGAAGTTCACTTCACTAAAGCTCTCCGTCGCCATTTCAATTGTCGTCGAGAATCCAAACCGATTACACGACATTTGAAAAATTACAAAAGGAGGGAAACTCATAAGGTGGGGTTGAGATGGGGAGTTGATGTCCGAGAGGATCGAGGTCACGATAGCTCAGGTGGTAGAGCAGCGGCGTATCTAGCCGAAGGTCGTGGGTTCGAATCCCTCTCGTGCCATTAGCTTTTTTTTCATCTCAACTAAAAACCTTAATTAATTGTTATGT
This sequence comes from Cimex lectularius, assembly GCF_000648675.2. NCBI lineage: Eukaryota > Metazoa > Arthropoda > Insecta > Hemiptera > Cimicidae > Cimex > Cimex lectularius. The sequence continues at coordinate 382,038 of NW_019392767.1, read as the reverse complement.
TTAATTATAATACTAAGCTGATATCAATCGCATCAAGATCCTGAAGCAACACTGCTTTGCTCAATATCAGCGAGATGAAGTGTTATAAGTCAAAAGGAGGGGAAACAGGCAAAGACAAAATGAAACCCTGCCCTGGGAGGAAGCCACCATAAAATCCAAAAACGGATAAAAGTAATTGACATTTCATTTGACATTTCCGACTAAATAGAATTGAAAGAAAAAAATTGATCGACACTTCCAAATAAAAATAACAATAGGAGATGGTAGACAGAATAAAAACCCGAAACTTGTATAGGAGCCACATCATGGAAATCAAATGGATTCCAAATGACCTTTGGGTGGGGACAGGTGTTAAGAGACAACATTTGGCCTAGCGCAACTTGTAAGTCCCAAATCATTAAATTTTCATGCTGTTGTTCATGGCATAGACCTCTGTGAACAAAAAATACTTAAACGGGTTCTAAAAGACCATATTCTTTTCAACAGTGAAAGGTTTATACCGTTCCATCAAATTAAACCTGGCATGGAAATGCTTCATATCTTCAAATTCTGGAAAATTAAATCAAGCAACTCTGATGGGATGCCAGGACACACCCTTTGGACCAGAACCGCAAATTTGCATGCCTCAAAGGATGCTAAAAGCGAAAGAGAATAAATGGACGGAATAAGAAATTACAGACTAACTACATGTAGATGAATTCATCAGGTGCAAAGCAATCAATGTTTCTCAACATCTCAACCGGAAAACAGAAGTCAGTTTACTATCGTCATGGAGAAATTGAAGAAAATAATAGGCCTTTTTACTGTCCATCGCATATTTAATCAATCACCTTAAAAATGTGAAAAATGAGAAATTACAACACGTGTGACTAATGTGACTCCTTAGGTAAACAGTATAGTAACATCGGAAAGACAGCAATAAAATCTAGGTAAATAAGCAAAGAAAAGTAATTAACTTTATGTTGTAGTGGATGAAAGGAGACTCCATTTTATCAAGCAAAAAGCAAAACTAGTTTAAATATAGTCCGTCCCTTCCATCTAATTTTCCAAAGTAGATTATTTTTGATAATTATTTTAAACTTTTAGTACCTAGTTCTTTTTTTATTATTATTTTATTTTTTATTATCAGTTATTAAATGGTTTTGTTGATGATCGTTGTGTGTATATGAATTGATATAAGTTTTTATAGGCCATCATAACCAAAGTAAATTTTAATTTTTAATTAATTAACTATTCTTATGTAAAATGAGGATGGGATGAAAAATTAACGCCACAAGCGGGACTCGAACCCACGACACAGGATAAGTACCCCGGTGTAATAATAAGTAATAATAAGTACCCTATACCTCTTGAGCTATCGTGACTTCGGTTCCTGAGACTCCAATTCATCAACAAAAACAAATATTAATATAATTATTGATGACCTCGTACATCAATAATAGCTTCCTGGGTGCTAATCGTGTGTTGCCGTGAATCTATTTCATTATATGATATTGGCGAAAAAAGAGGGAATTTTAATAGTAGTAAGTTGAAACGATTTGTTGATTTTTTTCATCTGCACTTCACACTACGTAAGAATAATCAATTAATTAATTTAATTAAAAATTACTGTTTTGAACTCATAGTGTAGAAATAAAGAAAAAGACTTATTATTCAGTCATTCAAATATACAATACATCTAAAAATGTCATAAATCATATAATAAAAAATCATTTGCAACAGTGTAATATCATCCTGCTATTTTAGCATATTAGCAAATGTCTTGAATCTCCAACATTACATTTACGGCAAAATGTCACAAAAGTTTCACTCGACACTTGTCACATAAGTCATCCAAATTTTCATTAAACGTTTTATTATGAATTTGTGTTTTGGAATAATCATCTCTCATTTCATCTCCAGCAAAGGAAAATTAGCGTCGAAATTCCACGAGAAGTCGGTGTAATGTAAACAGCTCAGTTGAGCCCTGATGCGAATTTAATTATCCATATAATGTAAAGTTAGATAAGGATAAGGAAAGTTTGAATTTTGTTAATGCCACACTACTCTCGCCTTCAAGACGTGTACTCATCTCATCTCGTTGATGTTCAAAGTCATTATTCTCTCTATTGCTCCATCTTCCTTAATAAAACCACTATTAGCATCTTTTTCCATAAGACTCTCCTAATTTGCATTGTATCCGCTTATGCTGGATTACGACCACGTAGTCGAATGCCTAACGCAAAATAAAAAAATCGTAGATAAATCGAAAAAAAAAGAATAGCGGTATTTAGTACTTACGGAACAGTTCAATTTCAACAGGAATGTAAGAGTACTACCTGAAAAAAAAGATTTACTGAAAAAAATAATATACCACATTATGCAATATTTCAATTATAGATAAATATACAGTATACAGGGTGTCAACTTATTAATTTACCTCTTACTTACTCAAAAACTACTTAATACCGACTACTGTCAAACATGCATGCATGGTATAGCGTCTCTTAGTACTCAGAGTGAAAGAGGCTGATTTCGTTAATACTTCGTTGGGTGAGACGCGGGGTCGGTGGCCGCAATGGTTGAGGCGTTGACACGGCGACTCATCACTATTAAGTAGAGGTCCAGGGTTCGAATTAAGATCAGAAAGACGACAATTTTTTTTTTCAAAAACAACGGTACTAGAGAGTTTATATGACCTCTTTTCAAATACTCTCGTAAAAATATTTTAAAAATTCATTCTGTGTAACATATCACGCAAGAGAGCAGAAGTTGTCTGCCTCTGTGATAACAATTTGAATACACTGAATCACGGTATGAAGGTCTTGATGAACAAGCAAATTCATTTGTTACTGCCAAGCTTTCGACCTAGTTTAAGGTCATCAGAAGGCCATTCCTAAATATGACTACAAAATGACATAATTTGTTTAAAGATGATTTAAAATTTCTTTAAAGACCGACCTAGTCCCAACATTGCCAAGGACTGTAACCGTCTGGTACGGTAGTATTCGTGAGTACAAACGTGGTCGATACATCTAACACTTGAAACAGTAATAATTTGTGCGTTTATAAGCCTCCGTGTACACTCGTTGATTTTAACTATCCTTAGTCGGACATTTGAAAACTCTGGATTCGTCTGCAAACATTACAGCTAAGTAATTTTACTTTTGATGACGTTATGTTATTGCCACACGCATTAAAGGAACATATGAAGTGATACGAATACCCAAGTTGATTTTTGAATTCCTTGGATAATGGAGGATTGGTTTCAATCTAATTTATTGGTAAATTGAAATTTTTATGCTAATATAAATATTATGATCTTCTATATTTGTTATTATTATCTGGGAGCCTATTACTATTCTTCGAGCAACAGTTCTAGTTTCTCTGTTTCAATGTGAGAAAACCCTCGTCAGGTTTTCCGATCTCATCATTCATGTAAGAAAACCCGCACACAACCCAATAATTTTCCCATGGAAAAGTGACGCGTATCCATGGTTTGAACCATTTTGCTTCATGCCTAAATGAACTTTTAACTGTGCAAAAATAGACCCTTCATGCGACTGTTATATAAAACCATTCCCAAAAATATTATGCATTTTAGTAATATATATAAATATGTAATGAATTTTAAATTTCGCTGAGAAAAAGCACATTTTCAAGTTTTATCCCCAATAATTGTTGAGTGATTCTGACCCTCACACTTTACAACGATCAGCGAGGAATATCTTTATAAATAGAATTTTTTTAATCAATTATTTAAATTTTCTTTAACGATAAAAACATAAATAAAAATTCATTTTTAACTCATAAATAATGACAAAGTTTTATTTGCAATAAACGAAGACGCAATCTGACGTTTTTCTGAACAGATTTTCCTATAATTTTTGGCATTTTTCATACAACCTAATAAATTCAACGACGCAGCAAATGAAAATGTAAGTTACCATTTGAATTTTCGAAACAAGAGCTTATGCTAAAAAATGCTGATTACATTTCTTTCTAGGTTAGTACATTTTCAAGAAATCAAGCTATACAGTAGAAAGTTGTTGTTAAATTCACTAATTTCGTGGTCCGCTTGACCAATTAATATATTACAATTAATTAAGGTTTTCAGTTTAGATTAAAAAAAGTCAATGACACGAGCGGGATTCGAGCCCACGATCTTCGGCTAGATGCGCCGCTACTCTACCGCTTGAGCTATCGTGACCTCGATTCACTCGGATATCAACTTTCCATCTCAACCACACCTTTTGGATTTTTTCTCCTTTTTGCTTTTTTCAAATGTCGTGTAATCAATTTGATTCTCGGCGACAAATGAAATGGCCACAGAGAGCTTTAGTGAAAGTATACTTCATTTTAAACTTATTCAATTAACTAGTTTAGTTGTCCGCTTGATCAATTAATATATTACAATTTTTTATCTCAACCGAAAACCTTAATTAATTGTAGGTTGAGATGGAAAGTTGATATCCGAGTGGGTCGAGGTCACGATAGCTCAATTGGTAGAGCAGCGGCGTATCAAGCCGAAGATCGTGGGCTCGAATCCCGCTCGTGTCATTGACTTTTTTATCTCAACTGAAAACCTTAAAAAGCTGTTATTAAATACTGATTGTACAAGAATAGAGTAATATTAAAAGAAAACAGTCATAGGTGGAAAGAATAGTTTTTTATTTTATAAACAGATAATTACTTAAAATAAATGTAACTTTAAACAAGGGTCAAATGTCATGTTACAAAACATTGCAATTTGTTTTATTTCTATGTGAAAATAACATACTTATTGTTAGTATGATTTTAACATAAATTGCGCGTTAAGCCCACCTGGTGAACTACTTTTTTCACATGTAATGGACTATTTTTCCCAAGTTATGACAGCCCTTTCCATTCTAAAAAATATGCCAGCAATTCAAAAATTCATCGTTTCTTTCTAGAGATGATGAAGTTTTTTTTCTGAACGCGATAATTTCAATTTTTCGTGTAACTAATTAAAAAAATTTTTTTGAAAATGTTATAGTTACATTTCTTTATGAAAACTGGTCAAATGATACTATCTACTAACTGTACAATGGCTAATTTCGTAATAAATACTCTTTAGTCTAGTCATTAGCGGCACAGTTTAACCAGTTGAGTACACCTGTTAACTTAATACAAAACTAATTAAAAAAACTTTTTCCATCTAAGTCGCCTTCTGATGTGATGTGTGATTAATTATACAATTATATAATCATAACTGTAACTGTTATTCGATATGTAATATTAATATCACAATTACTTGATAAAATATAGGTTGTAATTGGTATGGTATTTTTCTATTAGCTAACGTATTCATCTGTTTGTATATTGATCTACATTGTACAAATGTAAAATTTCTAACTTTGTATGCATGTGGTAAAAATGTACTGCAGACACAACATTCCATGTGTTTATACGTACCATATAAAATTGTTTAATTATTAAGCAAATATTTTCCATTTAATTAATAAACGTTTTTGTATGTTCTTATAGTCATATTTGCAGTAAGAATAACATTTCATGTTTAAAGTGTGAATAAATAGTCAAAATTTTTGCAAAGCCATTTATTAATGAATTTTATTACTGTAACCTTACTATTTATGACTCTGTCAATATCTACACACTTATCTTACATTTATTGAAAATTTTACTAATTAACATTATCAAAATTTAACGGAGAAAATTAAAAATTTCAATATATAGTTTGTTATTAATTTTCTATAAAATAGTTAACAAGGGAGCTGATAATGTAAAAAGAAACGGTTCCCCTACTTCTATAATTATAAAAAGATTTTTTAAAGAGAAAGATAAAACTTTAGGCAGCCGTGGGAAGTTCATTATTTTTACACCATCAAAAGGAAGTTTTAAAGGATGTCAAGAAGACAAAAAATAAAATAAAAGTGGACGACCAAGTGTTTTCTATATCCGATAAAAAGGAATGAACGTTGCTGAGCTCGGTAAAAGCGCATGAAAAAAGAGATACCTCAGCTTAAATCACCAAACCAAATACCCAAAAAAAAGGTCGTCGCTTCATCCTTTGAATTAAGGTCGGGGCCACATCCAATATAATATATCGGGCTCTACTTTGGAGCCTTGACGAATTTTCTATTTTGAGAGCGAACCGTGTAATTCGCCGTTCGACGTCTAATTACCTTCTTTGTTTATGAACCGAGTCTTGTGTTGGAATCTGTCTTATACGTCGGATAAACAAGGTAACGAGAATAAGGTTTTTCTTTCCAGAATCCACACGTTTCGCTCAGATTAATGGCCTAATTAACTTAAAACTCGTTAGCACGGGCGTTCTGCCTTTGAAAACGGCTTTTCGCCTTAAGGAATGGGAATTGTGTTACTCTTCTTGTATCTTAAGGATTTATACGGTAAACATCAACTTAAATAAAATTTCACTCCTTGAAGGCTAGTAAGAAGAAAAACCTTAGAGAATTGCAATTTTATACGTAGTTCTTCGATTATTTTCTCGGAAACTAAAACGATTTTTTTTAATTCAAAAAAATGGATTTTATTATAATATGGATTTACAAATTAATAAAACGTTACACTTGTATATTACATTAGTAAATGACGGTGATGCTGTCATGCCAGCGGATTCTCTTTTCAAGGTAATGAATAAACTTCGCCTTCCATGTTGTTAATAAATGGTTTGAATGTTAGTATCACAAGACTAAATTCGGAGGCGACATCTGGGTTTAGCTTCGGCGAAGCATTAGTGAGGGCTAGTTGGACACTGAGGACGGTACTCGAAGTGGGAGACCGGCTGACGTCTCCCTGGGTCCTCTCGGCCCTACTCGATCTGGACGATCTAGGGGTACAACGCCGCAGTTGTGTTCCTATGACTTACATCGGGGTTCGCCGGTATTCTTTATAGATAGGTCTAGGAATAGCGAAGGTGTGCAATCAAGCGTGTACACGACGGAGTAGTATGTTATCTAGCACATCGGGTGATTTGAGACGAAAGAGCCTTTGCCTACCTTGTCTGAACGGGCTCCCTGAACTCTCTTACTAGACATATATGCTGGGCTGCACCGCCTCGGAAGAATAGTGGTAGTCGGTTGGGTCGGGCTGGAGGGCAACGAACGTGCAGACGTGGCGAAAGCTGGAACGTCTCGCCCTCCAGACAGGGATTCGACTCGCTTAACCTATATGAGTAGTAAAGAATGCAATATAAAAAAAGAACCTTGGCAGCTTCAGTAGGCCGGTTCATCCGAGAAGCCCTTGCGCGTCAAGAGCATGACTGTACGATGTGCTCACACCCAAAGATCTGATACAAAAGGAACGGATCGGGCTCACGTTTGAGGATAAGGATTCCCGTTTGATACAGGTCACCTCCTTTAGGACAAACCGCTGCTGTCCCACTTTCAGAAAAAAGTCGCTCAGTGTGTCTCACATAGTCGAGGAGTACCAAGCATTCGTTTAATATTGAAAGTGAGTAGACCCCTATAAAAAAAGTCCTTAGCAATGAGAGTGGGTTGTTGGTTTTCCTGTCCCTATTTTTAAGGGAAACGACGATGTTTCCCCAGATTCAATCTGTAAATATTTTAAGTATTATTCATTTATTGTATTTTTGGTATAATTGTAGGGTTTGTAATTGTGTAAATAATGGTGGTGATTAGTGCCCGTTAGTCGATGATTATTCGGAGATCGAGAGATGCGTTCTGGTGTGACGTAGGTTTTAGAAAAACGTTTTCTTTATCGTGCCGTTTCGATCATTATTGAGATCATCTTCAGGGCTCAAAGTGTTTGTTTTCTGTGTAATTGTGCCATTCTTTTGTGTCGTGTTCAGGACACTCCCAACAATACTTTGCGCCCTGAAGATGATCTCAGTAATGATCGAAACGTTGGCATGGTAAAGAAAATGTTTTTCTAAAACCTACGTCACACCAGACCGGATCTTATGAACTCCGAATAATTATTTTAATTTGTGAGATTTCTGCAGATGATCTGCAAGTTAGCAACGTATTATTTAAATTCTATAACATAGTAAGTCCTTTATTAGAAAATTCTTGGAGATAAATATTTCTCTGGTTCGTAATGAGAAATGGAGATGAAAATGTTCAAACTGGCAATGCAGCCCAGCGTGATTTTTAATTTTAAAGCAAATATGACTAGAACTAAATATTTGACTTGGCCAAACGGCATTGCCCCCCCCCCTTGATTAAAACAGCATGTTTGCAAAGGACGGTCATTACACTAAAAACGAAATTGTGTTTTTTCGTTTTAATTGCAATTAACACCAGAGGGGGTTGGAGCTTTCGTCCTCTGGGGTGGAACGGACTCGAGTTTATCACGATGCTCAGCCTGACATTGCGCATTCCGGTAGAGGAATTTTTTTTTGTTTTGTTCTTCGTTCTCTCCAAATCTCTCCAGAGTTTTCTCTTATTCATTTCTTCTCGGGGGCTCAGTCAAATGATCTGAAAATCGGTCTCCAGTTTCCATTTCGATGTACGTCCCGTTTGTTAAATATTAAAACAGTGTTATCTCCATTTTTCTATACGTGAATGGGATGATGCAACAATTTATTTACTATGAGTTTTATAATTATTACGGCTGCATTCTACTTTAATTACTAAATGAAACTTTTCAATTTTGTACTTGATTCTATAATACTCCTTCCTGTCTACCAAGTATGAATTGCAAAAAACCACAGAATGTAGTCGTATAGAACTATAGAATATGCTAATATTTCATTAAAAGTTCTAAGTACTTATGCATAGTTGAATAAATATGATGAAATAATTCTATATATTTTTAGCATTTAACTAAAATTTAACAGTATACGACAGTGGTTAGCGCGTCATATTGATGGGTGGAAGGCATCGTTTTCCGGATTCTAAAAATATTATTTTTATTACAATTAATTAAGGTTTTTAGTTGAGATGAAAAAAGTTAATGGCACGAGAGGGATTCGAACCCACGACCTTCGGCTAGATACGCAGCTGCTCTACCACTTGAGCTATCGTGACATCGATCCACTCGGACATCAACTTCCTATCTCAACCGCACCTTCTGAATTTTCCCTTCTTTTTGCCATTTTTCAAATGTCGTGTAATCGGATTGGATTCTCGACGATAAATGAAATGGCCACGGAGTGGTAGAGCAGCGGCGCATCTAGCCGAAGATCTTGGGTTCGAATCCCGCTCGTGCCATTAACTTTTTTCATCTCAACTAAAAACCTTAATTAATTGTAATATATTAATTGTACAAGCGGACCACGAAATTAGTGAATTTAATTATTTTTATTCAACGAACTCCGCTAAATATTGAAAACATAATGCCATAAAAATGAAAAAAGAACAGCTTATGTTTGTGTTGTAGTTTTCTAAATCTCATTTGGAAATGAAATAAAGAATTCGATTTGAAATGGCTCTAATAGTGAAACATAGTACAACAGAAAAATAAGTCGCTACCCAAGACTGAAATGGCCAATTGAGATATATATATATATATACATATATTTTTTTTTAATTAAATTTATTTTTAAAACTGATCTTATTAGATTTAGATATAACTGCTGAAGACAGACGCAACTTGGTAAATAAACGTTTATCGCAAGTAAAATAAGTTGAAGGTTTTCCCATATGCATGTGACAGACGTCATTTTCCCGTCAATTTTCCGTCGTCCATCCCTAGCCATCACTACTTTTATATATTCGTTCGTACACACGGACTTATGCCGGTTTTTGAATATTTTCTTTCTATAAACACAATTCCGGAAGTTCCAATTTATGCCGTTTTACTTTTACCATCCAGGAAACTCCTGGGTGAGGAAACTTGTCAGGTTATTATTTATGTTTTTCGGCTTCCGTTATCAGACAAGTAAACATGGAAAAGTTTTTGACTCCAATTACAGCTGAAATATTTTCCCTTGTTTTAAACCCCGCCCAACCTTCGACCCGGCCGGCTCAGGAAGTTTCCGCCGAAGGAAAGTACTTATTAAGGCGTTTTACGGTAAAAAAGAACGCGACTTCCTAATAATTATTAAGTAGGATTCGAAGCGAAAGTCGTTGCCTCATTAAAACTTTAGGCCCGGGATCGGACATGATCATTTGTCACGAAAGATCATCTTCAGGACGATAATTTACAGTCCGATAGGGCCGGGGATGATCCGGGAAACTGACGGCGACAGCATAAATCCAACGGTTTTAACAATCTTAATTAAATACGAAACGTCACAGAATTTGTCTTTGTCAAATTTCAGTTCAATTAATAAATTTCATCATTAACATGTTATACTGATTATTCAACCAAAATTTATACTTGTTTGCCAAGGTACAATAATCACCATTAGCAATATAATTCCACACTAAACAACAATTTCAAACTTTCACACAAATTTTGAATATTTATTTACGGATTAAAACCCACTTATTTATTATTATAATAATCTTTCGTGATTCGAAGTAAAATTAGACCACATTTTAATACAGCCAAACCATAGATCTACACAAATTTCCTTAATAAAAAATATAAAAGCCAAAATAAAAAAACTGGCGTTGCAAAAGAATGGTTTTCGGGTTTACAGTTAAGGTGAAGAAAGGACATTTTTGCAAAATTTTATCTACAGTTAGTATCTTATACTTGAAAGGTAAAGTAGCTTAACGAGAGGCTTATCGACAAAGAATTATCGAAAGTGTTTTGCGTTTTGAACTTGCTTCCGACGGCGGGGCTATCGACTCTTGAGCTTTACACTCAACAGGTCAACAAAGTATCTGGGTCTTTAAAAGGAAAACAAACCTTTGCTGTAACGAGACTACATTCTACCCCATCGTCAGCATTTCAGAGAAGAAAGTTCAAGAAATTTAAAGATAATTGGAATGGTATGACATTTTATAAAATACGTGGATCTGTGAAAAAATCAGATTTTGGCAAAAACGAAAGTTTTAATAAGTATTTGTTGCATAAATTAAAAACTAAATTCCTCAAAACAAAAAAACAAAAATAGTGCGTACTACTATCAGTCATGATTTATTCCAATACAATTGTGTTTTCAAGAGTAAATAGCACTATTTACGAGTAACGCAACAAATCAATGAGAACATGATAAAATAAAATTTAGGGTATGGCTACTTGATTAAAAAGCAAATAAGCCAACATCTTATTTTTTTTAATAAAATTGTGCAATCATGTTTATTCATGCAAGGATGGTTCGACTCACAATTGTTTAATTGTGCACTAAAGTTGCGATTTGCAGATATATCATATATGTAATAACTTTTAAATAAATTTCATGAGTCATTTTAAACCAACTTTTCATAAAAAATGTTCTTTTCAAAAACAAATACCGGCTAAAACAAGTATTAGAGGGACGTGAGATCGGTGGAGCGTTGCGCGCGTAAATAAGCGAAAAAGTTCACAGAACAAAGTTTGAGAAAAAGCCGACATCTTATAAACACACTAGTAGAAAAAAATAACGGAATTATTCAAAAGAGACAAATATAACTTCTCGTGGAGTGATGTCGTTTTATTTCTTCAAGAAGCCGCCCCTGGAGAGGTTTTACTTATCCGCTATACTTTTTTTTTTTTACTTTTTAACACAATAAGAGTTTCCTACTTGTCAGATAATTTGGTAATAGAGGCTCCGGAATAACTTGGAAACTGCCTTAAACACAGACCCGTCTGGGTGGAAAAAATACCTCTTCCTTCCTACGGATAAAAAGAGGGATTTATAGCATTAAGAGTTGAAAATGATTTAATTGCCCATTTAATTTGGTTACTTAATTGTTATATATTATATATTTATGTACATTCAATGTTAATACCAGTAAAACATATGTCCAAAAGTAAACTTCGAAAAAATGAACAGGGATATTGGTAATTTATTCTTATTCTATTAATTTTAATTTAATTATTCTTGTTACAAAACAGAAAATAAACAAAAAATTTGTTAATCCTCATTTGTAATAACGGATTTACTTAATAATAATAAAAATAAAAATTACTCATTTGCTAAACAAACGACATTTCTCGTCTGTTTTCTTTTTTAATCCAGTTGTATTCTTTTTAACCATATAAAGACGTCCTCTTGAACCAGAAGTTAGCAATATTATTGTGAAAATGAGTCATCAAGGTGATGATCCCTCCATCAACTACTCAGTAGAACATGGTGCATTCCTTTCCCGTATACTCGGTCGTCCTTAAAAGGACAATGAGGATCTTTAACGTCCGCAGGCCTTATCGGACGTTTTGATTCTCAATATGAGAGCTGACGCACCTCCGCATACGACAGAAGTGTGTTACTGCTCCCCGCTTGCCAATTCCGAGTGGTCGGGTCCGCATTAAGCACCAAACCGTATGCCGCGCGCAAAGGGCTACCTAAGCAGAAATACATCAGTCCGGTCCCCCGCGCACTCCCTAGATAGAGAAGGCCACTCTATCTCTCAGATTATTGAGAAACTTCCGGATCAGCTCCGGCCGCGGTTTTGTTTAAACAGGAATTGCTAACCATCCTCGAGAGGAGACTGCCTACGGTAAAAGCTGCCAATCGAGCTCAGCCTACACCTGCGTCCAAAGCATACTCGAGTAGGAGCAACCGATTTTCTACCCATTTCCATCCGCCACTACTCACGCATTCGAGGGACTCCGTCAGCGTAGCCAGAGCGTCCTCTACACTATGCGCTTCGGTCTGATCCGTCGTATCCCTTGAGGCCGGGTGAATAACGATGGTCATACGCAAGTTTCGTGCTCAGGTCACAAATAGAAGACAGCCTCTTTTCCAGGTACCCGCCAGGGATGTCGCCACGGCCAACTACGTGTCCATTCCCAGTGTAACAGGGGCTGAACCTTGGAACATTTCTGTTATCCCGTAGTACAGATGGTTATGCACCCTCCTCCTACCAAGAATATGGTGCAGTGAGTGCCTAGAAGAAAACAACAATTGGAATACTGTTATGTTTACTGATGGGTCGCGTTTCTCTCTGTATAAAGGTAGCAGCCGCCGAAGAGTCTACGGAGAAGAGGGCGTACAATACCCCAGTTCGTGCTCCCTTCAGAGCAGCTTGGAGGAGGCAAGGTATGTTCTGGACTCGGATTTACACTGGAGGACACTAAATTGTTGAAGGCAGATTCGTCTGCTATCACTATACAGACATAATTTTTTAATTATTTTTTCGCTGAATTTGCTGGTGCTATTACACTGAGAGGCAAAAGAAATGGCCACCCTCGTTTTTCCGTAAATACTTGCAATCGTTATAATTTTTATTTTTTGTTGTATATTATTTGATGGTTATTTAAAAAAATTACTAAATTACGCTGAGTGAAACAATTTTACCAAAAATGATGCTATGGAAATAATGAAGAAAATATTCAATTAGTACGAAGTATTTTCTCCTCTCGAGTTGATCACCGCTTGCATTCGACGTGGCATCGATTTTATGAGATTTATAATGTAATGCTTCGGAATATTTTCATACTCCTCAGAGAGTGCCATTCTTAATTCCTGCAAATTCTCTGGCTTCACTGGGCAAATTTTGTACCCTATTAAATAACTCGTCTCAGGATGTTCTGTAGGGTTTGAGGTGGGATATGTTGGCCCCTACAAACATTGAATTGAAGTACGTTCCAAGCAGTTACCAACGATCCTAGCGGTGTGGGGCCTTGCATTGCCATGCATAAAAATAATATCGTCGCCACTAAGGGGCATATAAGAAACAACTCCTGATAACCATCTTCAATGTATGGCTCAGCTGTTACGGAATCCTCGATCACGTCTGTTGCGAGCTTTCATAGAAATGCCTACCAAAACCATAACACCACCACCTCCATTGCTTCTCTGGGATGAAAATGTTTGTGGGATATATCGCTCACCTCTTCTTCTCGGCTGTCAGAAGACCTCAAACAAAACCTTGACTCATCCGAAAAGAAGATTGTAGTCCAATCTTCCTCAGAGTATTTGATGTGTTTTCTTGCTAAATTTAACCGAGTTGTTCTGCACCTTGTCAGATGTTCTGGGCTGGTGACAGGCCTTGTCGCACGTAATCCAACTTCTGAAAGATTCCGCCTTATAACGCGTAAACCGAAATTAACATTTCTAACTTGCTGAAGTTGTTGCTTGATGTCAAGAGCGATAAAATGTCGATTACGTAGTAGATTCGAAACAATAAAACCATCATCTTTCTGAGATGTGATACGATGGCAACCACCTAATCTATGCCTTCTTCAATATCCTCCATTATTTCACTACTTTCGTGGTCCGCTTGACCAATTAATACATGACAATTAATTAAGGTTTTTAGTTGAAAAATGGCAAAAGGAGGGAAAACTCACAAGGTGGGGTTGAGATGGGGAGTTGATGTCCGAATGGATTGAGGTCACGATAGCTCAGGTGGTAGAGTAGCGGCGTATCTAGCCGAAGATCGTGGGTACGAATCCCTCTCGTGCCATAAACTTTTTTCATCTCAACTAAAACCTTAATTAATTGTCATCCTCCATTATCTTGGTACCGATTGAAAACTCTCCGGACGTTGTTTTGGGAATGTTAAGCAACCTGGCCACACATGCTTGACATTTTCCCCACCTTCCAACAATGCTATGACTCTATCCGAAATCTGTATCACTTTAAACCATCACTCAACCAAATTTACAATTGAAAACTGGTACAATTTAAAAAAAAATCAAACCTCCGGGACGTTAGAAAGAATTTTACAGAAAGAGAAACTACGAAGGGATTGCCTAAACAAAGATTTATTTACAAAATCCAATGGTAAACACAAGGAGACAGACGAGGTATATCAGTTGAAAAATATTTTAATCATTTTCAGTGAGGATGATGCAATATTTTAATTCATATTGCATTATTTTAAAATAATAATACAATAAAATGTCTATGTGTACAATACAATAGGGAATACATAATGTTCACCTTTATATAATGAATATTGACCTGTATTCAATTACATTATGTAATGTATATTGACGATAGTCAAAACCGGTATTCTCAAAATTGTTAGAATTTTATAAATAAATCTTTGTATCGAGATTAATTATAGTAATAACTTTTTCCTAAAATAATATCCAATTAAATTTATCCACTTTATTTTCATTTGAAAAACCTAGGAATCATAAGACATGAATCATATAAAAGAGATAACAAGCGTTGAAATACAAGATCCGAGCAAAGTAAGTTTTTAGTTTGAGTAAGTTTATTTTGTAGTTTTTTAATAAAAAAATATATGTGAAAGAAACAGTGAAATTTCTAGTAGATATTTATTTAAAAGTTTTTGATTACAAAATGTAGTAACCCTTTCTTGTCCTTGGTTGATTCAGGACAACACCAAATTTAACAAATTATCTAAAGCTTTGCTAATCTCCTAAGTTTAGCGTGGGTGGAGTGTTTTTCTTTCAATTTTTCATCTCTTGTTTTGGCAATATTCGTTTTTTGGTTCCATTCTAAAATATCTATCTCGGATCTTCTGTATCAACATGATATAATTACCAAACATAATATTTTTATTAATCGGTTTATAACGTAACTCTTTCATGCCAAAAGTTGCTTCAGTGTATTACCAATTTTAGCAATTTCGTTTAAAAATGTATGTTTATATATGTATTTGTTTTTTTATTTACGTTAAACGATGATCAGAATGGAAGCCAAATTACAAAGAAGAACATTCACTGCCCTCGCCACGATTGTATTCGTGGCCTTTAGTACGGTTTTAATGCTTAATTTTTCAATCTTTTTTAATGCTTTATTTTTCTTAAAGAGGCACGTTTGTACATTCGTTTTCAAATATAGTTGAATGTGGTTTATTTAACGTCTGTACTTTGTTGTACGGTTTGGTTTTTGTGTGCATTATGTTTTTTATGTTTTCTGATTTAGGTTTGTCCCTGTTATTGTAGGCTACGGGTTTTATTGTTTGCAGTTCGGTGTTATATTTCTGTTTTGTATGCGGTACTTCCATATAATTTAGTGCTGCGATTTAGCGTCGGTGGGGGTTGTTTGAGACGGTTATTATAATTGGTAGCTGTTAGGTTTTTTTTTGTATCTGTTAAATTATATTTGGTTAAATAGCAATGTTCAAATCAGAGGAGGCAAAAAATTTTTTACTTGGGATCGTTTCGATTGGTAAAATTAACTAAACAATTTGCTTACTTGATGACTTCAGCTTGCTTTGTTCCATGACGGTGTTGATTTAAGAGGGTTACCGTATTAAGTTTAAATTAAGCCCACCTTGTTTAATAAAAGCTCGAGGTTCGTTCAGCCCTTGTCGGCCTTTTTACGGATGATTTGCTTTTAATTGCAGCCCAGGGGAAACTCGTTTCCTAGATCCCTGGTAACATCCAGGCACAAAAAAAGGTAGCGATAAAAAACAGACGAAAACGCAATCATATAGTAATGAATTCCACACATCGGTATGTAGTATGTTTAAGAAAACTAATGCAATGCCGTAATTAAAACAACTTTATACAAGCTTTTCCGGCTAATAAAATTTAAAAAATGAATGAGATAATCAATAAATTAAAAAAAAACATAATTTTGTGAATGGCGCACCGATTGTTTCGATTCTGTTATAAAAATTAACTGAGCCTATAAACCTTCTCATGTATGTCAAAAAATTAAAACTGCAAATCTTGCTCTGATGATGACTGAATACAGACGAAAACACGACAGATCATTACGAAATTCTTCCAATACCATGACACACATCTCATTTGACGTACAGTACAAAACTAAATATCTCAAAGTTCTTAAATATTAAGAAAGGGGGGATTTTAATGGGAATAGTTTTTCAACTAAAACCAATATTCGAAATAAAGCATTGCACTTAAGAATAGTCCCAACCTTTAGTCTTACTGAGTTCATTGGAGGTTCAGCTAATAATTCCGAACATTTAATTGTCGGGTTTAGCACAATGAGATTGAATACTGGCAACGTAAGGGAAGGAAGCTTGAAATTAAGATTACAGTTGCGAGTAGGAAAGCTACAGTAGCGGTAAGTGGTTGTTCACACACAACAAGAGCTTATCGCGTTTGAGGAGATTATTCTGGATGAAATATTTTTCTTTTTTTCAACTAAAATACGTCAAAAGATACATTCTAGAGAGAAAATCACTATATTTAAAATGAACGGTAAGCTTACAACAACAAACTCTTACAAATCGTTTATATTCGAATTCAAACCTTTCGATCCAAAGTGCTTTGCTGTATCAGTCAAAATTCCCTTATATGTCACCAATCAAAGGATCCAAAAAGACCTTAAAATCCCTTTCGTGACGGATCTTATCCAAACCTGGTCTCTCAATTTCTAATCTAAACCATCCCTCCACTTTAACTCACTTCCCCAAACTCTTTCATTTTTTCTCGATATATAACTATTACTACTATACATTTGCTCAATGTATATTAATTTAGTACAAATAGCAATAAATAAACAATAAAATAAAACAAAATATTTAAACTTATTCTTGTCGTCATTGTCACTGTTTAGGAGATTCCTTGGTCACCATCTCTTTAGTCTGTGAAAATGGTAGGATAGAATACGGCGGGATGAGTGTTTTTCATTTACTTTCGCTACATTTCAGACCAATGTTTGACAGCTTGTAAACATCTTATTTTCAGACGACAAACCACTTATAAAAGATTATAACGATTTCCTTTTAAAGCTGAAATCTGTCAAAGTTGAGGGAACTTGGGAATAACTTAAAGATTTGACCAAGTTTGTCCGTTCAAGGCTTAAGAATAACTGTCCTCTACCTAGATTCTAAAATGTCATGAATTGGTCATATTAAATATTTGTTTAAAAGTAAGCTGCTTCAACGAATTGGAATTCAATAACGAATTTTTATCTATCGCCTGCACTGGTTCGATCAATACACTGATTTTTATATGCCTATTTTTACATAAAAACTGTCCAGTCTATCCTAGATGAAGATAGCGTTATGCTAACACGCGTTGGAGTCAAACGTAAATACGGAAAACCCATTAACTTGAAAAATTAATTGTTGTATTCGTGAGGAGCGGTCAAGAATGAGATAGTTTGGAAAAACCCCTTTGTCATTTTTTTGCCGACGTTTCGACCTTTAATCGGTTCATATTCAGGGCATTAAGTGTGGTGTTATTCCTGTGGTGCCATATTGGAGTTGTGTGAAATTGTAGTCCCAAAAAAGGTATCACTAACCGGTCATTAAAAAATTAAAAACATAAAAAACCCACTCATTAAGTTTAAACTTTAAACTTCAACATTACGAACATTAAACAAAACGACATGTTTTGCATGATTTGTTCATAAGGAGCACAGGTTTTTTTTTTAATATGGTAAATTAATTCAGTCAGATTACATCCTACAAAAATACCCCAAATTAACGTAAAATACTTGAATTTAACGCAATTTAAAATAATCAAATTTATTTTACGAGCCTAACCTTTTTATATAAAACCTAAAAACTTAATGATGTCCTTAAATATGCAGTTGTGCAGTTGCTAAAATTAATTATAGAAATCGACTCGAGAGTATAAAATGATAAAAAAAGTTGAATAACATTTTACATATTAAAAAATATCCATGTTTTATGGTACATGGGAAAAATCCATATATGGTTACCAAGTCCAGTAATACCTTAATATAAAATATGTAGTTCAACCTTGTTAACTTGGATATTTCATTGGACTTTGTCAAAGCGTAAATATTTAGTTAGCAAAGTCAATGTTTGAGTTGGTGCTGATTCCGTGAATTGAGTATGCCCAGAGGAATATTCCAAAGATCCCCGTCATAACCACTTAACCCTCCGTTGATCAGTATAACTTGGCTAATTTAATTGACTTACAATGCGTATCTGTTTCGAATGAATTAGCGCTGATTGGGCGCCGCTTTCGTCAACTTTGATTAAACTGAGCTTGAACGGGAAACGCGATTAGACACTTTGTCCCTGATGGACGTGCAAAGAGAAGTTTATTTTGTTATGATTAAAGATGTTTTAAATAACGTTTTATCAATGTAGAGTATAAATTATAAACCAATGTAGTGAAATGTAATGTTGAAAACACCCTATACCTGGTTTCTGATTGTTCTATTTGCGCTGTTATTCCATCAGATTTTACTTAACATGGTATTTTCAATGTCTTAAGTTAATAATCAGTAATGTTTTCGGTATTATATCTACTAACCACTAGTTCCACTCTCCCATTAATAGAAATATGCAAATTGGAAATATAATACATATAGATTTATTAAATGCTAGTTTTTTTTTAAGTTTTGGGTTCAGCAAAATACATTAGACATCGCCATCCCTCTCTTCCTTAGCTTTGGATTTATTTTGTTATCTTTCTCACGTTTTACTACTTATCTAGCCAAATTATGATGTATTATGATATAACGGTAATCTCTCTGTCCCTTAGAGCCTCGTAAATCGTAGAGAAAAAACACAATACAATTACAGAAACAAGATAAAACATGATCGTCTTGTTGCACTCAAACTGCTTCAGCTAGCCAGCAACTACTCGATATTCCTCAGAGTTATTGAGGGATAGCCCCTACATTCACGCTAATAAATTAAATGCGCACACCCCAATTTATTCACATTAGCCCAGCGTAATAGTTGTTCGTAGGGGTAATTGACGGTAAACCCTGCCTTTATTTGCAATTAAATGAACTCGGAAATGATTTCCGTTAAACTGCTATCAAAAATTTATCTAGTTGATAGCCATTCACGGTAAACGCTAGTCGTGTCTTAAGTTAAAATATTTACAACATGTAAAAAAAGTTTTATAATATTGCAATTGTAAATTAATTTCCCACAACATCCTATATTCCTAACAGCTCCTATATTGCTAACAGCCTTTATTTGCAATTAAATGAACTCGGAAATGATTTCCGTTAATCTGCTATCAAAAATTTATCTAGTTGATAACCATTCACGGTAAACGCTAGTCGTGTCTTAAGTTAAAATATTTACAACATGTAAAAAAAGTTTTATAATATTGCAATTGTAAATTAATTTCCAACAACATCCTATATTCCTAACAGCTCCTATATTGCTAACAGCCTTTATTTGCAATTAAATGAACTCGGAAATGATTTCCGTTAAACTGCTATCAAAAATTTATCTAGTTGATAACCACACAGCCACTTTGCAATATTTACTTAATTATTTATTAGTTTTATTGGATCTGCCCATGTAATATATATATATATATATATATATATATATATATATATATATATATTGGTATTGGCAGAGAATTAGATTTTTTCTCTCGAGTTGAATGAATGGAGTGCGTGGTTGGAGAAGCGCCAGCCCAACAGCTGCAGAATTGAGCGTATGTCAATAAAATATAACCCTACTATTCATTCTAAAGGTATTCTCTCGATTTTAATTAATTGACAACGGGTCATTAGCAGAAAAACGTGAAGTATTCTGCATATAAGTAATTAACTAATATTAATATATTTTTTTTTGGTATTTATAACAAAAGCTCTGTGCTGCATTTTCACCATTGAATTACTAATAAAATTGTTACTAAATCGGAAATACTTGTAACAGATGCACCTACAGAAGGATTTGGCCCGAATTGCTCCGACAAGGGTTCGTCGCCGAACGACTCTACTTTTTCTTTTGTTGACGTTAGCCATCCGTTGTTGTGCCAGAGTGGTGGGATTGTTACTTTCTTTTTTGTACGATTCAAGAAAAGATCAGACATTGTTTGAATCGAGTCGACGTTTGTAGTTTGTTTTTAAAATTTGCTTAGCGAAGAACTTCTGATGCTTTACTAAATTCTGTTTTATTCTATAGTGTCAGGGTTTTCTACTTATTTGCCTGGTTTATTTCTTTTTACTTACGAGTCAGGCTATGTATAGAAGTACCTAATCGCACATCCACAGCTTATGGCTTAACGGTGGATGGGATGAAGTTGTATATTAGATATTACTAGTTATTCAGAAATCGTGAGATGCGGTCGGGTGTGATGTAGGTTTTAGAAAAACATTTTCTTTATCGTGCCAACGTTTCGATCTTTTATTGACATCATCTTCAGTGTTTGGGAATTATAAACAGTGTTTAAATTTTATAAATACATGTAGAATGTGAAATAAGTGAATTTATACAACGCTAGAAAATTTAGGATAAAAAAATAAATAAATAAAATGAATTTACATAATGCTAGAACATTTTTAGATTAAAAAATTGAAAAATGAATTAGATTCCAGATTTCCCTCCCCATCTTTCAAAATCCAACGTATATAAACATAAAACATCAATATCTCACTGGCACTTTCAACACGAAAAAACAAAAATGACACATCTACACGGAAAGAAAAACTTTGAGTGTGTACGAATGCTTTAATTATTCGGAAATCGTGAGATGTGGTCTAGTGTGACGTAGGTTTTAGAAAATTTTTTTCTTTAACGTGCCAACGTTTCGATCTTTGTTAAGATCATCTTCAGGTCTCAAAGTGTTTGTTTTCTGCGTAATTGTGTCATTCTTGTGTGTCGTATTGAGAGACTAACTCAACACGACAATACAAGAGTGGTACAATTACGCAGAAAACAACACTTTGAGATCTGAAGATGATCTCAATAACGTTCGAAACGTTTTTCTAAAACCTACGTCACACCACATCGCATATCGGGACCTCCAAATAAAAAGTTTTAATTGTTTGTTTTAAATTTGAAAAAAGGAAATTTAATTAAATTATTATTTTCTTGTGTAATTAACAAATTGTTTTAAAACTTGAATTAAATTTTATTATAAAAAAGCAACTGTTCGGCACTCTCAACACGACACGCAAGGATGGCACAATTACACAAAAGACAAACACTTTGAGCCCTGAAGATGATCTCAATAAAAGATCGAAACGTGGGCACGATAAAGAAAATGTTTTTCTGAAACCTACATCACACCCGACCGCATCTCACGATATCTGAATATCTATCGATTAACGGTCACTAATCTTTACACACTTAGATATTACTATTGAATGTTAATTACTTTGTCGACTTCAAAACTGTTGATAAAAAATAGACAATTCAATTTTTGAATTGTTTATAACTAAAAAATAAGTAAAATCTTTGATAAATAATTTGTGTGCGCTGAATGAATAATTTCTGAATATTTTTTGACAATTAAAACCATCGATATTGTAAAACGCCGATTGATCGATACTGAACGGGAGGTGTATAACAAATACACGTACATATTCTCGGCAGTTGGGAAAATTTATAAACATTTTAAAACGCAAATCCGTAATTTCTCGTTTTAAAAACATATTGTATTACGCCACTTTTAAAATAAACAGAAAATATTTTTTGAAAATTGTGGATTTTTTGTAACAAGAGACAAACTTATATATCAATAATTATAAAACAAACTTTTTACTGAAATTATATCTATTATTTAAACTAAGTACATTTTAACTGTACATTGTTATAGATTTGAATTAATGTTTAAACATTCATCCGATACGGAATGCAAAGACAGTCGGAAATCAATCCGTTTTCGCAACATTCCTTTATGTCTGCGGGCAAGGGTCGGTTAGCAGTAAAACCTCAATGAGGGATACGCGACACCCGTTCCTTTGAAAGCGTAATAAAACCAGCAGTGTCGTAGGTCCCGCTGTTTTGGGCGTAAAGGAACAGAAGTTATGTTGTCTATGCTCATAATATTTACAATCGCTCCGCTCTAACTCTAGATGTAAAAGGAACGCCTTTGTTTTGCAATGAATCTGCCCTTGGATCTGGGCGGTTGAGTGTTTGTTGTTAAACGGTCGTATCAGGTTTATTCGAGAAATACAAACGGTACAGTATTTGTTTTTTTTAACTTCCCAGTGGGTTTATTTAAAAGGTGAGGGTGAGTTAGGGAGAAAACGTCGAATAATACGAAATGCAAATTTATATTATTTCTTACATTTTGCCAAATGCGCATGGAGTTAGATTGTAACATTGTACTTAAACACGAATTATCTTATAAGGTTGATCACTTTGATTTTGGAGCACTTTAACCCTTTATGGAAGCAGATTCATTCACAAGTTTGTGCCTGTTACGGTGGAGGGGGTGTTTGTTAGTTGTGCTACTCAACTTCATAGCTTCAAACTTACTGGATACCATTTTGTGCATAATTATTATTCATAACACGCCGGCGTTATTGGTATTCTAGTGCTATTAATTACAGCATGGTATTAATTGTCTCAGGCTTGATTTTTCAAGTTTTCTTCAGGGATTATTTACGCGTTTTAATATTCTTGCTGGAATAGTTTTGAAGGGCGGCATCGTTCTAGTCCCAATTCCAACTTCCAGGCTCGTTTGCTTTTAGCCGATTGGAAAGAATACTAAAGTAACTAACTTCATGCAAACTAAACTCGGCGGAGAAATTTTTTCTAGAAACCGAATATTGTAAGACGACGAAGCAAAGTTCTACTCCCTTGGACGATTATATTTATTTAAAAATATCTTAAAACACGATTATTGCAAAATTAGATATGGTGAGATTGACTTACAATTATTAGATAAGATAAACAGGTTCGTAATAAGCTCGACTGATGTACTGTAATTATGCCATGCTGTCAACGTACATTACGCCATCCTCAGGGCCTGGGTTTTCAACAAATTTATATTAAATAAATCATTTAAAAAATTTATAAATGAAATTAATGTTACATTAATACTTATTTCAGTAATGCTGTATAATCAATAAAGTTGGAGAAGATAGATTGTGGGATAGTAGAATATCTGCACTTTATTCAGGATGTTATATTTTTAATCGTCAATACTGCCATGGTGGATTCACTAAATAAAACGAAGTTCAGTGCCATCAGAACGAGATTTTGTTTTTCTTGTTCTATTTTGACTCTGTCCTGACATATTAACATGTTTGTGATTTTAGTCAAAAACCAGATTTTTTCACATAAAATCGTAATTTCTAAACTTTAGCGGTATTAAAATACAAAGCAACCGAGGCCGTATTTTTCACAAAACGACGACCAATATTCATTTCCATTCACGGACACAAAATTGAGTGGTGTGAGGGGGTAAAGTGCATGGGTTTAACTCTGGACCGAAAACCATAAAAGCCTTATTTCCGCTGATGGCCCGTGAGAGTTGAATGTGCTTTGAAAATAAAGTAATTATTTGTAAAGTTGCTATTAAACTTATCCTGATGAATGCTTGCCCAGCATGGAGTTACACGAATCGAACATCCAAAAACTGCAAGTGGTCCAAAATAAATTTCTAAAGATTTATAACCTCACTACCTCGATACACCAGAATTGGCCTCCTCAATGAGAGAATGGGAGTGGAGTATATTAAGTCCGAATTAAAGCATCTGTCCAGGAAATTTTTTATGGGTCTCTCCACCAGCAAGAACACTACTTGTAGGGATGTAGGAGTGTATGATATTAACTTTCCATGGAAAAAGAAGGATTACGCACAATACATAAATCTAGGATCTGTGATATATTTATTGTTTCCTCTACCAGAGCTGTGATACTATAAGACAATATGTGATGATAATTCAATTATTTGTGTTGCATTGTTCTTGTTAATTTCATTTATTTTTTTATATTTTTGTTAATTGATTTGTTAATTGTTATCCTATGTGATACCTAGTGGGTTTTTTAATAAAATTTTTCCCCACTATTTATTTTTTTGATTAATTAAAAATAATAACAAACTAGGACTTGGCGCGTTGATAGGAAAAAGTTTTAAAATAGGACGTAAAAGTGCCCCGCCACTTCCCCTGCTTAATGAATGTTACATAACAAAATGTAAAAATATTTTTTAATAAATGTTTATTCAAAACTTTTAAAAAAATCACCTTTATTTCGCAAATTATAATACATTTTTCCTAAGATTTTGTTGAAAAATACGCGCTTTTGAATACACAGTAACTGCTCAAAGAATATCAAACGGCAAAACACATGTGTTTATGGAAGTAATTAAGTGTAGCTTGTTTGTGTTACCAAATAATAAATGTTTTTATTAAAAATATGGCATTTTCAATGTCTTTGAGTTGCAGCTCTCCATGGGTTCGATATCACGTTTTCAACCTAGCAAAGGTGATTTTACTAAACAAGTTCTAAAAATTATAAAAAAATATGTCTTTAGAATAATTACAAAATAAGTCAACTTCTATGAAATCCCCGAAAATTCATTGTACGAGCCACAATTGCGTATTTTCCAAAAAACATATGGTTTGCCATTGGTTATACTTTGAGCGGCTACTGTTTTAGGAAGTGTGTATTTTTCAATGAAAATGTTGTTTATCTCCTTCCTAAAAGAGATGGTTCCTACTCACATTATGTTGTTTCGCAACAATCCGGATTTCGAGCCCTTTAGCACATCGTCAGGTTTAAGTACTTAATGTGAGTAGGAGCCATCTTTTTTAAGAAGGATTAGAGTAAAAGAACATTTACCTAAGTCGAACAAATTTTCGGAATTCAAGGACCATCTAAAAGAAACAAAACATAATTTCCATTCAAATCTAACTTCAAGAGTGTTACATAGTTTCAACAAAGGGAAAGAATTAGATTGGTTTGAGAAATTTGAAATTAAAAAATGTAAAATTGAACATGGTGACAAATGCATTAATAATGTAACAGATTTTGATCTACCTCCCATTTTAAATATGTATATAAATAATATTAAACGTCCAAACAATTAAACTAACTATTCTAATTATTATTATGTTTTATAATAATTTAATATTATTCTAATTATTTCATTTTTTTTTATTTATTTATTTATTTTTATTTTTTTAATTTTTTATCTTTAATCACTAATTTACAATTAATTTCTTACAGTATTTACTATTACAATTGTTGTTTGTGTTATAATTCCAGCTTTTCGCACGTTCAAATTGAGCGCCATTAAAACCCCAGCTCCTCATTGGAACGTCGCGTTCGCGGGGGTGTCAGCGGGTTCACTTTTGCAATACATGTCGAGAGACGCGGTTGTAGAAATCCTTCAACCTGACGATGAGCTAAAGGGCTCGAAATCCGGATTGTTGCGAAACAACTTAATGTCAGTAGGAACCATCTTTTTGAAGAAGGATTGAACCCCACACTCACCCATCATTTATAATTTCTATGATGTTTATCTCGCAAAAAATTAAATGTAGTTTGCAAAATAAAAGTCAGATTTGTCTTTCAATGCCGCTAAAGTTGAGAAATTACGAGTTTATGAGAAAAAAACGGATTTTAAACTATAATCAAAATGTTAATATCTCAGGAAAGAGTCAAGATAGAAACCTCGTTCTGGTGGCACTGAACTAATTAGAACAAGAAAATCCACCAAATATAATAACAATCCATGGTATAAAACATTATTATTGATTTACGAATGAAAAATTACTATAAAACTTCTAAAACATATTAATTCGTGCGGAAAATTGAGCCAAAGGATATTTTATTAATTGATATTGATCATTTTGAAACCAGCCTAGAAAAATTATTATGAACTTCTCTTAACAATAAAACAAATTTCCTTGCGATAATTAATTTTCAAGTTTAAACTCATATATTTTTAAATTTTGTAAATAAACAAAGGCTATGTTGTCACCTCTTGCATTTATTTCACCACCATCATTATTAAACCAGGCGGAGAGCCGGACACACAGAGTGTAAACCATGGCTTTAAATTGTTTTGCAGTCTCATTTGAGGCTTAATGAAATCCTTGCTGCCAGACAGAATGCCCGGAATCACAACCTCCTCCTAACTTGTAGCTACTTTACAAGCGGATACAGGAATTTAACATTTGTTACACGGCCTGATACCATCACTCGTTTGTTAGAAAGGACGTTTTTTATTTTGTGTGATTATTTGTTTATTTATTTACACAAAGCACAAGATATAAGGTAAATTTTATTGATATGCTTTTAATGTTACAATTTTGATTAAAAGGAAGTAGAAGGCCAACTTGAAAGATAAATTAGGCAAGGAAAGTTAGATGAGGTCACCTGTTGGCACTTAACTCTTCTGCGGCATACGAAATTGTAAATAAAGGTAGATCCATCAGGAAATGGAATAAAAATAGAACTTCGGATCAATTGGAATCTATTCCAAAACAGAAGCACGTGAAACAGTTCATCAAAAAGCCATCTAAGAAACTAACGGCAGATCTAGAAATAAAAACTACTGTATTGGAAGAAAAAATAGTTAATTGTATATTAATTTTGGTGGTAAAACCAGAGATTGGAACTGCATCACGGTCCTGTCAGACATTGGGGACGGAAATTGTCAAAAAAAAAGTTAGATCCATCAGGCATTGGATTAAAAATATGTCTTCGGTTCATTGGGAATGTATTTCAAGACAGGTGTATGCGAAAAAGTCCGTCAAACTAACGTCGGATCTACTAAATCTTGAAAGTACTAGCCCTTGAATAATAATTGGACTACTGACTGTTCACCGCAGACTCTAAAGATTTTGCACATCGAGGAGCATAAACACCTGTTTGCAGATATTTCCAGAAGCATAAGTAGCGGAACTTGTCCTCTGTGGGTCTGCAGGCCTATGTGGACTGAGATTCTTACTCCTGCGAGAGGGAAAGCTCAGATCTGAAGCATAAGTTTATTAAAGACACAGTATAATAATAGAGATTGCAAAACAGAACAAAATCAGGACTAAACCGATTTGGAAGAAAAGAAAATAGTTTCTTCGCCAAGCTCTTTAAGACTTTGAAACTATAGGAAATATAAAATTAACAACTGTAAACATCTAATCAAATTCACTGTATTCGAAACCATAATTTTTTAATTAGATTTTCATATTCGTTAATCATGTGAAATGTTTATAATACTCTTAAAGCATGAATGACAATTATTTCTCCAAAGCTTTACGAAAAAATGTGTTTTCTTTTAAATTTTCTTAATCCTAATTTTTTAATAAAAAACTATAAAATTAAAAAAATAATAATATATAAATCTAGTTATTTTGTAGATTTTGTTTTCAAAACTTAAACCACAGGATTGCTATTTTATTCAGGAAGTAAGATCTTTATTTTTAAATCCATTTTTCTGAAAGTGCCCCGATTAGGTAAATAATCAAATATCCACTTCCTTTTATGAAATCATTTTAAATATATCCGCGAACCGTGACTCCGCATGGTACCGCGTCATAACCGATGGAGAGAGCCGCTCAGCGAATCGCATCCCATTAAATTTCCCAATCGGGGCACGCTGATCAAATCCCGTGTGGAAATCACGTACGACAGATATATTAAGATTACCCTTTCTCGGTGTTATTGGTGTTATTTACCAATCCCCGGGTACACCACCCTGCACACCGCTCGTAGGGAAATTTATTCCGATTGGAAGCGGGACGAGAAAATCTTTCTTTAGACATCTACGGCCTAATCCACAACCACAAGGTGTAAATATCGATTAAATTTTTATAATTATTCACCATTATAATTAATATCGGTATTTATATTTATATTCTTCCTTTCTTTTTTATTGTTATCCTTATTTTTCTTTTTGTAAAAAAAATATTTCTTTTTTAATGCCTTTTTGTTGAAGGTGCTTAAAACGTAAAATTACAATGTTTCCACGTTTTGCCAACCACAGATTGCCGCTCGCGTTTTTTAAATTTTTTTATTGACTACTCATTTCCTCGCGAAATAGCTAGCAGCTGCTGTAGTGAGGTCCGGGGTTAGCGAGCCGAGCACCGCTAGTTTTACATTATCATCTTTTTTTATACAATTCAAAAAGAGCAACTCCAAATGAATAAGCTCAAAAACTTCCGCGCCTTTCGATTTTTGTCAGGTTTGCTAGAAAAAATGCCTTGTTCATTATTCCAACGCTTCGTTGCAAACAATATTTTCTATGGATTTTTAGTTCTATTTAATTGAAAAGTGAACTCTGAACACGGACCAGGGATAGCACAAAATGAATTAGCAATTAATAAAATATATGGCATAAAAAGAAATGGTGAGTTTAGTTTAAAAATAACCAACATTCTACATTTTTCTTTTAATTAATTCTTTGACGTACACCGAAACAGGGCTATGTATAAAGTGTGTACATATTGTATTTTTTTTAAATTTTTAATTAAACCTATTTTTACAAAACTTTGCCTTTGTTACTTATTCATTTCGGTATCTCCTCTCGTGTCTAAATATATTCGAGGGATGAGCTGATGTGCATTAGCAGCAAGAAATGAGCGGATAATGAATATGTAAGTTTACATTATCCCATAAAATATTTACATTCAATGACACATTTGGGTTTGTCTCCTGCAGAACTGCACTTAAAAGCAGGATTTATAATATGCTATTGAAAAAGTTATGCATAAGGAACTGTTTGTGTAACAAGACGCGTTTCCTAGTAGGAAAAATTGACAACTCCACAGCGAAATATTAACTGGAAATAAAAACGGAGATATTTATATATCCCTTGAATACATTTAAACACAAAAACTATAAACGTTTGCAGTATTCCAAAGCCTATAAAGGTAGATCTATCAGACAATGGATTAAAAATCGACCCTTGGCTCAACTGGAATTTATTCCAAGACAGATGCATGCGAACATGTTCATAAAATTTTATTTAAATGATTCGATAATAATTATGACGTTGTTACGACCTTACTAAGAAAGTCACTAGTTCAAGACCGTTATGAGTCTCATGAACATATATATATATATATATATATACATATATATCCGCATAATTGAAGATTGGGGATCAATGAAAAAATTTATCTAACCGAAAATACTTCAAAAAATAGTGAACACTCCTTGGTACGCATCAATCCATTAACCTCCACATCCGATTGTACTGTTAAAAAACTTAAAGGAAAATATAATCCTTCTTTCGACTTGCCTAATATCTTATTTTCCCAGCATTCTTCGAAACTCCGTACGTCGTTTAGAAGTATTACGGCCGAGATATCTTTTGAGGCTTTTGAGAGATCGATTGACCCAATGTGAGAGATTGTCTATCTATGCTGAGTAACTACTTTTATCCGGCCATACATTCTTGTACATACACGATCTTCATAGTGTCAATTATTAAATTTGCTTGTTGCGACTAAAAATTCAGTTTTTAAATATTCATAATAAATACAATTAAGACAAAATTAAAGCCGACATTAGTCATCTTTGCTTGAACTTTAATTAGGGCAAAACCTACTTTAAATAAGATCATTTCCGGTGTGCTATTTTCAAGTCATGTTTTTAATGTTTTGATACCTCTCGGTAGAGAAGGACCTTAGAAATATAACCCCTGATGCGACAAAACCGGAATTAATTGTGCACGATTTCACTTTGTGGGCTAAATATCAATTTGGGCCCGGAATCACAAAGAAATACTCTTCAACGTTGACTTTCATGGAGCGTTCCAAGAACCCCCCCTAAGCTATATTACAAGAGGTTTAATGGATTTTCGCGGGCTTAGCTTTCGCCGCTCATTCCTCACGTTTGCCCTATTGTTCCAAAGTGTATATCTGGTCGAATATCAACAGTTGTAGCAGAATTCAAAACAGGAAACACGCCGGTTATGCTTGTGCCGATCCCGGTAACGTAAAATCTTCGCATTCTAATGGGAAAACTCCACCCGCTTGAAATCATCCCTTTGAATTGAAATATTTAATTATCGTAAAGTACAACATGAATTGCATACTTAAGAAATAAAAGTTATCCCCGTTTCTGAAATTAATGACAGCTTTGTATGGTGCATCTTAAGATACATTTACGCGTAAAAAATATTATATAACAAATTCAGTTAGTGGAAAAAATTGATAAAAATACCTATTATACTTATTTTAATAAAAAATTTAAAAATATTTGGCAATATTATATATACACATACATCTCCAAACCATACACCGACCTGAATAAAACCCAAGTCACCAAAAAAACCTAGGTGATCTTTATGCGAGATTTCCAGGCGGACATCTTATTTACGCCGACGGAACACTCCTAAATGGATTAGTAGGTTGTGCATTTTATGATCCTGTACAGAAGTACTGTAAAAGGTTTATATACATTATATATACTCTGCAGAATGGGTTGCCACAAGGGAAGCTATGAAGTATGCGAAAAACAAGCAATTCCTGAAAGATACAGATTGCCTTAGTTGTGTGCTAAAACTTCACAATGACAAAAAGTTGTACATAGCGGACTTCATCATTATAGAAATCCTTGAGCTTGCAGGAATGATCAAGTCTAAAATAGTAATAGTAATAGTAATGAAATAGCATAAAATAGTAATCCCCTGGGACAAAGGTCATACAGGACCATATCATACGATATCATAATATATTATAACAATGATATCGTAGATCGGCTTGCCAAAGATGCCACCACAACGAGCAATTCACTAAAAGCGCCAGTATTCAGAAAAGATTTTCATGCTATATTAAGATTACAGCTGCAGATAGATAGACAAATTGAATGCCTATCAAATAACAATGGGATAAGATACAAAAATATGTTTCCGTCGGTAGCATGTGAACTTGGGTTCACCAAAAAAAATTAATATAACCAAGGCATTTTGCAAAACAATGGTAAGGTTAACAAGGTCTTAAATCTCAATTGTGATGACTGCGGAACATGTGAGGATTTGGAACACATCATCGTGCACTGCAAGACACATGCAAATGTTCAACAGACACTCAAACGCCAAAGAAATAAATCTTCAACCAACTTATGGATACAAAGCTGTAATATCGTGAGTTAGCTACGTACCGAGAATTGTATAGTTTTATTAGGAATATTAATGTAATTGTGTAAATAATGTGTGGCGATTAGTGCCCGTTAGTCGATGATTATTCAGAGATTCAGACGTAAGATGCGTCCGGTGTGACTTAGCTTTTAGAAAAACATTTTCTTTATCGTGCCACAGTTTCAATCTTTATTTAGATTTATTATAATATATATATATATAAATCTCTATAAAAATCGATATATATTATATTCGCTATATATATATTATATTCACATAAGTATTTCTAGTCTGGCCAAACCATTACCAACGTTTTTACCATCGTCGGCTCCTTTGACTTCAACGAAGCCGACTCCTTACATAAAAATGTCTTTCTATAGCGAATTCCTTCCCCACTCCTTCAAAATCCAACGTATATAAACATAAAACAGCAATATCTCCCTGGCTCTCTGAACAAGACACACAATAATGACACAATTACGCAGAAAACCAACACTTTGAAAGAGTAGAAATTATTTGAAAATTTTTTGCATTGCATAAATTCACCCTTTTTTCCACATCCTATATGTATTTGTTAAATTTAAACAATGTTTGTAACTCCCAGGCGGTGAAGATGATCCCAATAAAGATCGAAACGTTGGCACGATAAAGAAAATATTTTTCTAAAACCTATATCACCGCAGACCGCATCTCACGATCTCCGAAAAATCTTGTGTAAATAATGATGTAAAAAGTGTACATTAGTATTATAATATTTAGTTTTTAGAAACAAAAATATGTACGTAATAAGATGTAAAAATGCAGAATGTATAAATATTTGGGGTCAATAAAAAAAACCTATTTTACTTTACACCCTCAGAATTAGATACTATAACATAAGATGAAATCTAGTCAGCAGTGAGTAATAAAACAACATTTTGTATTTAACGTTTATTTGGAGTAACAAGTGCAATAAAAACTGATATAATACAAATAAATCTAACATTCTAACGCCCATCTTTTTAAATTCACTGTAGAATTTTGAATATATAAAAGGTTAATAAATACAGTTTACACATAATACAAATTATAACAATGTGTTTTTCTTAAGGAAACATATTATTAATCAAGAAAGTTTTTTTTTTGGCCGGTTAGTAGAGAGAAATCAATAGCATAAACTTGTTGAACAAGGGGTCACTACAAATTAGTAGGCTCGGAGCCAGCAAAGACGTCAGGACGTTTAGACAACTTTACAGATTTGGGCCTAAGAAAAACGGAGAAGCTGATCGACCCACAAATAATATTAAGAGTTTTCTATGCATTACCTAGAACATTCACATTTTAGTAACAACTATTATTGAGACAGAGTAAAATTTTCGATAGGCTTATCTTCCCAAGCTAATTCGCATCATAAAACACTTTTATGTGCTTTTTTTTCGAGTTTTGAAGTAAATGAAAGTACGATTGATCGGTCTGCATACAGGCCAATCACAACAACGTTAATATTAAAATAAAAAACACGATTACTACATAAGAAAAGTGCCGGCGATTGTGTCGAAAGTGAAACTTTCGATAAAACTTTGCTAATTGACTGGGGTTCAATTTTTAGCCCCGGCCATTTCATGACAGTAAAACGCGACCTAGGCCGCATCGTAGAATTCTTTGCTATCAGAAATTTACTCCGGAAATTCTAAATACTTAAATATTAAACAATTTCTACATCAAATGACTTTTTTAATTTGTATTTGTAGCGACAATGCAAAGTGTTTCCTTTAAGCAAAAGCTATCTGTACATTGCAAAAGAGGGTTGGGAAGTCTTACTGGTCGGAAGAAAGCTATTTAAGCTCTAGCGATTAAAAATATAATTAGGAGAATGCCATTAGCCAAGGAGAGCAAAGAATTTATTAATTAAAGCAAGAAGAAGAATAATTAAATTGTAAGGCAGATGGATGCAAGTGGTCTGCGACAAGAGCCGCTTTCAGAAAAACGACTTAATATACTTAATTAACAAAACTGTTTCCTCCAGGATCAACGCGGCATAACTTTATACCACTTCCAGCGGTTTGGGCGCTTGGTTTCGTACTTACAAAAGCTACGGTATTGTTCGTTACATTTGTACACCAGACAGGTTTTAGCTTTTTTCTACTTATTTTCAATTTGTTAATTTAACATTAAATAGTGTTAGGGGTGTCAAGGCTGGTATATTCTCCATGGATCTAGACAATCATTAAGCTGATTAAAAATATTAGATGAAAATTGGGATCCTAGTTCTGAATGTGTTGAAGTTGCTTACTTAGTTTATTGTTAAGTTAATTGTTGTTGGTTGCACTATGAATTAACCCAGTTTTTTTTTCTTACAAGTCAACTCTAGGTTTGCAATAAATATTAAAAAATCTGTACTCTCTACTGCTTATAGATAACTTATTTTCAAAGCAAGTGGGGATGTATAATACCAAATGTTATGAGAAAAAAAAATGATTCCAATAAGTTTCCAAATTCAGCGTTTTCAGCTGACAATTGGCTGTATAAAATATTCATACCTTCTTGAACAAGTTTATTCGTGATTATAAAATATACAATTTTAAAACAGGATTTTCTATAAAAAAAAGTCACCCGTTTTTGTGTTGTTTTCATTTTTTTTTAATTTTGTCTTTTAATAAATATGTTATTAGTTTGACTTGTACGGTATTCCCCAAAGTCCCTGAAATTAAAATTTCTTCAGCAGGTAACCCCGTTTTTCCCTCTGGAAGAAGCCATATTTCAAGCGTTGAAAAATAAAACTTAAACACACAACACCCGAGTTGCGAAATTAATTTATACGGGCCAAACTATAAATATTCTCCCGGCAGATTATGGCGGACGGAGTCCCATTAATTTATCTGTCGGCAGCAAGGGGTCCGACCGCGATTTTGCAGTCCCTGATAAATATTCAAGATGGAACCGGTTGTCCACCCCATCGACAAGTGTGAAAAACTCTATTACACTGTTGCCTTTATTTTTTCGTGAAGCGGTAAAAAGCATAAAAGCTGCCTGGGCATACGTTTGTTTAAAAAAAATCACAATCAGCGGCGTTTTTATTCACGCCGAGTGGCCAGCGAACCCTTCGAGCGGAAAACGCAGTTCGGAGTAGCAATCATCCATGTTTTTTTAAAACATGTGAGAATTGGGCAAAATCGAGGTGCAGAAAAACTCATAACACGACTATATATTGATATTGATTATCCCCCACCTAAAACATTTGAAATTACAAATGTATTGCAGTTTTAAAGTCAAATGTAGATTATTGACTATTATTTATGGGGGTTTCTGTGCTGCCTCATTTTAGAATTTTTGTTTCGACAGTTCCGTACTTATAATCCCCCTGTAAGTCCTATTTCAGCAAGGAATATTAAGTAGGCGGGCGTGTAGTGGTTGTATTTCTTCAACGGTTTTCTAGTAGGTCTATTGGGTTATCATTCCAGACGTTTGTATCACATTTGTCGTTTCCACTCTCACATAAACATAACTCAGGATTTATCTTCTCCCAACAGACCTGTTATGCTAACTCTGCATTCCCAAACACTAGTGATTAGATGGCAATCTTATTAACACGACCTGTTGACCGGAACAAGTTCAACTTCTTTTACTTTTGATGGTGGCAATAGAGCACTTAACTAAAACTGTTCAAAGAACTGCTTGGACTGTAGCTATTCCACAACGACCTTTGACACCAACTCAGTTTTACTATAACCGTCACACTTATTATTGATTACTGCTGCTGTCTGTAAAAACAAACAGTATAGCTTGGTGGAAAAAAGTCAGACCGTCAAATCTTCAATAGACTTGCAAAATTTCTAAAAACGAACTATAAGGACTCAAATCAGCATTGTATCTACAATATACTTCTTCTCTTAAGACTAAAGACAATGACTTTTAGAAATGCACTATTTTAACATTTCACCCTTCAACATTGTTAAATTCGTGACTATAACTCATCCTGGATTAGAATTGACTAAAAAAGAGAATCTTTTTTTCATAATCTTACTACGTTTTTACAACACAGTGGCATCTATGACCATATGCACATGTTGACCGTTCATCAAGATTTGACTTTACCACTGTACCTTTCACTATCCCATAAAGCATTTATCAGACTTTATGAACGCCATAAAACATCTTCCAACTACAAAGCTTCAAAGCGCAACCTTATGACCTCTGAAGTGCTCAGCGTACTAAATACAGTACTTATTCTCTTCGCCTACATATATAATTGAGTTCTATGGTTAAAATACTTCCAAATTTTAATGGAAATCGTAATAATACAAAATAATTATATAAGGATGATCCGTAAAACTATCAAGCCAGTCCAACTTCTTAATTCATATCCTCCTATCACTCTTGATTCCGTTCTAGAGAAAATTCTTAAAATATATATTAATCCTTAAAGTATTTTTTCTATTTTTGAGGATGCAAAACTGTTACTGTTTTGTGCAGTTTTTGTTCCGCTCACTTATTTAATTTTTTTTTTTTTTGAGGATTCGCAACAGCAGAGGTCATATAAACCTTCAGGTAGCCGGTTTTTGAAAAAAAGCCCATTTGTAAGTATGTTGGGTTCGAATGCAGGCCCGCTGGATTCGAACCCAGGACCTTTACCTTACATTGATGAGCGCCGTGTCAACGCTTAGACCGTTGCCGCTACCGACGCCCCCCATGAAACTTATTGGTGGTTAGAACTATGAACTACAATAGACGGAATAAATTTAATCTCTGGAAATATATAATTAAAGATATAAAATCCCATTTTTGAGGAATTTTTGTTGATTTTGTCTTTATTTTTCTCACTTATTGTATAATGATATAAAATATGTTAATTGCTGTTCTATAGAATAAAAAAAAAGTTATCTTTTTAACTTAAGTACTACAGCAGAATTTAGAGGTTTATCCTGAGCTGTACGAATTTTGATGAAGAACACAAACATCGACAAAATATCGTAGACAAAAAAATTGCCACTCCGCAAGTATAGACCAAATAGTTTTTTATTGCTACAAAAATTCGTATTGATGTGGAGTTTTTTCTCAAATGAAAGTGAACGATTAAATGAATTAAGAGTTTCATTTCTCATTCAATTCTCGGCTCATAGACGCCGCGGTCGTGGGTTCGATTCCCACCGTCGCCTCTGGCCCTTTTTTCACGATACCCCCCCCCAAATATGGACATACATACAAGAATTCGTCACCATGGGTAAATATGCATAGATCATAAGGTCAAAAAAAAGTTTGATTTTAAATTTTGATTTTGCAATTACGCCTCTTGTACTGTGGAAGGTGCTTATTGCCTTAAAGATGCATAAACGGCTGTGGATCGTATTAAAAAAACGAGCTGAAAGCGTCTTTGGGTATAGTAAATTTTTATATATCTGATCTCATCTAACCTACTTATTATTTTATTTTCTTAAATCCAATATATAATAATAACAACATTATATAATAATAACATACTATAATAATAACATGAAAACACATGTAGAACGAAGAAAGAAAATTGTGTTTAATAAAGTATTTAAGTTACTTTGAAAAAAAAAATTCGGCCTAATTGGCAAGAAGGCTCGACAAGTGTCTAATATTTTTCAACCTAGAATCACCACAAATATTAGGAAATAGTTAAATCTGTGATCCCACGTATATAGGCCTATCTTGCCAGTCAAAAAATAAACAATTTGATGCTAAAATTGGTGTTCCATGTGGCTCAGCTCACTTCACTTGATCAATAGCAGTCTTCATAGTCTTCGACATATTTTGTCACCATAGGTTACTGTGGATATTTAAGAGGTTCTTTCTATTAATTATTACTTTATCTTTCAATCCTAACTGACATTCTGGTACTGTTGGGTGTTTTCTACAACTTTCCCGACGATAAGGATTTCTCTCTTGTCAGTCAACCGGTGTCAGCTCATTTCTGCAAAACCGCCTCAATTTTTTTATAAGGAACAAAAACAATATTGAGTTAGTTTGACACAAGAAAGCTGAAGTTTTCTCCATTACGA
Organism: Cimex lectularius; assembly: GCF_000648675.2. Classification (NCBI taxonomy): domain Eukaryota; kingdom Metazoa; phylum Arthropoda; class Insecta; order Hemiptera; family Cimicidae; genus Cimex; species Cimex lectularius. Next base: position 344,443 of record NW_019392767.1, on the reverse strand, counting down.
CAGAATGGAATACTACTATGATACTACTGCTGACGTAGTACGGGTGATACTAGGACTGAACTTACATCAAGAAGAGACTGTCGTGGAATCCACACACTCCAACGAAACGACAGGACCGCGCCTTGATAAACTAAGATTAACCTTTCAACAATCCGACTTAAACATTAGAAACTGATTCAACTGATATGGACCTACGAGGGGAAGTTAGGGGTTCACGAAACATCCTAATTCTACTCGTAACTAATGCGTACAATCGAAAATCGTAAGAATTTTTTTAGTAAAGATCTGTTTTAAATTGGCTTTCGTTCATGATAAAAAGTTAAATCGACTTGCCAATAACTTTAGAGTTATATTGAGGAACCCTTCTTGGAAATCATGAGGTTCCCGAGAACTCTTCGTCAACAAGAGGATCTTTAGCGTCTGCACCTGGCCTATTCAACCTTATCTTTTGCGTCTGCACCTAGCCTATTCAACCTTATCGGACGTTTTGATTCTCAAGAGCTGATGGACCTCTGCATCCGACGGAATGGTGTTACCGCCGCAGCATTGGTGTAGAGGCGCCCCAGCCCCTAAGGGCCAAGACAACCTCGCTTTCCGCTTGTCCACTCCGAATGGTCGTGCCCGCATTGTGCATCGGGTCGTATGCCGCGCGCAAAGGGCTAACAAGCCGAAATACAGCAGCCTGTTCTCCCGCGCACTCGCTAGATAGAGAAGGCGTCACTATCTCCTAGAGTATTGGGGCTTCCCCAGCGTAGAAACTTCCGGATCAGCCCCGGCCGCGGTTTTGTTTAAAGTGGAATTGCTAACCACACCCTAGATGAGCACCGCCTACGGTAAAAGTCACTTATCGAGCTCAGCCTACACCTGGCATGCGCATTCGAGGGACGCCATAGGCTCAGCCTAGGTGGTCCGATCCTTCGCTTCCCCAAGGGTACCACAACAATACAAAGCATACTCGAGTCAGAGAAACCGATTACTACTCGTTTCCTTTCGCTTACTCACGCATTCGAGGGAATATTCAGCATAATCATTGCGTCCTCAACGCTTACACGCTGTGCAATGTCTCCCGTGAGGCCGGGGGTAATAACGCTGGCCATACGGAAGCTTCACGAAGGTCACAGATAGAAGACAGTCTCTGTCTAAGTTCCCGCGAGGGGCGTCATCACGTATCACCACGAAACCGTTCCCAGAGTAACTAGGTCTGATTTTGGAACTTTTCAGTTACCCCGTGGTACACCCTCCTTCGTCTATGCAGACAGGATCTAGTGCACTGGCCCTGTTGTGACTCTGCTAAGGCACCCGCCGCCCATACGAGTACAGCTTGTGCTTTAGAGAGGTTGCCTCGCCCTCTGGGCTACACCTTTATTTTCTGCTCGGATACCCTCTTGCAACCAAAGGTTGGGAGGGGTCACAGGATATAATGAAGGAACTCGGATTGAGAAAAGGGCCGTGGATGAAAACACGAGATGAGCCGTTTCGGGGTCTCGAGCCTCAAACCACACTATATCACCCGTCGTTGCCGCAGCTCCACACATAGTGGGCTACAACTCCCACGGTGGGTCCTTCTTGGAAATCAACCGCCTCTGCTAAAGAGGCCTGAGGATTTACTGCATTGGTGTGCGTTTGCAGTGTGAGGGTGTCACCAGTTGGTGGTTTCTCCCGCCATGTGACTCAAATAATATTTATAGATGTTATATTGTTTTAGTTACTTAAACTAAGGTTAATAAGTTAGTTAGTTATAGAAACAGTTTTAAACTTATTTTTGTCCTAATAGAAATAGGTTTTTTCACTAACACACCCGAATAATTCATTCACTCGTTAAGATCCGTATTAATTTTAAAGGATGAAACGCGTAATAATCCGAATGTAAACATCCGTCCCCGTTTCAAATCGTTGAGAGATACGGAGTCAGAATCGGTTTATAAACACAAATTAGAGGGATATAAGGAAGGTTTTCGAAGTCAGTAAAGCTCATCGGTATTAGTCAGGGTAGTATACATAAAGAGGCTCCAACAACCCTTCACAACTTGCTTGTACTAAGCCTCCTTCTAAACGGGCTGTTACAGGGTAAATGACACTTACGAACTGGCCGATCCTTGTCGCTCTCACCTCGGCATTAGCCAACTTTCTTAACAATTGTTATTGCACGCTCTGTTTATACTGCTAGCTCGACCGTCGTTACCATTTCGTTGGGATTAGGACGTTCATCGCTGAAACGACATAGAGATTACTTGAAGAAGAACAAGTATATGGCTTAAAGAGGTCGGATAACAAGGATAGAAATATTGAAGCTTTTAGATAGGTCTTAAATAGGTCAATTACTGTCTCTACATCCATCTTTTCCCAAACACAAAAATATAAAAAATAATTACGACGTTTAAATCTGAACGTATATTGTTTTTAACTTCATTTATTTGTATATATAACTGTACAAGTATTATACACAAACAACAGATTGGATTTTAGTTTATGTTTGTGGCATTACGGGCGTAATAGAGAAAGCTATCCATTGGCAGCCGCTCTGGATTAATAAAATGGTAATCATTTAAGAGGTCTCTTGTCCATATTCTTTTTAGACGTTTACGTTGTAATTATGGTGAATGGAGTAAACGTATTTATGGAAATGTGGAAATGATGAATGATGAAGTGAGTGTGGTGTTCAATCCTTTTGTTTTAAAGATAGTTCCTACTCAGAGTAAGATGTGTTTTTTTTCGAAATTATCCATGAATATTTCGGCACAAGTGGGGATAATGGAGACCCCATTGGTAACCCTTTCATTTCGTAAAATTTATTACANTAAGAGGTCTATTATATCATTTTTTACAAATTCGTTAATAGAATTCTCGGTAGGTTTTTGCTTTATGAGTTTAGTACATTCTTCAACGGGGATATTTGTCAATAAATTAGTAACGTCAAATTACAAAAACACAGTTGTTGGGTATATTGATGTTATTTAATTCTTTTATCAATTCTAAAGAATTGTTAATACCGAATGTAGGTTTGAAATTAGTGTTAGTTTTAAATATTTTGTCAATTGTACTTGCAAGTTTATGGCATGGGGAATTATAAAAGGACACTACTGGTCGTATAGGTTTGTTTTCCTTATGAATTTTTACTGTACCGTATAACATTGGGGGTTTCTGGTTCATTGGTATTAGTTTTTTAACTGCACATTGGTCATCTGAGAATAAAAAATCACTACTTTTTATGGCTGTTTGAACTCGAGTTTTTCATTTTAAGGTGGGATCTTTCTGTATTTCTTTACACTCGTTATTATTTAGGAATTCCTCAACTTTAGAAATGTAATTTGATGTTCAATCAAATACTATTTCCTTTTTTCGGCTTTTAAAATATCGTTGTTGTTACTTTTTAACTTTTTATCAATAGACTTAATTGTACGTGGGATATTTAATTTTTTGACGTTTAGATTTACCAAGTTTTGTTTAATCAAAACTTAACTTACTGTGAGTAGGAATTATCTTTTTAAAAAAACGATCGTATTTATGTGTTAGTGTGATTTTGTAATTTACTATGAAAACGTCTGTAATATATTTTGATGGATGAAAAAACTGTTGCCATGTGAATATCTCTGTGCAGTGTGTTATTGTTTAAATAAAAAGGGGAAGAACAATTCTTAAAATTTTCGATTGAAACTTTGTAATCTTTGAATATTGGAATATTTGGCCGATCCGTGAGCTTGAGACCCGTTCATCCAAATAGGTTTGAGAAGATATATGTATGTAAAAAATTTTGATTTTAATGATGTTTTTGATTGTCGGTTGAGTAAGCAATAAAGCTTTTAAATCATTTGTTGATCGTCTGTTATGTTAATCGTGTGTGTGGATTCCAAGTTAGTCTTTTATTAAATGTAAGTCCTAAATAGTTACCTTTGTAGGAACGCATAAAAAAAAGGCAATGAATATTTACTTATTTAATGATTTATAACGTTAAATAACGTTTAACATTATTTTAAGACGTAAATGGGTGGATTGGAATAGGAATGGATAGGTCCTCATTGAAGATGGCTGAACGCGAAACATGTTTGAGTGTCTCAAAATCTGCGAGCCTAGATAGACGGTTCAACATGTATTAAACTTTCAGACCCCTTGCTACACAAATTTTAGCATCATCATTGTTTATTTTTTGACTGACAAGATAGGTTTATATAGTGGGATCACAGATTTAACATTTTCCCAAATTCTGTGGTGATTCTAGGTCGAAAAATATTAGACACTTGTAGAGACTTCTTCCCAATTAGGGCTAAAACGAAGAATTTGTTTTCAAAGTAACTTAAACACTTTATTAAATACGATTTTCTTCCCTCCTTGTTTTCATGTTATTATTATAGCAATATATTGGAGTTAAGAAAATAAAATAATAGCAGGTTAGATGAAATGAGATATATAAAAATTTATAATAATAGAAAAACGCTTACAGCTTCAATTTTTTTAATACGATTTACAGCCGTTTATTCATCTTTAAGGCAATAAGCACCTTCCATAGTACAGGAAGCGTTTTTGCAAAACGAAAATTTAAAATAAAACTCTTAATTCATTTAAATGCTTACTTGCATTTGAGGAAAAGCTTCACATAAATACGAATTTTTTAGCAATAAAAAACTATTTTGTTTATACTAGCGGAGTAGCAATTTTTTTTCTACGATATTTCACCGATGTTTGTGTTCTACTTCAAAATTGATACACCTCAGGGTTAAAATCTAAATTCTACTCTCCTACGTCCATTCAAAAGGTAACTATGACTTTTCTTACTGTATAGAACAGCAATCATCAGATTTTATATCTTTATACAATAAAAATGGCAAAAAAGAGGGAAAATTCGAAAGGTGGGTTGAGATGGGAATTTGGTGTCCCAGAGATCTAAGTCACGATAGCTCACGTGGTAGAGCAGTGGCGTATTTAGCCAAATGTCGTAGGTTCGAATCCCGCTTGTGACGCTGACTTTTTTACCTCAACCAATACCTTTCCTAAAGATATTATACAATAAGTGAGAAAAATAAAGAGAAATCAATAAAAACTTTTCAAAAATGGTATTTTATATCTCCCATTATATATTTCCAGAGACTAAATTAATGCCGTTCATTGTAGTTCACAGTTCTGACCATCAATAAGTTTCATGCGGTTGAATGAAACGTAGTTGCTCTTTTCGGTATGACCTCATTTGTTTTTAAGCTCATCATGTGCGTGTTGTGTGTAATGATTATAGTATAAAATTTAAAATCGGCAAATCAATTGCGTTCTCACAAAACAGATTATGTTGAACTTCCTATTGCGTAATGTCAAAAACGTTGCCTGGAGAATGATTTGTTTAAAAATTACTTTAGTTACTTTACAGGCTGAAACTGTTAATACCTCGTGTTTGTGTTAACTCTGATATAGCAACTTATTAAAGCCCTGTGTAAGCACGGACCAGGCCCGGCAGACCTTTCCCTTCCCCTTTGTCTTTGATCGGGCGAAAACCACCGAGATTGCCTCAGAGATGTAAGGAATCGCCGTGATATTATATCTTCTTTTTTCTCACTCTCTCTCTCTCTCTCTCTTTCTCTCTCCACCCTTCTTCTCTCCCTTTCACTTTTTCCGATGGCCGGTAATGCACTCGTGATGGGATTTGTAAGATGGCCCCGGGTCAGATAAAAGGGCCCGCTTTATCTACTATATCTGCTAGCGACGGGAAATTAGTGGTATTGGGAAGATGTATAGGCCCTTTATATCATTGAGGTCGGACCTTGACTTTATACAAATTACAAATCAATAACTTCCGAAACCCTCTGGTAAATTAGTTGTGCGACCGATATTTCAACCACGAAAAGAGAATGAATAGAATATTACTAAATGTAATAATGTTGCAAAATCCTTTAAACTAAAATAATGTATAATGTTTATGGTGTAACGTAATTTCTCGCTATAATCAAAAATAATCAACTAAAGTTAAAAGTGGCATAAATCATCTTTTGTTTACTTGTTACGACTGAATCTGATCTACTCTTATATTTTAAAACCACTGAATGTACTTACTTACAAACCTGAAATTCGTATTTTTAATCAATACGTTCAATTCTTCTTAATTTTCACCAATAAAGTCAACGCATTGCTCTCAAATATTTATTTTTATACAAGCCATGACTCGACTTCATTTGCTCCGGGGTTCATGAATCAGTAATGCCGGCAAACAAAAACGCCATTTAATATTGCCTGGTAAGTTTTTGTTAGTTTTTAGGCTTAGGGCTGGCAAATTACACTGATCATCACAAGCCTTTTCTTTCTTGTATTTATTTTCTTATCTTTCTCGCGTTTTAAACATACTTTTTTAAACATACTTTACAATTTCGTTTACTGTTTCTCTAGATAAGTTATCGTGTCTTATGATATAACGGTATCCAACTCTCTCTTTTCTTTATCCTATTTCTAGCCTTTCTGCACCTCAAAGATGACGTCAGTTCTGCGCAAAATAACAAACAGAAACAAGATAAAACATGACAGTCTTGTTCAAATTCACACCACCCCAATGTACTTAATATAGCTCGGGATAAATGGGGATAAGCCTCTACATTCAAATTAATAAATTACATTCACACACCAGACTTCGTTCAGACGACCTTAGAATAATAGATATTCTCGGGGTAATTGAGGATATGCTCTTCCATTCAGGCAAATAAATATATTTACACCTGCAAGCTAAATAAATGTGGTTTGGATTTAATTAAATAACAAAATGAGGTGATAAATTGTTAATTAAATTTTAATTTACCATTAAATAATTCTCCGTTGATTTGGTGGATTTTCTTTTAAACCATCATAATTAGATATTTTTATTTAAAAGCAGAACATGCTAATTGTGTTTAATTTGGTTTACCTTAAAATAAGTATGTTCTAATTAATTAACGATAAAAGATGAATGTACTTACTTACAAACCTAAAATTCTTATTTTTAATCAATATGTCCTGTAATTTTCATTTTTTTAGAATAAAATCAACGCATTGGTCTCATATATTCATTTTTATAATCTGAAAGAACCAACAAAATTCGAGAATCCGGTTTTTGTCTTTAGACCCACCATCCATTTATTATGAAAGTGATTCCCAACAAGTTATAAATCAAATTTTAATTTACAATTAATTAAGGTTTTTAGTTGAGATGAAAAAAAGTTAATGGCACGAGAGGGAAAAGACATTGGAAAAATGGCAAAAGGAGGGAAAACTCATAAGGTGGGGTTGAGATGGGGAGTTGATGTCCGAGTGGATCGAGGTCACGATAGCTCAGGTGGTAGAGCAGCGGCGTATCTAGCCGAAGGTCGTGGGTTCGAATCCCTCTCGTGCCATTAACTTTTTTTCATCTCAACTAAAAACCTTAAATAATTGTAAAGTATTAATTGGTCAAGCGGACCACGAAATCAGTGAATTTATCAAATTTTAATAATTTTATCATTATACGTCAAATTCATTTAAGACACTTTTGTTAAATTATTTTATAAACAAAATACAACAATACAACGCCCGAATTGTAAAATTTAAACAGATAACACTCAACAGATATTATGTTCACACGTTTCATGTCATGTTTTAACTGAAATGAATAGCTCATGAATTCAACCGAAGTCTCAACTTAAACGACAAGAGTTAGAGTTGATCAAACTTTAGTCAATCGACTCTGTGGAAACGATCGTTTCATTCAAATTACAATATTGATGATCAATCAACCAAATTAGAATAATGCGAACGCGCCATTATAAAACCGACAAGGCGAAGATGCAACCTTCCTGCACGACGTTAGGGTCGTGCGGGTTTAGCATATACCACTTTCTGTTATTCTCTCACTGCCTATTTCTCACTCTTTCTCATTCTCTCACTCTCTCTCTCTCTCTCACTCACTCTCTCTCACTCTCCCTCCCTCTCCCTCTATCTATCTATCTATCTATTTATCTATCTATCTATCTCACGTTAATTGTTTATCTATAGGATATCCAACTCCCATGTTGTCGTTCAATCTTCCTTTTTCCTTTCTCACTGGCTCGCTCTCTCACACTCTCTCTCTATTTTTTACTATATTTTTTAAAATGTTAATAATAGATGGTGCCAAAAGTGTTTTGAATGAAAATCGTCAAAAATGACCACAGTTTGGCAAGGTTATTTCTATTTTTACGAACCCAGAGGTTTTTCCATTCTCCTTTTACCATATTGTAGATTAATAGTTTTAAATCCGCTGGGCGTACAGGTTGGGATGTCTAAAAGGTCAATATTATTTAAGAGTATGAAATATTATTTTTTTCACTAAGTAATAGGATGATATCCTTTTTTCGTTTATACATCGAAAAACCATCTGAAATGTCAATATTACATAAAGATATAAAATATTTGCTTATTCAGGAAATAATAGGATGATACGCTGTTTTCTTCTAAATATCAAAAATCCATGTTTTTGGCCGAATATAAATCATTATATTGTATAAATATGTCTTTTTAAATATAGATAAATAAGGTTATCCTAACATTTATTTTGAAAACACTAATCTATACAAAAAATTTAACAGTTTACTCGTCTGTTCCAAAAAAATTCCCACTGAATTTAAGAAAATGCGTCTGGCAGATTAAAAAATTGTAGATAATCGAATCAAGTTAATCAAAATCGTCCAAACGAAAATTCCAAATCCCGCCGCTTTAAATAAATATCATAATTTAATTGTAAGCTTTTAATCTAGTTAACAATTTAAATATTGAAACAAGGTTGACACTTATATGTAACTAAATGTAACACTTTGGCAGATTAGTTTGATGAATAACACTGGAAAAGATATTCTATGAGAACGCAATAATTTAAATGAATCCTAATCATCATGATATAGTAAATCATATCATGAACTTTAGTTTATTATTAATTGTCTAAGTGAAACTTAAATATCCAAAGATAATGATGGTATGCAGGAGTGGAAGGTTAGGATGGGATTGCCAGGGCTTTCATAAAACAAGTGGGTACTCTTTCAACAGCCAACAGAAATGTTACCGATCAAAATTTAATTAAATTATTAAAATTAAAACTAAATAAAGTATATTTCCCCCGTAAATTGTTGAAAAGTATGTCGTTTATTGTGTGAAGAACGTCCCAGAAAACAGATTTCTGGCCGAAAGACACCGGAACACGAACTGGAAGCGTTATGTTTATTGGAAATCGCAAGAGACTAAATCGTTATAGATACCACAGATGCTAGAACACAAAGAAAGATCAGAAAATTCCTCGCAGCACCGACCAGTTAATCTCGTTAAATTTTTGTCCCCTTTAGCTTTGAACGTTGGAAACAAAATTGTTATAAGATGGACGGTTTTTTAAAATTAAATTTATTCATTAAAATTTGTCTTATTGGAGCAACTATTAATTTTATAATCATATACATGGAATAAATAAATGTTTACATTCTTATAAACCTATTGGTACAATAAGATTTACAGTTCACTGTTCAATAATTTTTAACTGCACTAGCTTATATGGCTTTGCTATTTTTAATCTTCTGACGGTGTTTCCGTTATGTAAGAGTTTGGTCGCTTCCACATTCTCGTGCTGTCTGAGGAGAAACAGGTTTTTGTCGGGAAATCTTTATATTTCCGCCGTGACCTCAGGAATCTTAAGATACCTAGTCCTCATTCCTTATGTATTAAGGTGCATTGACCATGTTACGTAAGATTGCTGTGTTGGGTACCAACCGATAGTTCAATACCATATGTCCTCAAAGTCTTTAGGACTTATTTGTATAATAATATTTTAATCTGTATAGGAAGGTTGGAGCCACAACCTATCAACCAGTATAGTTGTCTATACCTTAAACCTATTTCTGTCGGGTTTTTTCACCTGCACTTTCTATCCCAGCTTAGCATCTAAGGAGATTCCCAGATATTTAGCTTTATCGCTGTATGGAATAGACATGGTCCACTTTTTTGTTTCCAATGTTTAAAGCTGGATTTTTTTTCATTCGTTTATCTTATTACAAGCATTTTGAAAGATTTTGATTGATTGATTGATAGTCGGTCTGATATCACCGTTGTGTGATCATAAAATCTGCAAACATTGCAAATTTTACTCCAATAAGATGTATGATTTTAAAAAAATCCAGTATAATTAACAATCCCTACAAAATAGAAGACAGGTATTGACCAAACTACTGGTTCTTAGGCCGAATCCAGACAGAGCTTATGGAGTTTGATTGAAAATAATAAGTAAAACATAATGAAAAATTGTGTATTCACGATCTTTGTATTGCCCCTGTTAACTCTGTTAGATTCTGTTAGATCGAGTAAAATGATGGCGAGGACTTGTAAGAATCGGCTAAATCACATTGCTCGATCTAACAGGCCAGGGTCAATGTTAGATGTTACATTCACTAATTTTCGAGGTCCGCTTGACCAATTAATATCTTTCAATTAATTATGGGTTTTTTTGTAGTATACTTTAAGTATACTTCACTAAAGCTCTCCGTGGCCATTTCATTTGTCGCCGAGAATCAAATAGATTACACGACTTTTGAAAAATGGCAAAAAGGAGGGAAAATTCAAAAGGTGTGGTTGAGATGGGAAGTTGGTGTCCGAGTGGATCGAGGTCACGATAGCTCAAGTGGTAGAGCAGCGGCGTATCAAGCCGCAGATCGTGGGTTCGAATCCCGCTCGTGACACTGACTTTTAATCTCAACTAAAAACCTTAATTAATGGTAGAAGTTAGGTCGAAAATGTAGTCACATTTGTCATAGGTTTGGAGTTTGGAGTTTATTTATTAGATAATTTTACATACTTTGTAAAAAGTGAATACAAGAGGAAATGTCTAGGACATTTTACATCCTTATGGCAGAGGGCTTAAGTATATTCACACTTTTTGCTGATTTGGCCTAGAGAAATAAGAACATTGCTATCCGTTAGGGCGTAGGTAACCAACATGAAATTAACAGCTGTTTTTTGTTTACACATATTTTTATTCTTAAATACGCATTAACTAAATCAGACCAATACATTTATTTTGTTAATTTCTGAGCTGTTATCATCCATAATAGATACTTCCCCTATCCCATAAAGTTGTACGCTGTTAGACATTAGGATACGAGTCAGTTATGTCGGCAAGAATTAAAACGTGTCATTCGTTAGTACTTTTCGAGCGCATAGATAGCATTTCGAATGCAAGAGATGATTAATTTTACATTTTTATTAACCTTAACATTTAACACAAAAGAAAAAAAGCGTTCAAGGGCAGTTATAGCTTTATTTTTTTGTTCTACCAAGCGCCATGCGCAGCATTGCGGAAAAATTAACGTTTTAACATGCAGAAAAGAAGGAGGCGTTCACGATCTGGGCATTTCTCTATTCGAGTTAACACGAATTAACATCTTACAAACATCGTAAATACCCCTCTTATCAATGCGACATCCAAACTGTAGCAGGTCATGAAGCCTGAAGACGGTTCCTGAAAAACCATATATTATTTTCCTTTTTACGTAAATTTGTTTGAACCTAAGAATCGTAACTCTTAAGAAGTTCTGAAAGAAGTTATTGAAATTAACACTGCACTAATGAAGATGACAATTACTATTACACAATAGATTATTAGTTTAATAAAAAATTTGAAATTGTGTTGGTCAGCCAAATGCGTAATCTATTGGCGAACAACAATAGAATAAAATACTGCAGAGGGACGAGGATGTTTTTTGGGAGTTTTAGCACAAATTAGTGACAATGGTGAGGAATTAAATAGGCCACGGGGCACGCCGGAATGCACTCCGCTTGTCGGACAAAACCCTAGAAAATTCGGCGTGTTCATTCAGGCCCACCGCCCATTGTGCTGGGCTAAGTGTTCGCACAAACAACTGTGATCGCTTCCCACACGGACGCTTTTCCTGGACAAAGGGGCCATTTTGCGAGAGAAAAAATTTCGCGGACAGTGTTCTCGGTAAAAAGGGTTAAAACTCGAAATGTCCGCGAAAAGAGCCAACCGTTTTAACCAGAGAGATAGGGCAGTCGGGGGTGGCCGATAGCGGGCGAGGCAGCGATAGCGCCGTTTTACACTTCCGCCACCCCACGGCTTTCCCATGGTCAAGATCCGCCTAGATACCGTCCGGAATATGTAGCTGCTACGCGGGTAATTCTAAGCAAAATATTACATCATATGTTTTAAATATTGTTGGCAACGAAACGAGATTGTATATCGCAGAAATTGGCCGCCGTATTTTAACTGGTAGCCACAACCCCCAACATAATAGTATTTTTAAGCTATATAAAATATTAAACAAAAATATTTGTCTTTCTTTAGCTTTTATTACATAATATTCATTTTATCTATATTTTGTGTCTTCATTGTCGTTCCTCGTTACTGGAAAAAATAGACCCCTCCCAAATTCGTTCACATTTTTCTTAACTTGATAATAGTTTCGATCTATTTTCCGTTTCTTCTTTTTGTATCGTACCTCCGTAGTTGAAAAACTGATGCCCATATAATGAGTTTTTATAAAAGATGTGGCGTTTTATTTTTTGGTTTGTAACGATTTGGTGTGCATTTTATCATAAAACTAAGAACATTCCAAAAGTATTTCGCATATAAACTACTCGTGTTATTACAATTTTAAAAAGATAGCTAAGTTAACCTGTTTTTTTTCCAAATATAATTACTTCGTTTTTTACAACGGCCTTTCCCGTTCAAAACTATCGAAATTTCATGGATTCGTTCTGGATGTAATCAAAATTTTTTCCAGACCTCGATAATTTAAATTAATCGTGTAACTGATTAAAATTGTTTAACGTCATGTTTAAAAACATAAATACAAATAAAATTTACATACTTGATTCACTTAAATTTTCTGTTTTCTTTTTTGTAACTAATTACACAACAATTTCAAATTATTGAATTCTCAAGCCAAATTTCATACTACCAGAACGAATCGATAAACTTTTGCTTTTCTCGTATCACTATCGTACATTTATGACATAAACATGAATTTTTTTTATTGGAGAGGACTTTCAAAATGTGTCAAATAATATGTCAATACAGTTGAACAAAAAGATGATACCAGGTCGGCTTATCGCGCCAACAAAATTATAATAAAACCACCATATTCCTCGTGCAAAAATACCTTTTTAATCATGTTTAGTTTTACAATAAAATGAATAGCTAGAAGTTTCTCTAAAAAAACTGTTTTAATCTGTTATAAAAATGTTGAATCTATTCTTAAAAAAATGGTTCCAGAAAATCAAAAGTTCATCGATTCGTTCTGGAGATATTGTAATTTATCTTCAGAGCTTTATAATTAAACTTTTAAACTGTATAGCAACACTGATTAAAAAAAAGAGAAAGTTGAAAATTTATTGCAATAAATTGCAAAGATTAAATTTTCGGTTTTTAACATAAATTAAAATTCCTTAGACGAAATCGAAAATATGGAATGCTGAAGAAAAACCTCAATATTTCCAGAAAGAATTGACAATTTTTTTAACTGGAAAGATCTTTCAAAATGTGTAAAAAAATTATGCATTACATTTCAACAAAAAATTAATAAAATATTATGTTGAAACTAAAAGTGGAATGTTTGAAGTTCGTTCAATGTATACTTTCAGTTCAACGTTTTGTTTTCCTATGCTCTTCATAAAGATTCAGACTACGGTTATTTTCATTCCTGTGGTACTCTTTTTTTACTTTGAATTTTTGTAGCCGTAAACTACCAGATTCTTCTGAAATATGAAGTTTTTTATAACTCATATATTATCATCTCTCATATGTTTATTTAGTTTCTAAATCAAATGATATCTGGTTTTAGTTTCAAACCTTTTTGTGTGGTCATTAGAGTTTTTAATTTTTTCTTTTTTGTCCTTTCATTAATTTATATTGAAGAAAATTTAAATTTTTCTCCTTCTAATTTGTTAAGTGTTATAAGTTTAGAACCGTTTTACATTTGCTACAAATTGATTCCGAGGAAGATTTTGAACCTTTATATTAATATTAATCCCTAATCATCCTTAACCATTAATATTAATGGACATTAATATAAATTTGTATATTGCCCACTACAATTTTAAATATTAATATTAATGTATTCTGTAACTACTGCAAAAAAAGGAGATTTCGCATTGTTTAGAAAATAAATAAACCGAGAATAACGAAAAAATTGAATATATTGGGAATATTTATATCGCAAAGCAATACATCACAATCAGGTTTCCAAATAAATCAGTAACCCACAAAATTATCGGAATTATAAGGATTTTTTCTGAACAAATCAAATATTACTTCGTGAGGTAAATCTCGCTTAAAGTTACAAACTCTAATTTAAGAAAACATTATTAAAGACACTTTGTTCGTCGCAGTATGGAGAATTATTTTCCATATCATAAACGAGAGTTGGCAGTTTTCCAGGCGAAAAGGCTCATTGCGTACGCACTTACTAAGCACTAATACCACACTTAAGCCTCCTCTTTAATTAATTAATGAAAAGGAAATAATTCTATATCTAATCACTGCAAAAGTGGGGTAGTGGCGGCTTGTTAGGCAATAATAGCATTATAAATAAATAAACATTTGCTTTTAACATGTATATATACATTCATTACAGGCTGTATGTTAGTAATTTATTTATATTTAAAGTTTTTTTGTTAAAAAAACATCTCCTTCATGATTATAAACGTACTATCGGTAACATTGCCGTATGGTTAATGAGAATGTAATGAATAATATTTTTTACATAACATTTTTTAGTTCAAAGTAATTATAACAAATTTTAATGTACTACTTTTTCTTCTCCAAAAAATAAATTAATAGTACAACAATTATTTTTAAAGTAATTTAAATGTAATTTAAGTAATTAAAAGTAATTTAAGTAATTTAAAATTAATTTTAAAGTAAATATTTGTATTGCCTTTTTGTTTTGGGGTATATATTATGGGGTTTATAGGTTTTCCAAAGTTGGTTAAGTGATAACACTTTTTCACCGGTTATAAATCTCTCAAGAGCCATTAATCTAATGGCTTTCCAACCTACTTCATCCCTTATGTAATCGTTAGGAGTACTTTATTGTAAATTGAAAATAACCCTTCCAATACAAGTTCAATTTGGACAAAAGAAAAAACTACTTTCCTGGCAACGAAAGCACTCCGAAAAGATTAAATTTAAATTCTAAAAAATGTTAAAATAGATGAAATTTTTTTAATGTAAATTAAGAATTAAAATCTTCACTTTCTTTTCGGTTTTTTAATTATTTTTATGTTATGTAACCATATCAAAAAGCTTTAATGGACTAACAAAAGAGGAAATGGCAGCTAATAAGATATGAAAGTTATATATAGTCACCTTTGTTGTCATTATTGTGAAGGAAAGTGGAAGCTTTATTCATTATGTTGTTTTCCTTTCTAAGTAAAAAAAAAAAAAAGAGAAGCATAAAGTGTTAAGGTGTATTACTTCTTCCATCACGTTTATGCTTTAATCAAGATAATGCACTCGCCCTTTATATTTGCGGGAGAAGAGGGACCACAACATTACTCCAGCTTGACAGAAAAAAAAAAATTTACCACGTTGGTCTAATTTTGTTAATTAACAAGGGCAATCCTTCGTTACGACTGACGACATAGTGACAAGTTACGATGGTAGATATAAAATGTGTTGAAACTGTTGCTTTTGCTTACAGATTTAAAAGGAAAAGAATATTATAGATATGTTCAAAGATATACTTTTTTCAACATAACAAAGATTTTTGTTTTTGATTTTAATTAACTCCACTAAGTTGGTAAAATTAATTTTACTTTTTACTACAAGCAGGATTTTTTTGTTTCGATTGGTAAATAAATATGCCCCTGGGGAAAAAACCCGAAAGGAATAAAGAATTATTTAATATATACAGGAAACCAATCGTTTTACAGGCTTTGTTTAACCGACTAAAGATAAAACCCCAGCAACCGAGTTAGACTCTTTACTCATCCGTTTATCCCAAATAGTAAACATAAATTTAAATGGGACGTGACTTTAATCGCAATTTATGTGAGCCCTGGAGAAAAATCGTCGTTTATTCCAACGGGTGGAAGGTTGCCAAAATGAAAATGAGGTGATTTAGATAAGCCTTTTTTCCCAAATCGAGGCGATGCTACATCCAGCTGTAGATCTAGATGTGTCCCGAAGTAGCACCAGATTGCACCCTATCCCACCCCTCCTCCTTTGGTACAAAAGCCGTTGATCTTAATTTAGCTAATACCTGAAAAAGGAGATCTCGACCCAAGGCTGGATAAAAAAAGACGAAGAAACAAACCTGTAACAGAAATAAAAATTATGTTACGCTAACGCAAATTTAGCCAGGGAAGAAAAATATTTGTTTTTCTTTATAAGACCTTAAAACATATAAATGTTTATATTCAACCGATATACAACAATTACATTAATCATAATTAAGTATACTTTATGCTGAACATGTTAGCTTCCTTGTGATAACAACATAAACTAGCACATATTTACATTAAAACAATGTAGGAAGCAGAATAAAGGTGGGACAAAGTAAAAGAGTGGCGTAGAGATAGCGAGAGAGAGAGAGAAAAGATAGTAAGGGAAAAGGCAGTGTAAGTTAGAAAGACTATATGGTAGAATAGGAAGGAAGGAAAAGAGAGGAGGGAGATAGGAAGAGGAAGAGAAAGAGGGCGAGACAAAGAGATAGCAAGAGAGAAAATGAGAAAAAGTAAGAGAGAGGGAGAGAGAGAGAGAAGGTAAGGGAAAAGGCAGTGTAAGGGAGAAAGAGAAGATGGTAGAAAAAGAAAGAAGGAAGAGAAAGGAAAGAGAAAAAGATAGAAAGAAAGAAAAACAGAAAAAGTAAGAGAGAGGGAAAAAACTGGTGGGTATAAAGAAGAAAGAAAGACTGAAAAAATGAACAGAAATACAGGCTTGCGGAACGATATTGATAGGTAGATAAATAGATTATAGATGGAGAAATAGATAGAGATAAGGAAGAGGGAGAGAATGAGAGTAAAAGAGTGCGTAACAAAAATGAACGAAAGAAATAGAGAGAGTGAGAGAGAAAAAAGAAAGAGAGAGTGAGAGACAGTGAGGGAGAGTGAGAGGGAGAGGGGATGTGTGTTAGAGAGAAGGATGCGTTAAAAAGGAGTAAATTTTTATAATTACAACAATTTATTTATAAAGAAACATTAGGTTTTACATAATTACTTATAATGAAACAATACATATCGTAATTGTCATTAAAGCTACCACTTATTAAGAATACTTTACAGAACGAAGAGTCAATGTTTATTTCGTTTTACAGTCGTAAATATACTCTAATAATCTATAATATAAAATATCAACTGTAATGCAATACTCAATTGGTTTTTAAAAGTCATGTTTTCCTTTTTGCCTGAGTATCTTAAAAAGTAGTTTTTCTTGATACGGTTTGTTGTAATAACCAAAGGAACTTTAGAATTTCCTTGTCTTGTAGTTGCTAAATCTTGAGCAGTAGTAGTAGTAGTAGTAGTAGAAAATGCTACAAGTTTCAATTAATTAATCTTTTTATGTAAGGTTTTTGGTTGAAATGAAAAAGTCAGTGGCACGAGCGGGATTCGAACCCACGACCTTCGGCTAAATACGCCGCTGCTCTACCACTTGATCTATCCTGACTTTGATCCACTCGGACACCAACTCTCCCTCTCAACACTGATGTAGAGGACTCAATACCACTAAAATACCACTAACATAAATACTAAATTAATCTACCAGCTTGAACCTCGTTATTGAATTTCCAGCGGAAAAAGTTTGACAAACATGACATCATAAATCTTCGAAGGCAATAACGAATTCTCAAACAACAAACACAAAAGATTTACTATCAACGATTATTTCTTGACGTTCATTTTGAACAACCTGTAGGATATTAAAAGTTGAATAATTTTTGTACTGTAATACTAAAGTAATCAAACCAAAGCTAAATGAATTGCATACAAATTTAAAATATGAATATGAAAATGTTTTTAATATTTTATACTTCATAAATAAAAATTAATTTTTTCATATAAGATTGAACGTTCCTCTCCATGGCGTATTTTTATTTTAAGTTTATTTTCCTTTCCTCTTTTTTGGTAATGGTTTTTTTTATATTGCAGATAGTGTTTTATACCGAGCTCAATTTTCCGCAGAGTAGATATAGCTGTCGATTCGTTAAGGGGACAATTGTTCTCTTTACCCGTTTTTCTAAGAGATCCAGTACTATTTCGTTAATTGGAAAAGCGATACGGCTACATTTCTCGTCTTAATGCCCCTTTTGGGAAAAATTGTCACGAAACCGTTATAATTTACAGCGCCGTCCAACGTCCGAGGGCTTTTCATAATTATTAATGGCTCGGGTGGAAACGGTCATTTGTTGTTGACGCGAAAGGTGTTTTATATCGTGTGTACAATAATTTTAACAGCGTACACTTGTAATTCATTTAAAAATAATTGACAAATCGCAAATTCATGTACAGTGTTAAATGTAAGGTAAATTACATTCAATTGATATTATTACTTCTGCTGCATCAATTTTCCCTCTCTTAAAAATCTCGTTTCCATATTTTTATTTGCCAGCGTCCACATACAGCGACTCACAGATTCGTTCACAGCTGAATGCAAATTGGGTTATATCATTATTACAAAACAATTGTAAGACATCAAATAAACGTAGTTTTTTTTATAATTTTATTTATCTAAACACAAAAAACACCCAAAAAATTAAATTGTTCCTTTATCATGATTATTAAAATAATATAGAAGAAATTACCGTGTGCGAACGATAATATTATTGTGTCATAGAAAGTCATTTCATATTTGGTATGTCCTCCTTTGGCTTTCAAAACTGGATCTGCCTTCTGGGCATACTTCTCACGAGATTTCTGTACTGTTCTGGATCAATTAGGTCCCGTCTTGTGTTTGTGTTTTTTACCAGAGTTGATCAAAGTTTGAAGCGTCTCCTGCAGCATCGGCTAAAGATTTTGTAGTTTTCCTCACAAATGCTCAATTGGATTAAGGTTAGGTGACTGTGGGGGTCATTCCATGGCATTAAAACCACGATCATCAAGTTACTCTTCGGTCAGCAATGGTTTCTTCAATTTTCCCGTCGCTCTTAATCCGGCCTCACATCACCGTTTATTTCAGCACTGGCATCCATATTATCATTATCACCTGGCCTACGCTGATGGACAGCATTGTCATCCTGTCCTGATCGAACGGAGGCCTTTTGGCCTCGGAAAATTTTGTTTTATGACCACTCCTCTACTTTTTAAAACAACTATCGTAAATTCCGGAAGATCTTTTAAGTTTTGTTATTACCCCAATAATAACAATATATATTTTTATATTTTAAATTTATATTTTTATGAAATTTCTCGATAAGAAAGTCATTCTTGTAGCGATTTTATTATTTGATCTTTCGAAAATGCTGAAAATGGCTTCATACTGTAATTAAACGGAATAGATCATAACCATTAAGGAAAGCAAATATTTTCAGTATGTAAGAAAAATAACTAAATTGATGATGTCTGATAACAAATTTGAGAAGAAATATTGAATGGTTTTTGCGAAATTTGCAATGAAGGAACCCCAGTCACAAAACTGTTCACACGAAGACTCGTAATAAACAGGCTCAATTCAAAGGTATAAACATAAATAAAGATTATTAGGTTGAATGTTTGTTTACCAACAGTTCAACGAACTCAATCCTATTGCTGTTGTCTGGATTAAAAAATACGGGATTTGCAAATTGGAGATAATAGAAAATTGTTTACTGATGTGAACGAATCTGTGAGTCACTGTATAAACAAACACACTCACTCTTCCTCACTCACTCTCACTCCCTCTCTCTCTCTCCCTCTCTCAGTAGCTCTTTTTCTCTCTCTTTCTCCCTCTCTCAATTTCTCCCTCTCACTCTCTCACCCCTCTCTTTTTCACACCCTCTCTCTCTCTCTCTCTGCCTCTCTCTCTCTCTCTTTCCCTCTCTCTCTTGCTTTCTATCTATCCATTTATTTTTATAGTCACATTCTCTCATCTAAAGTTTCTCGAAAATTGTCCACCATCTCTTCGCATTGCTTTCAAAATATCAACCATGCCATCATATCTAACAAGCTAGACTTGGGATTAAAATATTATAAAGGTAAATAATATATTTATTTGCAACAAAATCAATCAAATAACTATTGAAGTTTTAAGATTTAAAACGTTTTGACTAAATAAAACATTGGGGGCGTCGGTGGCCGCAACGGTTTAGGCGTTGACACGACTCTCATCGCTGTAAGGTAAAGGTCCCGGGTTCGAATCCAGCGCCTCTGCATTCGAACCCGACATACTTACAAATGGGCTTTTTTTCAAAAACACCGACACTCTGGTTGATAAAACCTCTGCTGTTGCGAGCCCTCGTAAAAAATATATAAAAAAATAATAAAACCTTAATTCTGAACATTTTTCAATTAAATTTTGGGTAATTAACAAATGCAAATTCACAAGTAATATAAATACTGTAATTAACTTATGAATGAATTTTCAATCTTATTGAATTTTATTACTTTGATTTTATTATAATCTCAATTCGGATCTAAACAAAATATGTATAATGAAAAGAGATAACCAATTTACAAAGTTAACAGAATTTTCTCAAGCCTAATCGCCACTGCACAACGGATTTACAAACAAACGAAAAATCTTGACTATCCCTCTGAAACATGCCAATTTCTTCGATTGTAAGGCGATAGATCTGTGCGCGTTTTTTTCTTTTAAACGCCGTACATTCCTTGCAGGGTCTTTGTCGTGAAAAGGGCAAGCCTAGGGACCAATAACGCTGGTCAAATCCGAACGGATCTTCGGACCGAAATGGGAAAAAAACGGCACGAAAAAAGGGAGAATCGGTCCTGTAGCTGGATCAGGCTCGCAGGGCTGACCGCTTAGACAGAATAACAAGATTTATTCGAGCCGATAAAGGCGTATCGAAATCCGGTTTATTCGGTATGGAAAAGAGTATTGCTCTCAATTTAGCGACCTTCCTTTCACACCGGTGCCTCCTTCTGAAATGGTTGGGGAAAAAAACGCCTTTCCATTATTGACTTACTCAAGTCCGTTCAATTGCCTCCATGTTCAAAATCAATTTCATAAATAATGCCATTCCATTCCTGGACTTGGGAAACTCCCAACTCCAGGCAGGTTAATTACACTGACCTTATTTACCCTATAACATCTATTATTTAAATTTCAGTTCATTTAAAAACAAAAGAATTATACAACAGATATCCCCCTCAGATGTTTCTAATTAATCAGTTAATAAAACTAACCAAAAGGTGCCATATTATATTACATAAATATTGCTTTAATATATGTTCGTTTCAAACCTATTTGATTTACTTTCACTACAGATACTTGTTTTCTCTGTTTATTTTATAGTTATAAGTTTAACATTCACATTATGTTCATGTTCATGAAATAGTTAATATAAACATATATCAGTTTACTACAATAATCTAGTACACATTGATGATCAATTAATTATGGAATTACATAATTTCATTTATTGTTATTAGGACTATGATACACTATTTGCATGTATGTTTGTTTGAAAGGTTTATTTATTTAAGCGCGAAAAATAAAATTATTTTCCAAGGTGTTCACTTTTAACAAATAATCGCTCGTTTCTACTTAAAATGAGAGATTTTCAAGCCGATTAAATACGAGTTTAAGTCAAAAGCATCTTCAACATTGATTAAATTTCTCCCCTCTCCCTTTTCTTTTTACCTCTTTCCCTCTGTCTCTATCTTTGTCTTTCTCTTTCTCTATCTTTCTCTCTCAGTTTATATATATATATATATATATGTATACATTTGTATATATATTCTGTACTGAGCTATCGCAGTCAAAACAAACAATAAATGCTTTGTTTACTGGATTAGTTTAATTTTGTACTGATTTAATCCTATTTGCACAAAAAGTAGAATTGTGCCCTTCCATTCTGCTACGCCTAAATATTGCTTTCAGTTAATCTTTTCTTTTCGATTTCATTTGATATTATTCTTATTATTAAACCTTTTTCAATGGGTCATGTCAGGCGTTTGAGTGAGTTTGATAGTGTCGGGTAATAACATTTTTTGAGGAAGGATACAGCCAGCATGAAGTTGCTAGGAGACGGAATGAAAATCACTTTACAATAGGAAGGGTTCTTCGGCACTTCAGAGAAATAGGGATTCACATTAGAAGGCGAGGGAGGGCAGGGCCGACCTAGATCTTCAGACGAGAGAAACGATAGATTCATCGGTCATCAGGCTCTACGAAACCGCAGCATTACGGGAAATGAGAAGAGACAAGTGCAAAAGTTTTGATTTCCTCAAAGACTGTAGGAAGAAGGCTCAATGAAAATAACACCAGGGCCCGTCCCCCGGCTCGTGGACCTGTTCTTACCACAGCTCAGGGAACATCCAAGTTACAATTCGTATGGGAACATGTGCATAGTCCATTGGAAGTTTGAGGTCGAGTTCTCTTTTCAGATAAGGTGAGAGTAAGCCTCAAATCTTCAGATGGACGTAATTTCATACGGATATGCTCAGAAGAAAGTTTGGGCCATGCAGGATATTCCCTAGGTGGCATTCCACGGTGGGTCATTGATGTTCTGAGGCATTTCCTTAGGACCCAAAATTGATTGTTGTGCTAGGAAGATCTCTAACTTCACGGAAGTACTTACAAGACATAATCGAAGAACATAGTGCCATTTTCCCCCCACAACGGTGAGAGATTCTTGCTAATGCAGCATAATGCCAAGCCCCATATAGCATGTATTATGGATGACTACCTGAATGAGATTGAAATTGAGGGCTAGGTGTGGCTACAACTAAGTGCATATTTAACCCAATCAAACTCATTGGGACCAACTTAAGCGACGACCAGCTAGTAACACCCTAGAAAAGTTGAAAACGATTTTACTGACTGAATAGGAAAGAATTCCTCAGAATTTTATCAGAAATGTTTTCCAAGGGATTCAAACGCGTTTAACGGCCGTGATTCGTGCCGGAGGTAGAAGTACTCGGTATTAAATGGGACATATATATAAAAAATTAAGTTAAAAAGAAAATGGAGGTAAAACATAGAGAGACAGAAAGAGAACAATATATACCTTTATCTCTATTTTCTTTTTAACTTTATTTTTTTATATATATGTCCCTTTTAATACGGAGTACTTCCACCTTCGGCACGAATCATGGCCGTTAAACGCGTTTGAATCCCTTGGAAAACATTTCAGATAAAATTCTGAGGCATTCTTTAAAACATAGAAAGATAGAAAGAGAACGATATNATATATATATATATATATATATATATATATATATATATATATATATATATATCGTTCTCTTTCTATCTCTCTATTTTTTACCGGTTATATTTATGGGCGGAGAGCCGTTTTTATTCCAATGGTTCCCAGCTTCGGGTCGATTCAGTCCGATGATTAATTCGGTGCTATTTCCCTGGCATAATCCGTGGTCTGTATAACCGGATGAAATCCTCTGACCTAAATGTATTTCATGCTGAAAGTGAGTACGAAATTGCGTTATCATAGTGAGAGAAACATAATACTGGTAACATATAGAAAATCTGTGATCAAATATGGACTCCAAAGACATGGTAGTGAAAATAAGCGATACACCGCCAAGTAAGCAGCAGCTCTGCAAACTATGTGATCGGCAACGAAAAACCCACAATTACAAAAGACTTCCTATCGGATTTTCACTGGGGTATATATGATGCAAATTTTAATTATTAAAAATGTAAATTATTAAAAAAGTGTCAAAAAAAATTTATAATAAATTAATTTAGTAATTTAGCAGCAACTCGACAGACGGCCTCTGCCATTGTCATTCATGCTTTGAATTATATATCAATGTAAAAAAAAAATTATTTATTATACAATAAAGCATATTATTCATTCATTCATTGCTGTACGAATATTATTAAGTACATATCGTTACAATACAATAAAGTTGCCTTCGAAGTAGAAGGACTATTGAAATTGAAATTTTGTAAATATAGATCAATAGCTAGATCCAAAAGTGACAAAAGAGAGAAACGAAACGCCAACCTAAAACAATAGTAATATCACAGAAAAACCACCAAAACATTGTTAAGAATAAACAATAAGACGTATTAAATTCACAAGGCAAAAAGGAGGGAAAATTCAAAAGGTGTGGTTGATATGTTGGTGTCCGAGTGGATCGAGGTCACGATTGCTCAAGTGGTAGATCAGCGGCGTATCAAGCCGAAGATCGTGGGTTCGAATCCCGCTCGTGCCAGTGACTTTTTTATCTTAACTGAAAACCTTACTTAATTGTAATAAGGCGTATATTCACTAGTTTTTGTGGTCCGCTTGACCAATTAATATCTTTCTATTAATTAAGGTTTTTAGTTGAGATAAAAAAGTGTGTGTGAAAAATGGCAAAAAAAGGGAAAATTTAAAAGGTGGAGTTGAGATGGGAAGTTAGTGTCCGAGTGGATCGAAGTCACGATAGCTCACGTGGTAGAGTAACGGCGTATCTAGCCGAAGTGGGTTCGAATCCCGCTCGTAACACTGACTTTTTTATCTCAACTAAAAACCTTATTTAAATAACACGTAATTTGCCAGGAAACTCACAACCCTTGTCAAAACTATTTTAATATAAACCTGGAACCACCTCTGAGTGCGGGTAAAAATAAATTTTAAGGACTTGGTAATAGATATTTATAACAGCCTCGGGTGTTAGAACAGTCATTAAGCAATCAGTGCAAACAGACCGAAAATACTAAAGTTTGGTCGGTTGCCCGATTCACTAACACTAAATGTGATCTACCAACGTAAAAGAAAGTTACTTCGGAACAAAATAAATCCTCTGAGACAAAACATCTTGACTAACCAACAAGAAAAAATGTTCAATAACCTGCGAGCTCGCAGCAAAATGCATGTTATTATATTTTGCAAAGGGTAGTAAAAATTCAGACAGTTTTACAGTTGTCCTGAAAAATATTTCTCAAATTGAAAAAACAACAACACATAAACACAAAAAAAATTTAAAAATTCCAACTTTAAAAACATTAAATAACACAGCTCGATAGCAAGAAAAAAAGAATGACACTAATAAAAAGCAAGCAGTAAAATATAGTTTACAACTAACAAAGAATAACCACACACCAATTATAAAAATATTATTAATTATTAAAATTACTTATGAATTAAATAATTAAAAAAATATGCAGATTGCTTTCTAAATGATCCCATGTGGATTTAGATCTGCCAGTTGGATTAACATATGCGCATTCTCATGGTCAAACGTAAAATCACATACACACCTATGAAGCCGTTTGTTGGAATCTTATGCAATTTTCTGGGATTATACGGATTGCTTTCAGTTTGATCGTGTATGAATTGTGCACATATCGGATAAACATATGCGCGGGGACGTCGGTGGCCGCAACTGTTTAGGCGTTGACACGGCGCTCATCACTGAAGGTAAAGGTCCGGGGTTCGAATCCAGCGGCCCTGCATTCGAACCCGACATACTTACAAATGGGCTTTTTTTAAAAAACACCGGCACACAAACTTAACATCCCGTAACGGAATATCTCTCTAAATAATGTTTCCTTGCGTTGAAATTATGTCGGATATTTGGATTTGTATGTGAAGCCTGCCGTAAAAGCTATTTTGTCTCTAGGGAGTGCATAAAATTTCATCGCCATCACGACAAAATTTGGGGTAGCTATATTGCCCACCTACCCGGCAGACGTTTTCCCCCTATCATTCCTAGACCTCCGTCTCTGTACTAAGGAATAGGAGAAACAGTAGTACATGTTCTTCCCATTTTTCATACCTGTGTTATAAATATTCCTTTTATGTAATAAATTCACGGGTTTAAAGTTAACCAAGGAATGGTGGATTTTTTTATTCTTACAGAGTAAACCACGCCAACTCTTTCATCCTGAAAAGAATCAAATCATATATTATTAAAAAAGAGATATCTTTCGATTTTTATACTCACTTAACCCAAAGTGTTATGTCTGTATACACACAGCTAGACAGCTTTCGAAACCAATTTGCCCGAGGCGTCAATAAAGGGAAAACTCGGCTATCTACAAATGTAAATGATCGACTATTGCCAGATAAGAGAGCGGTAATGGCTTTCGAAAATCCTGATAGAGCGATTCAGCCGGGTCGGAATATTTTTACATTTATATCACTAGGATCATCAATATTTATAAACTAGACGCTATGAATGAAATCTTAAGCAAGTCGACATTTGACTCTTTTTCAGCTGGAATTCCGTCTAGGCGCAGATCCGGAAAATGATAATGCGGATTTTTTTTCCTTTGAGACCGCCTTTTCCTCCTTTTTCTGCCTTGTAAGGATTCAGAGGACTTTCTAAACCTACAATAGGTTTTCTGCACCCCTCTCTTAAAAATGGTAGGAGCGTGTTTGTTTTAAAATTCGAGTATCTTGTCAAAAGATAGATTATTTGCTATTTTTAAGAAAAAAATGCGATATAAACGAAAAAGGTTTCGGTATGTAAGAAAATATCGAGAAGAAAGAAAAAAGGCGCCCCTCCTAAACATCGAAAAAATAGTAAGATCTGGCGGCAATACTGGGACGATTGGCAACCCTGATGGTATTTTAGTGAGTGACAGAGTGCAGAGCGAGAGAAGAATACGCTGTTTTTTTTCTTGTTGTTTTATACGAGGGTTCGCAACAGCAGAGGTTATATCAACGCTCGGGGTTCCGGTGTTTTTGAAAAAAAGCCCATTTGTAAGTATGTCGGGTTCGAATGCAGGGCCGCTGGATTCGAACCCGGGACCTTTACCTTACAGTGATGAGCGCCGTGTCAACGCCTAAACCGTTGCGGTTACCGACGCCCCCTACATGTATTATTGTCGTTATATTAATTACAAAATACTTATTTTAATATAAACCTCATAAAACTCATCACTGTAAATGAGAGCCTGTCAACGCCTACACCGTTGTTTAAAATGATTCTAAACAATATTAAGAATACAATTTACTTGTCGGTTTGCGCCAAAATTAAACGGAAATGGTTTGTTTATGATAATATTTAAAAAATTGTATATATACGTGTGTGTGTGTGTGTGTAATTATGTATAATATAAATTTTATATACAAGATATGTCAGATATATTGCGACTCCCCTTTTGTCCTGAACAAAGTAGTGTAGAACTGTAGAATAAAGTTTATAGCGGTAACACTCATAAATTTCCCAAGGGATCTAACATTCTAGAAGGTTGTTTTAACGTCGTAGTATGTAATATATAGTAAGTATCGATTTTTTTAAATACACGATATACTATTTGTTTAAACATGGTTGGTTGTTATTTCTAGATGTGGATCATCATTTGTAATACAATGAACAAAGATTTTGTATGTTTGTCAAGCTTTCGGCATTTTTGCTTTCCACTGGGCCCTTCAACAGGAAAAAATTATTACTAACTATTATTACTAAGTTTTTCAGTTTTATTTTTTGGATAAATTGCAGGCAAATGATGAAATTTTTATTAGAGAACGTAGTGATATTGTTAATAATGCGGTATACAGGTGAGAAGACAAAATTGCGAAATTGACCACGCATGTGGTAGTAAAATTATTGGGATGATGTGGAATAGGAAAGTCGGTAGTATAAATGGTAACAGGGTAGATCTAAGAAAGCCCCCTATTGGGACGATATTAGTATGATGTCTATGTTTTCACTTCACTCCAAAGCAGCTGTCAATTAAACAGGATTCTAAGATAATGTAAGGAAGGCTGAATGCGAAGTATTTAAGTTTGTATAGGATGTTTGGGTGCCAGGTATCAAAAGCCATTCAGGAACGCACCCAAGGAAGAGTCTTTTTACGTTCCTAGATAGTTGAATGGGAACGGAAGCCGAACTGGAGAGAAGGAATGATTTTATGTGAATCTAGGATGCGAATTAAACGTTTTAAAAGGGTTGGTGGAGAAATAAAAACCAAGTGTCCCGTGGTGCAAAAATCATTTATTTAGTTTGGACATTTCTGGTTCATTGGCCATTCCTCAGCAAGCCAAATGGGTCATTTCTTCACAGGAAGATTTTAAATAAATTGTAACTGAGACATGTCTAGATTTTTACGCCACAGTTCCCTTTATTTCTACACCATAAAAATAAAAATACCGTGGAACATATATGACATTAAAACGAATCCTTTGAGGATTTTGTACATAACAGGAAGAAGAGTAGAAGTTTCGAGAATATTAGGAATAGGAATGACGACTGAATAAGAGAGGATAGTGGAATGTGTATTTCCTTTGTTGTTTTTAAACATTTTTAAACACTCTACTTGAAAATTGCTATATGCATTCCGTAACTGTAGGAGTATAGAAGGTTTGCGAGGAAGAAAAAGAGGAAGCGTGCATTATACCATGATTATGTATTAAATCATTATATTTCGTGGTCTAATTGACCAAATAACTTCTTTCAATTAATTAATCTGAGTGGATCGAAGTCACGATAGCTCAAATGGTTAAGAAACGGCGTATTGAGCCGAAGTCGGTTCGAATCCAGATCGAGAATCTAACTTTTTCATTTCAACCAATAACTTACATAAAAAGATTATTTAAAGATTAATTACTTGAAAGAAGTTATTTGGTCAATCGGATCACGAAATATAATGGATTTAATAAGTAAAACGAAGTATATCTTCACTAACAGCTCTCCGCTTTGGTTAGAGCAGCGGCGTATTAAGCCGAAGGTCGTGGGTTCGAATCCCGCTCGTCACTTTTTCATTTCAACGAATATCTTACATAAAAGTTTATTATAATTATATATTAATTTTCTTTTAGAGGTGCATCATTTATATTTGAATGGGTACCAAATTGGTTATATGGTGGTTATGTGGTATATAATTTAAATTATAAATGGCATTGCGTTAATAGATAAATATTTGGGTTTCAAAAGTTTTGAGTTATTTAATAGTTTTTAAAATTTCACAAAACATAAGTTTAAATATTTACCTTGCAATATTTACAAAATGTAATATAATGTAACAAATATTTAAAGTCATCAGTCTCACTCGACGACAGAGGAAGCTACTTATCTTTTTAAGCTGCTTTATCATTTATATTAGCAATAAAATGGTCGCTAATGTTTAGTAGTTGACATGCGCTCATCAATTTAAGGGGAAAGTCCCGGGTTCGATTCCTGAGGACCTTTATTGGAACCCCACGTATTTACGAAAGAACGTGTTTTTTCTAAAATACCGACGCCCTTAAAAGAGTTGCAAATTTTTTACTTAATATTGATCAATATATATATTTATTTAAAGATTTTTTAAAGGTGTTTTTGTTTAAGCTATATTGATATCGCCGGTCCCAGCCCTTCTTCAGTCTAGTCAAAATTACAGTTACTTATTAAAAACAAGTTTCTAATATAATTTTAATAATCAAATGCAATAAGGTAAAAATTGTAGATGTGAAAAATAACAAAAAAAATAATAAAAATTACCTTAAGAATATAATTGATTAAAAATATTTTTAAAATGTGTAAATATAAAATTAAATAATGTAACATTATGTACAATATAAATAAAAGAACGTGTCTATTAACAGTACGTTACTCAGAAAGCAATAAAGAATATACTAGAACTCAAATAATTCAGATAACCTGTAGTATAGGTGTAACACATATGAACCTACTAATTTATGCTTTTCCAAAAATGAAAGGAAGTAGGTGTCTTTTTAATCAGTTTTACTATTCAACTGCATTTTTTAACGTTATATTACAAAATTTGATCTTCATAAGTAACTCTGTAATTTTGACTATGTAGACTAAAGAAGGGAGACCGGTGCCACCGAAATCGTTTTTAGCTTCAATAAAATGATATGTAGAAGTGTCTAAAATAATTTTAAAATAACCCATGAAGGTTCAAGAGAAAAACATATTTATTTGTATTTTTTATTAAATAACGTCAATATAATAATATAGTTGGATTGGTTTTGGTATTTTCCTTATTGCTGTGACGATGTTGATTAAGTTTATTTCTAATTCTATTTAAATTAATATAGTATTATTACAGTACTATCGACGTTAGGATTAGTTCTTTGTTTTCTTGCTATATAATCATTGTAGTTTTTATTTTATTTTTTGTAACTATCTCTGTTTGTTATTATTTTAGTCAGTACCATTCGTTTTTTGAGGTCGCTGTGACATGACAGTGTTATTTTGTAATTGAACATTTCTTTTTTCACGTACAGTTAACTGTTGAAACATTTCTATACATAAGCTTATTTTAAAATAAAATGAATATTTTTGATGCTGGCCTTTCTGAAAACCAAAATTTTACTTATATAATTATTTTTTGTATTTTTTGGTACTCTGTAAAATAACTATTTAGTCTCAATAGAATGCCTTTGTGCAAATTGTTAAAAATCTTTATTTACATGTTTTTTAATCTATATACAAAATTGCGTATTCACGAAAATCTCCAAAAAAATATGGAAAATAGCCACTAAGCTCGGTTTCAAGAGAAAAATTAATTAACAAAAAAAAGGAAGTAGCTCAGTTTTTAAAAAGCTGTTATTTAGGTACCTAAAAGAAATGTGAGCATAAAGGGAAAATATGAGGGTGTAAAAAAAAGTTGGTTGGTTTTTGAAATAGTAGAAAAACATCAAGCGTATTAGCATGAATCAGAGAGGGCGGCTTGGCAAGAGACCAGGCAGTTTAATACCCAAAAACGAAAAAAACAGTGTCCATCCCAACTAAACGATATAGGGGCAGATTAAGGGGGGAAAATGTGTTTTTTACAAAGGTGACTTCCCGATTGACCGGTCTTCTCACAGGTTTAAGAAAATGGAAATATTAAGAACGCCCTTCGGAAGAGGGGAAAACTTCCTTTATTGTTATTAATAGACTGCTTCCTGGTTTTTGGCTTGGGCCAACCCAATTAGGGGTTGGAATTAAGTTTAGACTGGAGAAGGGGAAGGTTTCAGTGGGTAATAATTAAGGTTAGGGTGCCCAAGGGGCTAAGGTTCCTTACCTTAACCTGTTATTGAATATTCTTTTGTTTGCAGACTCACAGAATCCTCACTATTAATTAACTGAATTAATTAAAAATATAAATAAAAACATCTAAAATTAAAACTCTATGCTTAGTGAGTATTTAGTATTTCGTAAATGATTTTTTTTCCAAAGGAAAAAATAATATTTACGTTATTGACGGAAATTTTTGCGAATTCTGCACGCATATAATTGAATTACTTATTTTATAAAAGATTCTCAAAAGCAATATTATTTGTTGACATGCTTCCATAATTTAATAGATTCAAGCGAAATAAAAATTTAAAGTTGATTAAGACGTGTATGGTATTTAGTGACCGTTAGCCAATGATTATATGGAGATCGTGAGGTGCGGTCTGGTGTGAAGTAGGTTTTAGAAAAACATTTTCTTTATCGTGCCAACATTTCGATCTTTATTGAGATCATCTCCAGGGCTCAAAGTGTTTGCTTTCCGTGTAGATGTGTCATTATTGGGTGTCGTGGTGCACTCTCAACACTAATCACAAGAATGACATAATTACGGAGAAAACAAACACTTTGAGCCCGGAAGATGATCTCATTAAAGATCGAAACGTTGGCGCGATAAAGAAAATGTTTTTCTAAAACTTACGTCACACCAGACCGCAACTCACGATCTCCAAATAATCGTTAATTAAGACTTTTTTCCCGTCTCAAAAAAAAGTTTTTCACCTCGATAAATTAAAAGTAATAATTTAAAATTATATCGGCCGAACTGGTGCTCTTATAGAAATTAGTATTTCGTAAGAGGAAGAAGTATTGTTTTATTAAACGGCTTTAGTTTTCCCGTTAACTGTAAGAATGAAAAGGTTTCAATTAGTTTAAACTACGTGAATATGATCAAGGGCGCCCACTCTGAATTCCATCTGAGGGTAATAACGGCTGATTTTCCAGACTAATGAGTGCCAAGTCGTCATTGACAGCTTTCAAATTATTGGAACGTGACAGTCCAACACCTGAGGACAATTACAGCATATTAAATTTGTAACTTTTCCCATTGAGTTATGCTTCCGTCAGTATTATTTATTTTTAAATTTATAACATATACACCGTACATACACTCTTGTGTTGAAAGAACAATATTGTTTAAACCATTATTTTGATACAATTATAATAAAAAATGAACTAATAATATTAAAAAAATTGTAATTAAAAGTGTGTCAGCATACTGATTTCGCTGTAAGAATAATTAATTATTTGGCTGGTTAATTTTCAAAAACATTTAAATGTGACTGAAATTTACCCACTAAAATAACTTCAGGTGATAATAATAAAACAGTATAACTTTCTGAAAGTCAGCTATTACATGTCATATGCATATGAACTATTACTAGTATATTATTACAGTGATTCAAAAATGGTGATTAATTTCTTAACTATATTTGATAATTGTGAGCCGTACAAAATTACGAATATCTTCCATCTAACCACACCTGACTAAACAAAATACAAAAATGCAAAAAAAAATGAACATTTAATTTGAAAATAATTAAACATGCACACTATAAAACAACTTAAATCAAACTGAAATTTTGGTGGGACGTTACTTTTATAACTTCTCACTTTCATTGATTGTACATAAAAACGAGTTAAGCAACTTTTGCCATAAACAACGTCAAGTTTAAAGGCAAGCACATCGGAGAGAAAATTTACCACGGGTATAAAACACAATAATACCTCTGAAACAAGCTGATTTATCCTGCCCGTCGAGAAGTTAGTTTTATTAAATTACGTTGTTTGTTGTTAATTCAATATGGCGTTTCATGAAGTTACAAACGGAAACTTTTTTTGTGGTTTGGCTATGTTTTCTCGGTTTTGTGGACTTCCACGGTGTAACAAACATCGCGTCCAGTCTGGTGAAATGGGCAATTGTGGCATAGCAGTGTATATAGAAAAAAGTGAACATGTCACTTTCACCATTCGGAGAATCACTGGTCCTATCGACTCCAAATTATTCAATCCCTACACAAAAGTATCAAATATTAACGTAAGGTCTCTGATTGGAGGGAAAAGAGGTGTTATATAGGTTGGATTTTAAGGAGGAATAGGAGGGGGCGTGAAGAATAGAAAGGGGAAGGGAGTTCCAGAGTTAGGGGCTCGAAGCAGAACTATATATCTATGTATCTTTTGAAGGTATGGGTTGTATGTTGCGGAAGGATAAGATCGATTGGGGATGAGCGGGTGTTACGAGTGTGATGTGAGGAGTCGAATTGGAAAGATTGGGTGATGTAAGGAGGAAGACGAGTGTGGATGGACTCGAAAAGAAAACAACCTAGGAAATACCGTGCAAGGAAGGAGGGGTAGAGCCAGGAAAGTTGGGAGTACAATCTCGACACTCGGGAACCCCGTGGGGTGCCGGACAAGAATCTTACGCAACAATTCTTAATACGCTTCAATCGCGCGTTCCCCTCCTCCATGAGACCACCGTATGCCACACAGCTGTTAATGGAATAAGTGAAGTATAAGAGAAGATACAAGGAGTGGCGATACAATGGCGGGAAGTTTAGGAAATGCGAGGATGCCAAGAAAGGTTTAGATTAAAGATTACTCCTAGGTTTTTAACCGAGGAGCAGAAGGGAATGGGATGGTTATTTAACGTGATAGGTGGAATGATGAGAAGGGTATTGAAAAGTTGCTTTATCTCAAAATTATGGCAGTGGATTTGGACGGACTGAGGACGTGAATTTTTATGTCCCCATTTGTTGGTGGAATTTAGGTCTTTTTGGATCTTGAGAATGGCCGAATGAAGATCGGAAGGGTAGAAAGATATGTATATTTGGGAGTCATCGGCGTAGTTACAGGATGAAGTCGGGCAGGTCGTTAATATAAAGGGAGAAAAGGGTAGGAGAGATGATAGAGCCTTGGGAACCCCAGAGCAAGAGGGAGGTAATGGGAGCAAGGGAGAGGTAAGGCTATTGGGAAGGGAGACAGCTTGGTAGCGATTGGTTAGGTAGGAGTGGGACCAACGGGTGGTCCTGTTGGAGAAGGAAAAAGATTCGCTTTGAGAGAGGAGGGAAGAATAAGGGACAGAATCGAAGGCTTTGGAAAAATCAAGGAGGACAAGGTTAGTAAATTTCCGTTGGTCCTTTGCTATGTGGACGTCACTGGTAATTTTTATTAGTGCTGATTGAATGGAATAGCCTTGGCGGAAGCCAGATTGGAGGGAATTGAGAAGGTAGGACTGTTCAAGGTGCCTGTAGACTTGTGCTAGGACTAATCTTACTATGGGCTTGGTTAGGTTTGGGAGGATGAAAATAAGACGTTAGTCCGTAGGGGTGGATGGATTAGGAGTATTGTTGACAGGGTGGACATGGGCTTTTTTCAGGCTATAGGGAAAACGGACGTTTTACACAATATTATTGTTAGATTGTGATGTAATTTGTGTGTTTTCTTTTTATAGTAATCAGTAATCAGAAATTTTTTGAACTGTAATGGTTTTCAAATGACTTTTGAAGTTTTGACTCTTCTACTTCAATTTAGATTTCAACATCAATTTAGAGTCTCAGACCCTCGAAGACATATAGCATTTGCGATGCTCTTCCAACTACTGCAGCTGCTTCGTCGTGACGAATTTCCTCGTTGACATTTGTTTCTAGAAAAATTCTCATTGCTTGTATAGTCGCTCAAGATAGTCTGACATATGTACTAAACAATATAGATTCGATGAAGGGTTGTGCGAATTTTTGTTTTTGTTTTTGTTTTACGTGAAACATTAGAAACGTACTGAATCCTACTGAAATGGTCTATATCAAAGATCTAAACTAGGTAATAGGATAGTTCAATTTTAATACATAACTAAATTATTTCCGGTGTTTTTGTGGATTATCTTTCAAACAAACATAAATGATAAAAAATAGAGACAAACATAAATTTCTGATCTCGTGCAATTTGTTTTGCATTAAAAAAAGTATAGTAATGAAAAAGTATAAAAATGCATATAGTTAAAAATTACAAAATTGATAAAAATAAATATTATTTGAAATAAACAACAAAATGTCCGGGTTTTGTCTTTGAGTTATATGTAAAAGAGTTACATATATGAAATCTCTTTATTTATGACAATAAGAGAGAGAAATCTCGTAAATTCAAACAGTTAATGAGACGGTTCAAGTTTCTGTTAAAAAAATTTCACTGCTCTCCAGCTTTCTCTTGGGGCTCTTTTATTAGCTCGAAAAAAATTAATTATGCTAAAATTGAAACTTGATTAAGCGCCAGTTTGAATTTGTTTGAGTTATTTTTTTGTTTGTTTATCAAGGCTATAAAGGTAGGGTAATGTATTACTAAAATAACAGGAATACCGAATTAATTGTATGATTAATTAAATAGGGACACGGTTTCACTTAGAAGGAAATTAAATTAAAAAACAAAAAAACGACTGGTTCGGCGGGGAAGAGGTGGATTTTTAATTAAAACGGCCCTTATGTTCGACTTTTTTATGATTTTATGGAGAATAAAATTTGATCTACGTTGCCCACCTCGTGCCCAGACGGGGGATAATGAGATCTTTCGCTCTTCTTTTTATTAATTCTAGTTTCTCCCGTCCAAAGTGAATTTGAGAGCTTATTAAAAATTTAATATCCAATGATGTTTTCAACAAGTACAAAACCTGTCAAATTTTAACATTCGCCCAAACCAAAAGTCTCTAGTAGCCATGTATCGATTCTAAATGGGTTTTTATCAATTAGAAAATCCTATTTGTTTTCATAATTAATTAATTAATTTTACACTTCAATGTAGGTCAATTTTTTTGTAAATTTACTTTTTGGTAAAGTGTGGAAAATTCCAATTACTCAGATTAAAGCAATATTGCATTGAAAAGAGGAAATCAAACACGGTGATGTACGTATAATAAAAGAACCTCGGTGGAAAACGATTTAAAGCGTTAACTAAAAAATAATTATCGACAGTTCAACGTTTAGTCTTAAGGCATTTTTATCCTCTTTTTTAACAATGACTTGGTTTTCGGCGTTTTGCAGTGTCTAAATTATTTTATTTGTTGTGAGTTATCGTAAACAATAAAGCAAAGGAATATCTGTCTTACAAGAGAGCTTAGCGGCCAACTCCTCACTGGGTGACTAGGATGAAGAATAAGGAATAATTTACAATAGTTTTTACATAGTATTACCGATTAAAATTCCTGGAATCGAACTATGAACCGCTATCGTGGTATATACGCCTTAATCACTCGGCCATTGCGGTCCTCTTTTAATTATTTTAAAAATGTATTATACACATCTGCACGGTACAACCTTATTATCTAATGTTTTAAAGTCTCCATTAATATTTGTGTTGTTTTCTTGCAAGGTTGACACACGGACGCTTATTTCTGGGCCAATGCCCACGTATGTATCCGGCATGAAGAGAAAGGTTGCTCGATGTGCCCCACCTAATTTAAGGGTGCAGAGAGTGTGTATAAATGCCACAGATATGAGAATTTTGCTTGAGCACAGCAGACAGTATCTGGATACCGGTTGCGATTTATTGAGGAAATGGTTTGTTTTATTATATACAACACTGATACTTTTGTGTACTTAGTGTGTATTGAGAGGCGTTAAGGTGTAGTGAGAAAGAGCCGATGGCGTAATATTGAGTACCTGATCAACCCTCAACTAGGTTAGATATATAATAGTTGTAACGGGTAATAGAGGAGGAACTACATGCGTTGGGTGTTCAAATTACCTAGCTGTTGACAACCGGGACAAGGAGCCCCACCTGGGTGGCTGGACGGATAAGACCGAGGTCTGACCCTCAACTGCCAACACGCGAGAGGGTGGTTCCCGATGCCTGATGGTAGTTTATTATAAATTACAAATGCTGGTATTGCTAGTGAACAGCAAGAAGTGATGGATCAACTCTGTCCGTGTGTACACACATATGCATATTTGAGCTTATATACATCCAAATCCAATCGACAACTAAGTTGAAATTCCTTGATTGTAATTATCATTTTAAAGATGAGATGATGTATCGACCTGCTTGTTCAACAACTTGAACAAAAGGATCTTCAGTGAGGTTACAACAGAATCGGCAAACTCTTTAAATCTTTGCCGAGCTTTCGACGATTATATCGTCACCATCAGGGCCTATTTATTTTAGCCAAATATCACAGTTAGAAACATGTTATATCATTTTAAAAAACAGCATTACAAAAAAACAATTATTTATTTTATTTTAACTAGATGAGTGTCTAAATATATCTGGAGAACAAGAAACGGCATATGTAATAACACTAATTAAAAATATGTGAAGCTCAGTATCTAAAACAATGAACAGTGTGGAGTTAATTAAAAACAATAAAACAATATAATATAAAATAAAAATTTAAAAATTATTTAAAACCACAAACGTGGTCCTATAGGTTACCTCGGTTACACATAACTATAAATACACCTTTTTTTATTCTTAAAATAACTAATAAATGTCTCTCCCATATGTTGGAAGTTAGAACTTGTAATTTTAGTTAACTATATATAGTACAATTTAGAAAAATATAATCTAATCTAAACTGTGATGTTCCAATTTACCTGAGGGATAAAAGTAATTTAATTATTTATTTTAAGAATAAAAGACGCGTATTTATAGTTATATGCAACCGAGGTAACCTATAGGACCACGTTTGTGGTTTTAAATAATTTTATTGTTTTTAATTAACTCCACACTGTTCATTGTTTTAAATACTGAGCTTCACCTAATTTTAATTATTATTATTACATATGCAGTTTCTTGTTCTCCAGATATATTTAGACACTCATCTATTGAAAGTAAGATAAATAATAGTTTTTTGTAATTCTCTTTTTTTAAATTATATAGCATGTTTGTAACTGTGGTATTTTGCTAAAATAAATAGGCCCTGATGATGACGATATAATCGTCGAAAGCTCGGCAAAGACTTAAAGAGTTTGTCGTTTCTGTTGTGACCTCACTGAAGATCCTTTGGTTCAAATTATCATTTTCTTAAAATCCACAGTTTATAGCAATTCTTATCAAAAGGTTGAAAAATCCCGAGTTCTCCGTGGTTGAAACATTTTATTCAATTTTGTCTATTGGCTACGGCCCATCATAGAAACATGTATATTTCCAACCATTTTGAGGGGGAGGTCGTCAAAATGGTTCTAAAACCTCTGCCGCTACCCGCCCTTATCCGAGTGAGCCCCCACTTTTTAGATGGTGATTATTGGCATTTGGCAAGAGTTGAGTAGGTACTGTTTTCCGGTTCCCTTGCTTGACAAATAGGTAAAAAACCAATAATCCCTTTGGATAAGAATTGATTGTAATTTCATTTTTATTGCTTTCTATTTTTGAAACCTACCGTAAAATTCGACAAATAATGTCAGACATACACAAAATATAAAATACAAAATGTTGCAAAAAATCACTGAATAAATTCAAATTTCAAAAAATAAACAAACATCTGATCCTAAACAGCTAATTTTATTTTAATCCTTTTTTATTAACTCCAATATCAAGCACTCAGATTTTATTTGATGTTGTATTTCGCGAATTTTTAAAGTGTGTTTCATATTTGAATTTTTTATAAGTACCTCAAAAGAAAAAATGACTGTACGGGTGCTTTTGATGTTAAACAAAAAAAAAATATAACCGGACCGTTGTCAAAATTTAAACCGCCACAGAACCGAGGGGTGAGGCCAAAGGTATAGTTCCAGGTATAACTAGCCTGATCATTATAGCAATTGGGGTTTATTTAATTGTTTCTAAGGGTCGAATTGTTTCTAATTGTCGTCNTGTAATGTTCGAATCCGCCGATCCGCTCATTCCATCACTATATCTCACTGGTCCTCAATACTTCGGCTTGGGTGGAGAGCAGAACCACTTAACAAAATAAAGCCTGTTAAGTTCGTAATAGCGAATACTCAAAGTGGTAGCAACCCGGAAGCGAAAACCGATGGCCAAATTTTCTGAACCCTATTTTAAAATCTCTTATTTAAATTTTCCTTCAATAAAAACATAAAAATTTCTAATAAATTTTAATACAATTTATATTAAAAATAAAACACAAAGCTAGGCGAAGAAATAAAGTAAAAGTAAAATACTACAAAATTGGCAATATCCCTATTTATTTTTGAGCTGTTTATTTTTTTTTTTTTAATAATAACAACAAAATACATAATTTTTTAGGGTTTACAATCTTTAGTAAACGAAATGAGTGTAATTTTTTTTAAAAATGCGCTTTGCCCAAGTTCATCCGACACCTAAAATCTCTCAAGAAATTTTTGTTCGACATCCGCAGAACCGTTCTGTTCCATCACTTGCGTATTTCTTACTTTCCATTTCTTAGTCTTGCTTCGGCTTTGGTGAAAAGTAGAAGCATTTAAAAATAAAGCCTGTTAAGTTCGTAGTACTGAATGTTCAAAGTGGTAGCAACCCGGAAGCGAAAACCGATGGCCAAATTTTCTGAACCGTTTGTCGTTTCTGTTGTGACCTCACTGAAGATCCTTTGGTTCAAATTATCATTTTCTTAAAATCCACAGTTTATAGCAATTCTTATCAAAAGGTTGAAAAATCCCGAGTTCTCCGTGGTTGAAACATTTTATTCAATTTTGTCTATTGGCTACGGCCCATCATAGAAACATGTATATTTCCAACCATTTTGAGGGGGAGGTCGTCAAAATGGTTCTAAAACCTCTGCCGCTACCCGCCCTTATCCGAGTGAGCCCCCACTTTTTAGATGGTGATTATTGGCATTTGGCAAGAGTTGAGTAGGTACTGTTTTCCGGTTCCCTTGCTTGACAAATAGGTAAAAAACCAATAATCCCTTTGGATAAGAATTGATTGTAATTTCATTTTTATTGCTTTCTATTTTTGAAACCTACCGTAAAATTCGACAAATAATGTCAGACATACACAAAATATAAAATACAAAATGTTGCAAAAAATCACTGAATAAATTCAAATTTCAAAAAATAAACAAACATCTGATCCTAAACAGCTAATTTTATTTTAATCCTTTTTTATTAACTCCAATATCAAGCACTCAGATTTTATTTGATGTTGTATTTCGCGAATTTTTAAAGTGTGTTTCATATTTGAATTTTTTATAAGTACCTCAAAAGAAAAAATGACTGTACGGGTGCTTTTGATGTTAAACAAAAAAAAAATATAACCGGACCGTTGTCAAAATTTAAACCGCCACAGAACCGAGGGGTGAGGCCAAAGGTATAGTTCCAGGTATAACTAGCCTGATCATTATAGCAATTGGGGTTTATTTAATTGTTTCTAAGGGTCGAATTGTTTCTAATTGTCGTCTCCCGTGCCAATTGTGATTAACAAATCGCATCCGAGCGAGCTAATTGCCTTTGGGCCTCGTGTCGTGCCGTGGCATCGATGCCGCGAGTGCAAATTTGACTTTCAGATTTTGCCGCATGTAAAGGGATGATGTTCACTTCCGGGACTTGACAGACCGCTTGTACTGACAAGCAAGCCCGTCGAAAATTTAATTCTGATCGACATTTAAAATTTGTTATTATGCAAAAACAACATGGGCTATCTTCACCAAAACTGAGCATGAACAGTAATTTTTCCTTTTTTAACATAAATATTTTTTAATATAACATACCTCACATGCCTCACCATTCCTTTTCTCATTTGTTCATATTTTTGTAATTTTTTTAATATTTTATTCGCGATCAGTAGAGACCGGATTCTCGTGCAATTGCACCGTTTTTTCTCACTCCGATTGCAATGCAACCAAGAGAGAAATTGGAATCATGAAAAGTACGTCCTTTTGACGACGTTCTTATTTCACAAAATTGCAAGTTTTTCCGGCTTGCTGCTTCCAATTCNATAATTTCACTTCTTTCTTTTCTTTTAAAATAACTACAATTCTGATTAATAACGACCGGATACCCGTTTAAATGCATATTTTTTATTGCTTACTCCGATTGCAACAAAACCAAAACAGAAATTGGGACCATGAAAAGGAAGTACTTTTGAGATTATTTTTATTTTACACGAAATCGCATGTTTTGGCGTTTGTACCACTGCACAAAACTACATTTTTCTTATGTATTTTTTTATGCATAAAACATCATGAAAATACATCATTTTTATGAGTTTACAGTCTTTAATTAACGAATTGAGGGTAAAATCTTTTGTTTAATGCGCTTCGTGAAAGGTCATCGTATGCCTAAAATATTCCAAGAATTTTTTTATGTTCGGCATTCGCAGATTCACTCTGTTCTTTCACTTGCATATTTCTTACTTTTCATTTATCAATATTGCTTCGGCTTCGGCGAAAAGTGGAAGCATTTAAAAATAAAGCCTGTTAAGTTCGTAGTACTGAATGTTCAATGTGGTGACTACAGACTACCGGGAACCGAAGAACGATGGCCAAATTGAAAAATAAGATCAAAATATGTTTTAAATTTATACTAAATTTCACAAAATTAATTATATGTTATACAAAATATACTTTAAGTTTATATTAAGCGTTCTCTTACTTGTTATTAAGGATGTGATCAGTGAAAGATATTTTAATTGGAAATCTTCGCCTAGCTCTTGGCACTTTATTGCACTTTCTTCAGGGCTCTACAAAATGATGTATAATTCATTTTTAATTTTACGAATTTAACATTTATCTTAACTTTCAGTAAAATAGGCCAAAATAACTCCTCTTGATTTCGTCCAAACTGAGCGTTATTTTAACCAGTAGAAGTCTCATGTCTCTTCTTTCAGCCTCGTCCTTATAAGTGAAGAAAGTAAGGATGAAATATACAAAAACCACACAAATGTTTTATATTCAATCTCCAATTCTCATTTATTTACGGAGGCCAAATTTTCGCTATTAGGTTTTCTTCAGATTGGTGGAGTTTGAATTACACAAAAAATAGAATGAAACAGTGGCACTTGTAACGTAAAAATACTTTTGGCTTTTCCAATAATTTGAATTTGGGATTTTCTTGAAGGAAAAATAAAATACCAACTTTGTCTATTGCAAAAAAT
Organism: Cimex lectularius; assembly: GCF_000648675.2. NCBI lineage: Eukaryota > Metazoa > Arthropoda > Insecta > Hemiptera > Cimicidae > Cimex > Cimex lectularius. The sequence continues at coordinate 302,428 of NW_019392767.1, read as the reverse complement.
ATTGAACGTACTTTACAAGGTCGTTTTGTCACAATTTATGTATTTCAATATCTACGATGCTTACCACATGGCTAGCTGCCAAATGTAATTTTGACGCAGTTACCGATATAGCTAATCTCACTTAACGCTATCTTATGTATTATTTTTTTACCTACACAAAAAATAGTCTGATATATGTATAAGAATTTTGAAATATACTCAAAAATAAAACCCGGACACTCGAATTTTGTTGTTTATTTGAAACTACGTATTTTGTAGTTATATCAATTACTACATACTTATAAAACAACTAAACGAGAACAGAAATTCATGGGTTTTAATAAAAATTATTTAATTATGATGGGTTGAAAGAAAATCTCCACAAAATCAGTAACTAATAGAATAAATTGTTTGTTCAATTTAAAAACCGATATATGTCTGAAACACAGATTAAATCAATAAATTGGAAACTTTAAACGTTTAGCTTATTTAGCTCGATATACACCATGAGCGTCAAAGTTTATCGCGAGTTGACAATTGGAAGCCTCCCAGATGTTTGAACTAAGTTACAAGTCTTAGAATTGTTCTTCGACCTGCTATATACGGTTTCAGCTTGATTTAGACAAAGGAAAGAAATTGCGTTGTTTCTTTACTTCTCCTGGGCTTCAACGACTTACGTATTTTTATTGTATAGAATCTTACTTTTTCTTGGTTGCTTTGTTTATGAATACAATATGCCTTCTGATTGAGTTAACGCTGTTTGCGCTATTGAATTCCGAGTGGAAACAAACAGTTTACCAAACTTCCTTTAGTGCTTGTATTCATTCTCTTGATAAAGCATCAACAATAAATCAACGCCTGTTTTAAAAAAAATAACGCAAATTACACGAATCTCGTTTTGCATGAGTTGGGACAGAAAACAGAATTTTCATCCTATTTCAATGTCGTCTTTCACAATCATTCATGTATGAAGAACCCTTGTTATTTTGAGTTTAAGCCTGCAAAAGGCCGAAACAAATATTTATCGCCAATAAAATTCATCACAACCGGCCGTTCGGTGGCAATAACGGCGCGGTCTTAGGGTAAATAAAAGCAATAAACATATTTCTTCGCCTCGAACATTTCCGTCTGTCAAGAACGCTTCAAGTAATGGTGACAAATGAACCGGCCGGCCTCAAAAAGGACTCTTTATTACAATAAGCTATTTGAAGAGGTGGCAGGCCAGCTCGTGCCTTCAGAGCCGCCTTCTTTTGTCTTCGCCCAGTTTTCGTTACAGTTCCTATGTCACAGCGTTGTGACATTTAGTATTAAGTGCATCTGTGCGTAATGGACTCCATTCGGCTGTAGCACGAGATGCAGACAAAGCATGGGAGTCTAGTAAATGGGAAAACAGCCATAATGCCAAAATTAAGAATGCTCTCCACGTATGTCCGAATTCTTTCTCTCTTCCGCTCTGACTATTTTTATCTACATATCTAGTTTTCTCTTTCTCTTTCGCACTCTCCTATATATCTATCGATGTATCTATTTTTCTATCTGCCGATCTCTCTGCTTATGAATCTAACTATATATCAATCTATCTACCTATTTATTTATATTTTTATCTATCTACCTGGCTATCTATACTACTTATCTATCTTTCAATCTATTTACTAATCCTACCTATCTAACTATCTCTCTACCTAACTAACAATCGATATATCTTCTTATCTATTGCCCTATCTACCCATCCACCAATCTATGTTTCTATCTACATTCTATACATACATACATATTTGAAATATAAAAACATTA